>NC_134396.1:28023807-28364432 GCF_035582795.1 Mycteria americana | reverse complement strand
ACTTGTGAAGGCATCCTAGGGGCTCTGCTAGGAACACCAGGATGGGCTCCCATCATGAGGGGAATTGGCTCTTTGCCTGATTCCAGGGAAGTCTAAGGCCAAACAGGCAAGATAACACAGACGCAGCTGCTGTGTCAAACTGAGGCTGAGAGTGTAAGCTGCCCTGGAGGAAAAAAAGGGCTGCGGGTGTTTTTCTAAATAAATCATTCAGACCTATAAAATAAGGGAGCCTAGCCTAGTCTGTAGAACTCCTTTAGAGAAATTTCTACTGTGTCTGTTGAAAGGCTTTCTCATGTCTAAGTAAACAGCACTAAAGTGTATAAAGAGCACAGAATTCACATTCTGCTCTCTTAACTGCAGAAAATCTGTGCATCACAAAAAGTTCTTTCAAGTACAGCTGCACAGCACAGAGTTTTCAGGTAGAGGTTAGGAGTTTACCTGTGGGGAAAGCTACATGTCTTTTAAAAAAACTCTAGATTTTACTATATTAAAGTTGGACAGGTCCATACTTCCCTCTAGTTAGATGCTAGATTTAATGAAAGCTCTGTACGACTTCTGGCAAATGAATTTGAATGACATGTCTTGCCACAGGGGAAAAGTGCAGCACTTTCCCCCAAAAGTATGATTCTCAAAAGTAATTGATCAAGAGCTGAGCTCGAACCTGAGCTGAATAATTAACCTCTTCATCATTTCAGTTCTTTTGATCATCCTGAATTACAATCTCCAAATGAATGCTACCTGCAGAAGCCTTTTCCTGGGTAGGGAGAGGACAACTGCCTGAAGAGTAAGATCTCAGAATACTTGCATAAAGATCATTTACATACCTTATTAAATACATACAGAGCTTTGATTTATTTTTCTTTTAAGTCAGTAGCAGCACCTAGAAAGACTTATTTAAGAAGACAACTTAAAAGGATCGAGAATGTAGCATACCTGGCTGTATACATTTTGCACACAAAGCATTTTCTGGTACATAACCAGTGTTTCTTGATTAGCAAGGGATAGAGGTTTCTGTCCAGGCAGTCATCATGATGAATGAGCCTTGAGGGAAATAAACAAACACATAAAATACAATAAAGACTCAGCCACATTGGAATTTATCTGAACAGAAGCATGGACACTGAAGATAAGGCATGATTTAAATTCCTGTGTAAACTATTACTAGACTTCTGCTTAGCATTTCTTAACACAGATGAAGACCTGGAGACAGACTGCTAGTTGCACCATCCGTGGATTTTATGGTCAGGAGTAAATTCAGTTTGTGTAGTAACTCAGAATTCTTCAGACCATCTACTTCAGATGGTCTTTTCAAAGCTTTTATCTCCTACATAGACTAACAGGCAAAAACATAACCAGGTGACTGTTTACAGGCTCATAATCCTGAGATCATCTATGTGCAAGATCTATGCCCCTCTTTGGGTGTTATTCCTCTTGGGAGGCACCATTTATTAACAATGCTTAAGTACATCCGGCTTCTGGGAACTGAAAATTATCTGTCACCCACTACACGCAATCAGAGGAGTGCTCTCTCTACCCATTATGCACTGAGCAGAGTATACACAATAGTTCTGCTGTTGATGTGGTTCCCACCTCACAGCCACTATCACCTCTTCCTTGTCTCCCTTGCCCATCCACCCCAGCCCACTATTTCCACTCCTCTGTTCTCTTTTCAGCTCCTGCCCCTTAGCACCAAGTCTAACTAACAAGTCCAGTTGACTTCAGCCAGAGCCATTAACAGCATTCTGCTCCCTGATGCTCCAGAATCAGCATGTAAACCTGCCACACACCGGCTCTGCATAGAAAGGTCTTTTCACTGTGGGTGTTTTTCCTCCCATACCACAGTCATGCCATGCTAGTTAGAAAGCAGGCTTTTTATGCAGACAAATTATTTAAAAAAAAAAAACATGCAAGGGAGATTACTTTCTTCCTTGCAGAGGTAGTCACATGTATACGGAATAAAATCTTAAATAAGCCCTGCAGAAGCAGAGTAATCTTAAAGTTAGTCTAACAAATATTCAGCATTTAATGTTTGAAGTTTGTCCACAGAAGGCTTGCTTTCAACTGCCTAAGGACTCCCAAAGAGCAGTAACTTACCTTATATCTGTGATGATAACTATGTGCTCACAGTCCCCTTGGTGGCAGAAAAGGTATGGAAAGCCAATTTTGAGGGACAAATCATTAAATGTGTAGTCCTCCATTTTAACAGACTGAAGATTTCCATAGCCTCTGTCATGAGATTCTGACCACTCAATAATTGTTCTGAAAACAGAAAGGTTTATAGCAATGCTATAAACTGTGAATGCACAGAAAAGGAAGGCCTTGGGGGAACATGCAAAACTCTTCACTGGGACACAGTGAAAAAGATGGAAATCAAAACAGCTCACAACATTTTGTAATAATTTAAGGTAATTTCACAGCAATACCACAACCCTACAGAACTGTGCAATGTTCTTGTGGAACACCTGCCTTTAAAACCCCACCAGGCAGCTTCCTGAGGAGTTCTAGTCAGGGTGTACGCTCCTGATGGCACCCATCCAGGTCAGGTTGTTTGCAGCACGACACTTCTCAAGCATACCAATAATTCAAGTTACCAGCAAGTCATTTTTGCTCCCTTGGCCAGTAACTCTGTCTTAAAGTATTAAAAAGCTTTTTTTGGTTTTGCCAAGGAGAAACACAAAGCTGACAACTGCACAGTTACATTTCCAAAATTTAGCACTGGAAGGGCACTAGCCACTGTTGCAATTATTTCTTGGCTTTTCAGTGCGCTCCTACATACAAGGCATTTCACTTCTACAAACTGCATATGTTATCACAAGCCCTTCCATGAAGATCATTGTTGCTCACTGACAGAAAGAGAAGGGGCAAAATAATTAATTTCTCTGCAGTCACGCACCAAGTCTGGCATAACAAGAACAGAGTCTAAACTCACAGCTCTTCCATACCATCCACGTTAACAACTTGATCTCCTAAATCTCACTAGGGTGTCAGCAAGCCCCTACTTCCTTAAAATAAACTGCTATGTATAGTTTAAATGGATATGACTTGTGCTCAACCAGTGTGAGCTGTAGTTCCAAACAAGAGATACCTGAGACTCTTGGCAATGTCATCTCAGACTTCTTTTCCCAAAAGTCACACAGTCCCCTTGTTCACTTTACCATGAAGGCATTCAGCTTATTTTCAAGACTGGACAGAACTGACTTCCACACAGCTGAGCTTGTTGTCTTTCTGACCCATTTTCGACCTAACAGGCAAGTCTTTTGGTGGTCATCACAACTAGGGAGGGCACTTAAAAAGCCAGTACAGACTGGCACCTGGCACCTTCCACAGCAATCCCATCCCAACAGAACACATCAGGATTTCACCTTTTCAGAAGGGAAGTGAGTGGAAGGAGTAAGTAGAGCAAGTAAAGTTAAAATTCTATGTAAAAATCAGTTCAACATGAAAAGACAGTAAGAAAAGTCCATTCTAGGTTCATACACTAGACATTCCAGTCTTAAAAACACCACAAATCATAAAGAAAATGAAATAAATTTCCTATCCCTTAAGGTTTTCCTTAGTCAACGTCTACAAATACTGTACCTGCTCAGATCTCTGCACTCTGGGTATCTTTTATCATTATAAAAGATGCCTTCAAAATAAAAGAAAGCAGATTTGTAGAGATCCTGAGAGAGAGAAAGAGAGATAAGTCTGCATTAGTATTATGAGAAATTAAACATCTTAAACAAGAACATGTCAAAACCCAAGCACTTTAGGTATCTAAATTATATTAAGAGACCTAATACTACAAGTTTCTAAGAAAAGCTTTGCACGGGTTTTAGATGCTGATGTGACAACAAGGCTTTTATGATTGCCAGCTATACAGTTGCTCTGCTGATATTATTCTCAAGCCATTACAGGTTATTTTAGCACTCTTATTACTATCCCCATCATAGCAGTTATGGATTCCTACAGAAACACAGAACACGAACACAAGCATCACTGCACAAATTAAGTAACTGCAGAGCAGTGACTTTAAAAAAGACTAATAATACTTTTAAAAATTAGCAAGATGTAGCGGGTTGACCTTGGCTGGCTGCCAGATCCCCCACCCAGTTGCCCTCTAACTCCCCCTCCTCAACAAGACAGGGGAAAGAAAATAAGACAGGCAAGCTCATGGGTTGAGATAAAGGCAGTTTAATGAGAAAAGCAAAGGCCACGCACAGAAGTAAAGCAAAGAGGAGATTTATTGTCTATTCCCCATCAGCAGGCATTGTCCAACCACTTCCTGGGAAGCAGGGCCTCAGCACACATAGTGGTCGCTTTGGAAGACAAATGCCTTAACCATGCATGGCCCCCCTCCTCCTTTCCTCCAGCTCTTACTGCTGAGCACATCATATGGCTGGGGTCCGCTGTCCCAGCTACATCGCCTCCCAGCATCTTGCCCAGCCCCAGCCCAGTGGCCTTCAGGGGACCAGGAAAGACAGCCTTGAGGCTGTGCAAGCACTGCTCAGCAATAGCCAAAACACTGGTGTGTTATCAACCCTGCCTAGCCAAAGATGCAAAGCACTGCACTACATGGGCTGCTGTGAGGAAAGTTAACTCCATCCCAGCCAGACCCAGTACAGCTGATCAGGACAGACCACACCACAAAATACTTTTTGCTGGAATGGCAGAGAATTATTGCAGTCCTGTCCCCTACACACACGTGCACACACACACAACAGCCACATGGGCGCAGTCCCTGGTCACATCCATATAAACAAGACAGACATGCAATTTTGGAAGGTTCAATCACCTTGCTTCTGGGGGCTGAGAAGAAAATCTAGCACCCTTCAAAATTCCCCCTTAATTACAAAGTCCCCCTTAATTACAAATTCCCCCTTAATTACAAATGGCCTGTCTGTCACACACAGACAGGCCATTTGTACCAGCTTTCTCTAGCAAAGATAACAAACAATTTATGGCACTCATACCAGCAGTGGAAGAGTCATCAGATTCCAAACCATCCTGAGAAACTCAGCTAACCCATAAGCCTCCCTTACACATGTAATAAATTCTGAAGCAGGACTACAGAAATTTATTTAGGTAAAATCATATCCATCCATAAAAAAGCAGACTCCAGCTGCAAGCATCTCCTTAAGAAGGAACAAAATAAATAAGAACAGGAAAACATCTTGTTTAAATAGCACAATCAAGTATTGTTCTGTTTATCTACCCACACTGCTTGCGCAACATTCACAGAGCTGTTTCCTCCAAAAGCTAAAAATTAGACATATTGTATTTTTACAAACTGGGGAATGAGAGGCTGGAGAGCAGCCCTGCAGAAAGAGATCCGGGGGTTTGGGTTGATGGCAAGTTGAATATGAGTAAACGGTGTGCAAAAGAGCCAACCATGGCCCAAAGGGCCAACCATGTCCTGGGGTGCATCAAGCACAGCACAGCTAGCCGGTCGAGGGAGGCGATTGTCCCACCCTGCACTGCACTGGTGCAGCCCCACCTCGAGCACTGTGCGCAGTTTTGGGTGCCTCAATATAAGGACATCAAACTATGAGAGTGTGTCCAGAGGAGGGCAACCAAGGTGGTGAAAGCTCTCGAGGGCAAGACTTATGAGTGTCTGAGGTCATTTTGTCTGTTCAGCTTGGAGAAGAGAAGGCTGAGGGGTGACCCCATTGCAGTCTACCCCGTCCTCAAGGGGGGCAGCGGAGGGGGAGGTGCTGATCTCCTCGCTCTGGTGACCAGCGACAGGACACGAGGAAACGGAATGAAACTGTATCACGGGAAGTTCAGACTGGACACTGGGAAAAGGTTCTTCACCGAGAGGGTGGTCAGTCACTGGAACAGGCTTCCCAGGGAAGTGGTCACGGCCCCAAGCCTGTCAGATTTCAGGGAGCATCTGGATGATGCTCTTAGTCATATGGTTTAGTTTTAGGTAGTCCTGCGAGGAGCAGGGAGTTGGACTGGATGATCCTCATGGGTCCCTTACAACTTGAGATATTCTATGATTCTATACAACATACTGTGTGTGGTTTTGCAACTTAAAACCAGCTATACAATAGGAGAAAGAAACAGAAGAGATTTACACGATATATATATACAGCCAAAATTAAGAGGGGAAAAAACATACCAACTTTTTATTTAGATACAAATGTCATTTAACTTCTAGAAAGGAGTAATTGTTTAATTAGGGCATATATCTGCTTCCCATAATTTCCATCTTCTGTTGTTGCTGTCAAAACAGCCTTTATATAAACAAGTAACTTGAGCAGAGAGAAGATGACCAGGAAAAGTTTTGCTTTTTTATCCATATAACTTTTTTACCTTTAAATTGTGCTCTTCCAAGTTCTTTCTGGCATATAAGAGGATGTTGTTTTGGTTTGTGCTGTAACCCCTTAAAGACTGAGGCCGGATAGCAGTGTACATTATCAAACTCATCACCACACATGTACAGGGCTTAAGAAACAGTTACAAGAGACAGGAGACAGCCTTCTGCAGTAGACCTTGAAGCAGGGAGACGCCGCAGATCACAAACCCACAGCAAGCAGGGAACCATATTGTTCAGGTACTTTATTTCATTTTGCTGAAGAAAAACAATAGCAAAAAAAAAAAAAAAAATCACCTTTGCTGCAATACAGCTAACACACAAGTCTGTCCTGGGCTGGGGAAAACACATCAGCTGCCTTGCACAGCATTCATTACCAGAAGTGAGGAGAGGTTGAAGGACACAAACTAAACCCTCTTGAACCACTTCAGTGGAACACTTCTGTACTGACTGCTGCTCAGCGAGCCATTCTGCATATGCTGTATATGCAACTGTGCACAGCTACAACACATACAAGTGATGCTAAGACACACTGTATACACATACAGTTGACCTGTAAGTTACAGCATACAATTTTTTCCACATTTTCAATTGCACTTTGAAGAAAAGCAGCGTTTCATGCCCTTTCAGAAAAAAAAACTTTATCTGCAATTATAGACTGGCATTCAGGTGTTGCACAAAGCCTATTTAAATCCTGTATTTTCTTCAAGTATACAGAAAACTGCAAGGAATCCTTCATTCATGGACCTTAGAACATTTTGATAAAGTATCTCTCTAATATGCATCAACAGAGTTTTATCACAGTGAAGTGGCCCTAACCTTTACACCTCTAATTAAATTGTGTGCCAGCTCTCAGATAACTAAAGGTTATATTTATTCATCAACAGATGAGTGTGCAGGCAGGTCAGACAGATAATGGCTGGGGAAGGTAACTTCAAGGAGCTTGGTTCCTTTCCATGATTAACATGGTGACTGACTCACTCCGATTCTATAACTTGGGAGTTGCTCACTGCTCATTAAGTGACAGAATCCTGGTGAACTTTTTACATGTCTATTGGGAGGCAGCCTATGACCTGCAAGAGCTCACAGTGGAAAAGAAAAGGCAGAGAAAGAGTGGAAGACAAGAAGTGAACATGAATTATTTTACAGGCTGGGTACAGAGGCATAAGCAGACTAAATAAGAATGAAATAGGAAAACCGTGGACAACTAGGCACTCTGGATCCCCAGACCAGTCTTACGTGTCTTTACTAACAGAGAATGAATGCTTATTTGCGCCCAGAGGTCTCTTTGACACTCTTAAGGTGTCAAAAGACAGGAAATGCAGACACTGGGGCCAGAGATGGCACTCATGACTGGAGATGACAAAGGCACAGCAGTAGGAATGTGTTTTGCATTCAGACAATTTGTTTCGGCCCTGTTATTGTCACCCTCACTGGCTCTCCAACCACAAAGTGTAAGTACTGCCATGCTCTGGCAACTCCTTACCAACTTTTGCAGGTCACAGCAGTTCTGAGTTAGCCAGTCCTTTAAAGCTGCTTCAAACTTCAGAAAACAGCTGTTTGTCATAGTGAACAGAAGGCTAAGGAAGACACTGTCATAAATTTCTTGGGAATTTGAGTCAGGTCTTTCCTGATTAATGCTGGCCGGAAGTATGACTCAGACATTCCTTCCTCCCACATTTTGCATTATCCTTCAGTTTGCAAGGAGAGATGCCCTATTTCTCCAGGGAATCCCAACAGTAGTAGTAATCACATAAAAGATCCAGGATCCTTGTTAAAAGTATCCATATCTGTGGACTAAAATACCTCATATTGCCCAGTTCTCTTAAACATCCCCCTGATGTTGGTTTGACTGAGGTGTTTGTTTACAAAAAAAAACCAAATCAAACCAAAAAAGGCACAGAATAGAATAGAACAGAATATTTCAGTTGGAGGAGAGCTACAATGATCATCTAGTCCAACTGCCTGACCACTTCAGGGCTGACCAAAAGTTGAAGCATGTTATTAAGGGCATTGTCCAAATGCCTCTTAAACATTGACAGGCTTGGGGCATCAACCACCTCTCTAGGAAGCCTGTTCCGGTGTTTGACCATCCTCTCAGTAAAGAAATGCTTTCTCATGTCCAATCTAAACCCTGTCAACTCAGCTTTGAACCATTCCCACACATCCTGTTGCTGGATCCCAGGAAGAAGAGATCAGCACCTCCCTCTCCACTTCCCCTCCTCAGGAAACTGTAGACAGCAATGAGGTCGTCCCTCAGCCTCCTTTTCTCCAAACTGGACAAGCCCAGAGTCCTTAGCTGCTCCTCATAGGACGTTCCTTCCAGCCCTTTCACCAGCTTTGTTGCCCTCCTCTGGACACATTCAAGTACCTTCACATCCTTCTTAAATTGTGGGGACCAGAACTGAACACAGTACTCAAGGTGAGGCCACACCAACGCTGAATACAGCAGGATGATCACCTCTTTTGATGGGCTGGTTATGCTGTGTTTGATGCACCCCAGTATGTGGTTTGCCCTCTTGGCTGCCAGGGCACACTGCTGACTCATATTGAGCCTGCTGTTGACCAGCACCCCTAGATCCCTTTCTGCAGGGCTGCTCTCCAGTCACTCCTCTCCCAATTTATATTTGTCTCCAGAGTTACCCCATCTTAGGTGCAGAATCCGGCATTTGGACTTGTTAAATTTCATCCCATTAACCGTTGCCCAATGAAGAAAAAGCAAAGAATAAAATCACAAAACCCAAAAGTAGCAGGAATGAAAGAGATGTTAGGCCTATTTACGCCAATAAAATCTAAAAAGTCTGTCTTTCTCACTCTCTCTGTATCAGCTGACAAACTACACTTGTTTACTTAGCCAATGAGAGCAGCAACTTGATCTTTTCACTCAGCCTGCGTACTCAAACTACACTTCAAGAGAAGTGAAAGCTGGCATAACAGCTAACTTACACAGCCTCTTTCCTGCAGACTCTCAGAGCACCATTCTGATTTAAATCAGTCTCTAAGATCCTTAAATTAGTCAGAAGATATTTTCTCTGTTTGGAAACACTAACATATGTCTGACAGGTCATGGTGCCACTCCCTTCCTAGACTGCAAGGAAGAAAATTCTACCCCACTGATGGCTGATTACCTGTCTGCTGAGGCAACATGCAAATTTTATTGTAAGACTTACCACACACTGAGCCCATACTTCAATGCAAGTTGTAAATTCACAATCACGCTTGAGGAAAACAAACAAATGGAATGAATGCACACCACGCATTAACAGCTCCTGCTGGGAGGCTACGCATGGTGGCATGCACTTACTTTGGGGAAATTATTGATGTGAAGAAGCCTAACCTCAACCCTGCTGAGGTCCGGACAGCCTCACATGACTCCTCTGCATGCCCAGAAGGAGAGTCTCAGAACTCTCTGGTGTCAGAACTAATCAGCTAGTGCTTTACTAGATAGTGGTAGAAAGACTCTTCCATTTACTTTACATAAATGAAAAGACTAGTATCTGGGATGTCTTTCAGTCTCCTTAAGAATGTGCCAACTTTTCACTATGATATATACAAATATATAACATCCTCTGGTTTCTCTCAGATTGTATATCATATATTATTTGATTTATATTATATTGATAACATACTATATTATTAATATATAATATTGGCAGAACAGCTGGACCCCAAGGGTGATAATCAGTGGAACAAAGCCTAGTTGGAGGCCAGTAACTACCAGAGTACCCCAGGGGTCAATACAGGGTCCAGCCATGTTTAACATCTTCATTAATGATCTGGATGATGCAGCAGAGTGTACCCTCAGCCAGTTTGCTGCTGACACAAAACTGGGAGGAGTGGCTGATTTACCAGAAGATCGAGCTGCCATCCAGAGGGACCTTGACAGGCTGGAGAAATGGGCTGACAGGAACCTCATGAAGTTCAACAAGGAGAAGTGCAAGGTCCTGCACCTGGGGAGGAACAACCCCAGGCACCAATATATACTGGGGGCCCCTCAGCTGGAAAGCAGCTTGGCAGAAAAGGACCTGGGGGTCCTGGTGGACACCAAGTTGACCATGAGCCAGCAATGTGCCCTTGCAGCAAAGGCAGCAAATGGGATCCTGTACTGCATTAGACAAAGTACTGCCAGCAGGTTGAGGAAGGTGATTCTTCTCTACTCAGCACTAGTGAGGCCACTCCTGGAGTCCTGTGTCCAGTTCTGAGCTCCTCAGTACAAGAGAGACATGGATGCACTGGAGAGAGAGTCCCACAGTGGCTCTCTCCAGTTCCTTCATCTTGAAACTGGATGCTGAAGATGATGGAACTGGAGCATCTCTCCTATAAGGAAAGGCTGACAGAGCTGGGACTGTTCAGCCTGGAGAAGAGAAGGCTCAGGGCAGATCTTATCAATGTGTACAAATATCAGAAGGGAAAGTGTAAAGAAGACAGAGCCAGGCTCTTTTCAGTGGTGTCCTATTACAGGACCAGAGGCAATGGGCACAGACTGAAACACAGGAGGTTCCCTCTGAACATCAGGAAACACTCTTCGTTGTGAGGGTGACCAAGCACTGGCACAGGTTGCCCAGGGAGGATGTGGAGTCTCCATCCTTGGAGATATTCAAAAGCCGTCTGGACATGGTCCTGGACACCCAGCCGTAGGTGGCCTTGCTTGAGCAGGAGGGTTGGATCAGATGACCTCCAGAGGTCCCTTCCAACCTCAACCATTATATGATACGATACATATTATATGTATTATTGCTAATACATTATCAAAATGATGCAATTTCAGTATTTTCAATTAAAGTACTTCTTCTTTATTGACCCCTTTTGCACATCCCCAGAGAACACCTGGCAATTGTGGGAGAGGGGAATAATCTTCATTCCTACTTTTGGTCAGCGCCCAATTGCAAACACCAAAGCATGTAAGTTCAAAGAGGGATGGTCTACATTTAGCTTTCTATTACCTCTGGTGTTTTGGAATATAGCTCAAAGCAAAGTCAGTCCACAGGGATACATCCAGTGAGCAAGAACTCACTGCCAGTGTTACTACTTTCCAGTGGTACCATTAACGATGTTTTTCACGACATCGCACAAAACAGGTCAGCTTGGTAATGCCACCAGGAAGTATTTGCTTGCAGTGTAACCCACAGGCAGAACCAATGCAGCCTAATTTAGCACTGAAGAAAAAACAACAAAGCAAAACTCTGCCTCACTCTCTCCTATGTTTTCAAAGCTCCTGCGCATGTAGAGGGTTCCAAATAGAAGGTTTTACCTTGCTGATGTGCTCTGGTGCTTGATCTGGCTGACTGCTGAACTCACCACCTATCTGGAAGTCACTGACACAGGAAATCGAGTCTCTCAGCTCGGTGAGCTTCTGGCTGCCCAATACCAGGACTGTCTGATAGGGTTTGTGATCTTTATGCTATGAAGAAAAGAGCATACAAGCTTCAAATAAAAATCACTTGTCAGCATCAATACTGCTCTTCAGTTGACAGCTTGAGGTCATTAATGGTAGCATATGGCACATCACCTCTCTGTACAAGACTGTAAACAGCATCTTGCCTCAGCCTCTCCTAAGGCTGCCATTTATTAGTTTTATTCAGAAACCCAAAAGTCACATTCTCCACCAGAAAGTGCATGAAAGATAGAAAGTCTGAGCACACTTATCCTAAATCCAGAAAGAGTACTGTAGTTTGCATGTATTTAGTTTCAGATTTTGAGCTTTCTGTGAAATCAGTTAACTGCTGAGTAATTATTGTAAAAAAATTCCTTCTGTAAGCCACTAACAGAATGAAAGCCAGATTCTGAAAAAGCCTTAAGAAGTCACCACAGTTGAAGGGTTCACCACGCTCCCTCAGCAGACTCAGTGATTTCAACTGCTTGGGAAAGCAAGATAATACCTGAGTAGGGAAGAGATGTCAGAATACAACCTAGAGAATTTAGTACCAACCTTCTGAAATATAACAGGATAGAAGATGTTCAGAGTTAAAAGTAGTTCTCCCTCCTCAACTAGATCTGTTGGATTGTCTGGCCTCTTTCCAATTGCATGTGACTCCTGGAAAAATAAAAATACATACATATATTATACTGGCAACCATTTATATATCATAGCCCCTGGATAAAAGTCTGAGAAACACTGTTCTAACTGTGACTCATTTTAGCCTTCTGAATTAATAACAGCCTACTTCCACCAAGATGGAAAGGTGAGAAACTGCTGTAATTGCTGATTTCAAGCATTTTCCTTCATTCCTCAGCTCTGGAAGCTGAGGTGCTTTCAGGAATTATGAGACAGCTGGCCACTCCTTGGCTACTGAGAGGCCCTGCATAAAGGAATTAAAGCCTGCTGCCACTCTGCCCTCATGGAACCCAGCTGCTACCAACTTCCGTCACTTAATGCTTTGAAATGCTCTTTGAATGCTTTCACATGTAAAGGGGGATTGCAACCCTCAACTTGAGAAAGATCGACCTAGAAACTAGCCATAGGATGAAGTATATGAAAATAAAAATTAGTCCACCACTGCCTCTTATTAGGGAAGCTTGGCATAGCTGGAGGTCTCAATTTCTCTGAAATCCAAAACCAAAATCCAGCACTGCCCTTGCCACACTACTATGTTTTAGAAAAGAAGTTAAAGCATTTTCACATTTCCATCCTTCTCTTTGTGTTTAAGACATAGCCCAGCTGTGAGAATGAGGGAGAGCACTTTTCTGTGGCAGTCAGTTTCCTCCTTTTTCAACAAATCGAGAGAATACTGACTGCACAAACACTTTCCATCAGCACAAAGTGTTCTTCAGATTTAATAACAGGGGCATGTACTGCTGTAAGACTTCAGTTCAGAGATACTTGTGCTCTATGCCTTGCATTTCCCTTCTTCATGTGACACATTCCAAACTCACATTTCTTATTGCTCTCACCCTGTTCTAGGACACCGTGGTCACAGCCAGCTCTGACACACAAACCAGTTACCACAGCTTCGTTAAAGGATGCAGTAACTGACCACATGCTTGTTCTTCAGAAATAGAAATAAGACACCACTCATTGAAACCCTTTATGAAGACTTCTGTTGCAAATATTTTCTCAGATATGCCCTAGGCTAAGAGCCCAACACAGTTGTTGCATCTCAGCTGATGCATGATGTTTACATCATGTGCCTGGGCCTCTGGACAGTTGAAATAAGATCACTCACGACAGAACAGGAAACCTCAAGGGAAAAAAATGTTTAATAGTAACAAGTGAGGCTCCTTCCTCACTACACTTCCATCCCTAATTTTTACAGTAGCTCATGCCTTGCTTCTGGCACTGCGAAATTTAAGAACTTAAGTTTTCCTGTTTAGGATTTTAATGGCTGTGAAGAAATCTTAAAAAAAGAGATACTAAGAATAGTTAAAGGAATTTCAAGGTGTTTTTTGAGGGGCTGATCACTACCCTCCTGGTTCATGACAGCTCAGAATCGCTGAGAAACTTGGATTACAAAACTCAGAATTAGGAGCTTACTGCCACCATCTTCCTACTGTCTTCCTCTTTCAGCCCTACAGAAACTAGCTCACAATCATTTACACATTAAAGCTTAGATTCCAACACAGGACTCCAAGAGTAAAAGGTTTATGCATTTTGTCTAGCTCTATGGTAAGTTCACATGATGCTCAGTTCACTTGATCCCCTACACAATGCTTCAGTAGCAGCCAAATAAAGGCAGTCATACAGTGGTAATGCGCTGAAGTTCCTCCTTTACTACATTCGGTACTAACAGACTGTAAGAGCAGAGTTCCTGTCCTATCTTTCTACAAAATGTCTTTAATCTTAATAATTCCCTGCAAACTCATATCTTCAAGCATTTACAGTGTAGAGAAATTCATAGCGATGAAAAAACAGCAACGAGAAGTTGGATTTTGGCTGCGCGGAACTGTCTTGAGGTCCTACGAGATGACAGGGAACTTACCATCTCATAAGCAAGAGTTTCTTGTCTGCAAGCCCGATCCACAATAATTGTTTCTTCTCTCCTCTCTAATGCCTTCTTTCTAATTCTGAGGGGCAGGAACACAGGACAAAATATCATTCAACAACTTCCATGCAGAATCTCTAGGTACATTTTTAAACAACACAAGCTACTACAGTGCAGCTTTCGAAGAGCAGGATTTGTGGCTGTCAGTATGACAGACTAACTGACAATGCTCTTGTCTCCTGGCTCCCATAAAACCTGGTAGTACACAGGCCAGCCTGTGGATTTCAGCTTGTGTTTTTCTTTCCCCTTGTGTGCAAATGACAGGTTGGTTGTGGGCAGTTTTCCATTTATGAGAAAAAACAACAAAATGTTGTCTGAAGAGGCTCTCCTAGAAAGAACACTTTGTTACCTTTGAGGAAGCTGTTTCAACTATTCCCACTTCAGAGAAATTCAATTCATGTTCAAGCAAAAACCAAGAAAAAAAACATAAATATTCTCAACCTCATAACACAGATACTTTTCTAAAAAAAATTCAGTATAATTTGCAGAAGAAAGAGTATCATACATAGAATATCTACTAAAATACATGTATTTAACTACTGCATGAACACCAAATCCTTTTCAACTTCTGGAACAAGTCTGTTTAACGTCCAGACCTTCCTGAAGGTTTTCAGTAACAATCAAACTTAACACTGATCACAACTTGAACACATTTCTTTACATTAGTACTATGCAAACTGAAATTCAAGTACAGCAAAGGCCTGAACTGGCCAAGTATGAGCTCTATCACTAACTGATAGAAACTTAACACATATTGCTTAACCTCTGAAACGCACCAGCAGTATCAATGAAATCTGTAAAGAGTGGGTTCAGATAAAGAGGTATGTGGCTACATCTTCAGTACTTACACTTTGGCTGTTACAATTTGGCTGTGTGTTACTAGAGATAAGAGCTACAGATTTATTTCACAAGGCTTTGGAGAAACCTCCCACACATGATTATAAGAAGTCCCCTGCATGCTCCAAATTTAGGCACTGGTTCAGAAGTACCTAGGTCCAGAAATCCTAGGTTCTTCCAGTAAGAAAGATGGCATATTCTGTGTATCTTAATAAAAAATTCCTAAGTAACATTCAAGCAGAAGGCTCATACCAATTATCCTATCATAAGCTGGTGTTTCTGCCCTTAGAGTATTTCTGGACGCTGTTTCAGAAAGTACACCACTGCCTGGAAAGGGAACAAGCAGCCAGCCATGCTTTTGTGCTTGTTTTCCACCCCACCCCATATCAGGGTACTGTGAATGTACCGTAATGACATACCGAAGAGTTAGCAGACTGCTATCTTCAGGAATAACATCTGGGTCCTTTTCTTTATCAGAAGACATTAACATATCAATGCTAGGACAATAAAGAAAATAAATATTATACATTTTTTCATACTTACGTTATAACAAAAATCAGTTAAGCTATTCTTAAAAGGAACAAAGACAGCAAAATGTGAATAAACAAGACATAGCTTGAATAGCCTAAATCAGGGCAAAAGGGCAGTATGGTTGTTAAGATAAAGAACCAGAAGACAAAAGGTCCTGGAGTTTATATCTGGCTTTCACAGAGACTGGGTAAATTTTATCTTTACCTTGCATTCTGCCTAATGGAACATAGCTGCCTTGAGAGATTTAACAAGCCCCGTTCAAAATATGTGTCCAATACTTTTTATAAACTAAAAATGCCACTTGACTTTTTCAAATCTCATCCACCTACTCTGATTTTCTGATGATATATGGCAAAATAGATTCAACCAAAAGGAATCATCAATCTCAACCTGTATAGTAAAGCTAACACCTCCCTCAGGTACAAATATGGGCAAACCAGCACATTTACATGAGCTGTCATTGCTGTATTAAGGCATTAATTTATGCCACATTTCTTCCAGGGGGAATAAGACAATGCTTCTGCCAGAAGTGACAGGTATGCTCATATCCTTCTTTCCATCCTCAGACCCTTTTAAGCCTCACTCTTCTTGTGTTTGCATAGAATCCAAAGTATAGCTAACCACAGTTTTTTGCTGTAGTGCAAATCACTGCAGGATGTGGGAAGGAAAAGTGGAACTGCTTTTGGCTGCAGCAATGATTTAAACTGATCGTACAAACATTAGGTTTTCATAACATCAATGAGGATGGAATTTCTCATAAACATGCCACAAAGAAATGAATCCTGTGGGCTACTATATCTGCTCCCCTGCCACAGTTTTATAACATAAGGTTCACCCATGCCATTCCTCAAACAGATCAAACAATCCATCTGAAGGCTTCAGATTAGACACTATAATAGTATTAATTACCTTTTTAGAAACATACAGAATAATGCTGACTCAAACTAATAATTTTTTATTAATCACAAAAGAATTTTATCCAACTTAAAAATAGTCTGAGAAAATATTATTTAAAACAGAGACATATCACCTGCTTTGAATCAGACTTGATCTCTTTTGTCTCTCTACTGTTTGCAGCCTGCATAAAGGCAGGGCTTATACCACTGCCTAAGTCCATGTGCAGTTTGAATCCCAGCACACTCTTGTGCAAACCCATCTCTTTACGGGACAAACAAACCATTGGTGAAGTCCAGGAAAAATTTTTGGAGTGTACCACTTATTCTTGATATAATTTATGATTTTATTATATTCGTTTTCATTATAATTTTATAATGTTCCCCATAATCTTATACGGTTCCCCATGTCAATAATACTAAGCTAGGTAATACTATCACTGTAGTAATGAATAAGCCTTCAGAATGGAACTGCATAAGAATATACAGTAATTGAGAAACAGAAGTCTGGAATCAACTGGTATCAGCTGACAATAAGCAAAAGTCAGAGACAAAATTTTGGTTGTGGGTAGACAGCCTAGTTCTGATGACCCAACAGAGTCACTCTGTATTGAAGATAGTTTGAATTTACTATTGTTTAGTTAGTTTCTTACCATCCAGCAGTACACAAAGAGTTTTAACCTTCCTGTCTTACTGATTTCAGCTCAAACAGAAAATCTTTCTTCTTGAGAAAAGGGGATTCCTTCAGAAGCATCATTTTAAAAGAAACTGCAGCAATTAGTTACAACCTCTTGGAAACAGGATCAGCCTTATCCTTAGATTCCCACTTGAGGAAGTGGAAGCAGAGACAACTGAGTGAGTCCTGGATCAAGTGCAGACTGAACCACTGCTGAGGAATACTAATTTAACATAAAGGAGGAGAACAGCACTTTGGAGAACACAGAGCAAGCATTAGCCTTTTAGATGGAGCCGTTCTCCATTCAGCATAGATTAGTGCTATAAATAGCCCACCTAATGTATAGCCCCTGACAGGTAAAGCAACTCACAACTGACCCTCCTGTGGAATCGACATCCCACCAGCATGACCAGACTATTTATCTAAGTCTTCCTGCAAGTGGATCAGTGACCCCATTCACCAAAAAGCCCCGAGTCACTTGAAGACCTGCCATTTTGAAGAAATGACTGTGTATTTTGGACTTTAAACACCACACAGGTTATTTGCAGAATCTGAAAATATCTATTACCTATGATTGTGAAGTTTCTCCTATATCAAAGGTGACAGTTTCCCATTTCCCTTCTATGCATACATATGATGTCAGAACTCACCAACAATACTTGTGCTTTCCTTCCCCCTATGGCTCTAGGCCAGGGGTCTCTGGCTGTGGTATCCACACCATGCCCATTAATCGCCTGCTGCAGGAAAAAAAACTAACATTCACCAGAAAGCAACTCCAAGCAGACACAGTGTAAAACAGGTGGCATGGAAGCTGCTTCCTCTTTTTTCCTTGTGAGGACAGAAAGGTAGCTAGTACAAAGAGAAACTGCCACTGAATCCCTGACAAGTTCCGTGGACCCTTGTGAGCCCAGATACTGCCATTTCTCACTCCTGGAAAGTCAGAAACCCTCAATTTCTAAAGGATGTTACACGCAGAGCACCTTTTCCAGTATTTTGAATCAGTCAAATAATTCATTACATATGTCATTGTATCACACGCACTGAAGCCTTGAAAGGCTTTGCCATATGGCCTTCTACATGGGCCATGCGGGAGCTCTTCCTGGGTAACTCCACTGCAGCCAGCGGAACCACATCACAAAGATTTGGTCCATGGTCCTGAGGAAACCAGGCCTCACAAATGGAAAGTATAGGCTAATCCCTCCAGAAATTAAGGCTAAGTAGTCAGTGTAATATACCTAACAGATGAAAGTGCAGGCAATACAAAGCTTGCACTGGGCACACCTCACTCCTGACAGCCACAAGCATAGGATTCCACCATGTCCCCACACAGAATATTCCCTGCATGCAAGACAAATACACTCAGTGCACTCAGTTACGGTAGAGGGGAAAACACTGGCCATGCTGTTTAATGGACACTGAAGTGAACTGTAGCAGAGTGACAAGGAACAACCGTTGAAGGTCTCACTTGAAAAAAGAATGCAAAGTGTTATATGAAATTTACGTCCCCAAGAAAGATATTTTAAGGTGGCTAGAAACAACAAGGCCAAAGGCAAGTTTGTGGAAATTTGGACATGGAAACAGACTATCAGTGAAGCCTTTAATCACCATGACCTTCCTCTTCTCAGAATATTCTGGGAGCACAACAAGCTTTCTCAGTTTTAGAAATCAGAGGATGCTTTAGTATTTTGCCTGGTATTTTCGTAGTAAGCAGATACAATGTTTATATTACTCTTTATATTGCATATATTTTAAGGGCAGTACTTTCATCGCCTTTGAGACACTAATACTACAAGACGCTAAATACTAATACGTTAAGACGCTAATGCTAGCTTAATGCAGCTTTATAACACGTCCCTAGAGATATTTACAACTACCCCTTCTAATAAAACAAGAAGGTGAATTAGGTCTGAAGTGGAATAAGGTACCTGTAAGCCTCACCTCCCTTGACCTACCTAAAATCCACATTGATTTGAGTCTTAGCCTGTCCTACATGTACACAACAAATCACTCAGAAGGCAAAACAGAATAACATAACTTAGCATCTCCAACATTCAAGCACTACAATCGCTCAAACACCAATAATGAATCCTAAGGTAAACCTCTTTCCTCACAGACCGCTAAGGCATTTGAACAAAACGTAAAACTTTACCCTCCATACACCTTGGTTACTTAAGAGAACTACTGATGGAATCTCCTAGCTACAGATTTTTACATCTGGTTAAAATCTGATTAAAACCCAAGCAATCTCTGTAACTATTGTCTGCATACAACTTGAGCAGTATGCAAAGCATTCTTATTGAGTCAAATTCAAGTGAGTAAAGATGGATTTTTTTTTTCCTGCCTTCTGTTTGCAGGAATGTATTACAAGAAGAAAAGAGAAGGGGAAAAAAAAAAAAAAACCAACCACAACACACTGAGATGCACAGAGTTAAACAGCATTGAAACATTATACCATTTCTCCTCATCAGAAGACTCTAAATTGTCAAGAATAGTTAAATGTACACTACGTCACTATATTCTAAAAAAAAGATTTAACTATGGATATTGAAAAACTTCATCCTCAGTCTATGAAAGATTCTCTTAACCTATTATCATTTTTAAAATAGATACAGGAGGACTATCCACATCTTCCCATTTCTCTTCTACCCAAAGAAAACCTCCTTAACTTGCCAGAAGTTCCCTTACAAGTAGTTCACAGTCAGAAAATCTGTGTTTATATCCAGAATGTGTTCACTTAAGCGCCTAGAAAACTATATTTACACCAATAATAAATGTGACCCCAAGACACCATAGAACAAATCTTGGTGTAGTCCAGTGTTTTCGTCTCTTCTCAAGGGAGGAATACAAACAGCTCAGAGCACGCGAGTGAAAGTGATCAGAGGTAGCGATTTGAGGTTGGCCAATGTTAAGGAGAGACTCAAGAGGCTAGGACTATTTAATTTAAAAGCAAAAGCACATGGAGATTAGGGATTGGGATTTCTAGCCTGCACAGGGGAAAGGTCACACCAGGATGTGCAGGTTTATCTTCATTCTCCTGCAAAGCCAACAAGCAGCTGCCAGATGATCTGTTCTCTCCCCCTCATAGACTGCCTGTCCTTTTTTTCTTTCACAAACCTTTCCACTACACATCATCACTGTCCACAGTACACTCAGCAACAAACAGACAGCAGTGCTCTGTAACACCAGCAAACAGCAGATGAAATGTAGCAGTCACAGACTGAAGAAACCAAAACTGAAGAAAAAGCAGATTGAATGAAGTGAAAAATAAACAAAGCATGGATAATCTGCTTGGAATTCAAGCGAAAATAGCAATAGACAGGCTCAAGCAACAGGGTCATTGCAGAGAATAAGCCACAGCATAGGAACAATCAGAGACTACATCTGCACTCAGAGATCTTACAGAATAATTCCCACAGTTGCTGCCACACCAGAATACATGAACTGTTCTTAATACTAACATCAGCCTCTATTTTTATGAAGCCCAGTAATGGTAAAAAATTATCTGAGTCACCAGAACTATGACAGCTGAAGTAAAGCATTGTTTTAGTTAAGCTAGCATTAGAAAAAGCGAGAATGCCCAGCAAATTTCTTCTCTGTTGGCAAGGCAAGGTATAATTCAGTAGGTGTTGACTTCTTCCTGATTAAAAATGTCCCTAAAAGTCTTGATTTCTGAATGGCTTACTAAGCTCTCCCCATTACACACAACATTCACACAGGTATATTTTGGCTCAGATATTGAACTCTGTGTTCCTGGGCTCCTACTCCTATTCTCTGTTTGTTCCTTGCCTTTTACTAAGGCACAAATGTTCCTACCCATCTTACTTCTTCCTCTGAGGTACCATCATCATTTAAACAAACAATGATTATCAAATGAACTTTGTCCAGTTGATGACTATCTCAAATAATGTTGCTAATGTTTTTGCTGTCAGGTTATCCCCATAATTTGGGGTATAACTCTGAAAACATTTAGAAGGACATGCTCATGACACACCACCTGCATTTTTTATATGTATCTTGCATGCAGGGCACTGAAGGAAAAGCCATCAAGAATAGCTCAGTATATAGTGCGATTCTAGCTACATTTACCAAATTATGCCTTCTGCATCACTTCTGAGACTACGTTCATTCTATTCTGTACGTGAAAGTGAACAACCTCCATCTTGCATTTGAAATAGCTCATAAATACTTCTGCACCTTTGAGGAAACAATAACTGAGGGACAGAACTTGCTCAAACCTATATAGATAGCAACAGAACTCTCACATGTCTTCCTTACTGATGAGCTACAGACAAATCCTCAACTGTGATGATTTCTGCAGGACTTACTGCCTGAAATCAGGCCTTTTCTACAGGTGAGAGATGATTCTCACGATTCACGTGACCTGAAAGCCTTCCAGCTTTAGCATGTTAGATCCCTCTGCTTCAACCCCTATATGGTTCTCTTCTTCTTTCAGCACTAGTTTGCAATTCACTGGTCCACAAATATGAGCGAAGTTGCAAGTGCAAAACAAGAGAACACTTCTTCTTTCCCAGTCCTAGTGCCACCTAGGCTGCTTGGGCAAACAGCACTATCCTCTGCACAAAGAAGCACTTGAAATAGCTTTGACTTCACCACCAGCCCTGACAGAAACAGTTAGTGGAGGCTAAGGACCCAGACAACCTCAACAGTTAATGTATGTTGCCAGTTACCAGAACTCTTCTAAATGGTGTTAACACAAACAGATGCCTGGCTCTTTGTCTTCATCGTATCAGGTATGCCTTTCATTTTGCAACTGGGGCTTTCTAAAACCATGTACACGTTCGGAGACCTTAAGTTTCACCTAATGAGTAACATGTTGCTACGTATTTACTTAAGTAACTTGTTAAGTGCTGAACTGCTTGTTCATCAAGGCCACAACACAAAGGTTCTGCCAGTGGAGCACCACCCTCCAGAAACACGAGGTTCTCCTTCTCCACTTCATATTTACCCGGGACATAAAAAACCCACGTGGCACAGAGGCGGAAAAGGCTGTTCAGAAGTGGTTTTGCCCGGGCACCTCCCGCCTCTCTTGAGGAATGGGTGCAGCGCCTGAGCGACAGCACCTACTACCCCCGGCCCGGGGCGGCCTCCCCTGCACCAGCGGCGGGCGAGGCCGGCAGCCTCCCGCTAGGACTGGGGCCGCAACTCCCCGCCTGGAGAAAGCCGGCGGTTTCAGCCCTTCCTCGGGCTGAGCAGCGCCGGGCGGGCAGGCGCCCGCGGGCCCCGGCCCGCACACCGCCGCGCAGGCCCGGCAGGAGCCCCGGCAGGAACCCCGGCTCTCGGCGGGGCTCCGCGGGCCGCCCCCCCCCCGCGCCCGCCTCCGGCCCCGCGGCCACCTGCACACGGCCCGCAGCTCGGCCGCCGTCTCCGCCGCGCAGCCCAGCTCCGCCGCTACGGCCGCGTCCGTCTCGGCCGCCGCCTCCGCCGCCAGCGAGAGGTCGGGCGGCCCCAGCTGCTGCCGCCAGCAGCGGCCAAGGGCGCCCAGGCGGAAGGCGCGGGTGTACAGCTCCGCCGCCTCGTAGTCGGGCGCAGTCCCCGCCGCCTCGACCGCCGCCATGGCCGCGGGGCCCGCGCGCGGCCCGCTGGGGCCTGTAGTCCGCCGCGGCGACGGCTGACGGCCGCCGCGAAAAGGCGTCACGGTCGCCTCAGGCTCCGCGGCCCGGTGGGCGGGCCCGGGGAAGGGAGGGGCCCTGCGGCGGCGGGTCTCTGGAAGCGGGCTTGCGGGATGGAGGGAGGTTGCCGAGGCCGTAGTCAGCCGCCCGTCGCTGGCTGTCGGTGCCTGCCGGGTGATCTGAGGGGGCAGAGCGGCGGGGAGGCTGCCGCCTCCGGAGGCGGTGCGGCCTGAGCGGCTGGCCTCTGCGGGAGCGAAGGGAGGGCCGCTGCGAGCCGGTGCCGGGCCTCCGCGCCCGCGGGGCGCCGTGCCGGGCAGAACGGCAGTCACGGGCGGGGAGCGCGGCTGCAGGGCCCCCTCTGCCACACTGGAAAGTGCCTGGCACCTTTCGTTAAAAAATGCTAAAAAAACCCTTACGTCATTAAAAATGCAGCGTGTTCGTGGTTTTACAGTGCTGCTTTATTGAAAAATTGCATTTTCTCCTCTCAAAGTGAAAACTTAATGCTTGCCAGCCCTTTCTTTTATAGCATTAGGGTGTTTAATCATACAATGAACAAGGTTCCTGAGGTAGATAACAATTTACTTTTACTAGCACCGCTCATGCCATCACTAACAAAATATGTCTGTTGGCCTCCACCTTTCTTCCTCACCATGTGGGGTTAATGATGCACTCCAGCTGCTCCAGGAGCGATCTTTTAGGGAATATCCAAAGAATGCCACAGTGGACAATGGCAGAATATTCTTGTGTTAGAGCACCTGGGAATGCCACACTGCAACAGTGTGACGAAGCTGCCATGAGCACAAGCTGTTAAGAAAGAGGCAGAAGTAATTCTGGATTAAGCTAACCTGATACACCTCTTGCACATACCAGTTGAACCAAAGCCTTCTCACCCACTTCAAGCCAAAATATCCTATTACTTCTTTAAATATGAAAATAATACTTGAAAAAAAGCTGTGTTAGGTGGTTTGTTGGAGCAGAGGGTGAAGATAAGACCAGAAAAAGTTCATTAAAGGAGACTGGGTCTTTGCAAGCTGCTGGAAGGGGGAGGATGCCGAGAGTAGAAGAAGGTCACAACATTTGCCTCCCGCTTTCGCAAAGGAAAGTAGTTAAGGTGGAGGTAAGAATGTAATAGCAAGGCCCAGTGATATAAGAGCATATTTTGCTTTGTTTAGCAATAACAGCATGGTCTAAAGCCCTTATACCTCCCCCAGTTATATTTAGACTTGCACTGCATTTCAATGCTGAATTCTTTTATTAGCCCTCACTCACCTCTGCCTCTTAGTTGCAGCTACTATTCCTCATTATGGAAGTTTTGCTAAGCTTCAGCCCATTTTTCCTGTAGTTACTGACAGTCTCTGTCTGCAGCTACACCCTCTGCTTTCTTCATCTGTCACCTTTGTGCACTGTGACACTCCCCAGCTCTGGAAGAAGCTCTTGATTAAGGGCTGTTGCCCTCACTTCCTGGTGTATCCTCCCTGAAACCTACTAGTTGTTCCATGAGGGATTCTCATTCCAATTTCCAAAACATGCCTGCCTTTTTATGTGTTTGTTGTTATCTCCTATGCTCTGTTTATGTTATGAACATACCTTTCCCCTTTGTGTACTTGCAACATTACCTGAAATTTGAAAACACCCCATCACTTATCTGATGTAGCCACATGTAGGGTGGAAGTGACAGGGCTGTATTGATCTAAGTGCAGTGTTGACATAAACATGTAGGAGCAATTTGGGCCAAGAGTAGCAGGATTAAACCCTACTCTTCCAGAAAACTACCAGAGATTATTAGTGTTCATAGAAAGGAAATAAGATACTGGTTTCAAAAACTGTCTTTGGAAAACCAAACACGGCAAACTGTGTGGAAATCAGTGGGCTGGATTTTTTTGTAAGATCACGTGAAAATGACATCACAGAATTCCCCAGCACAAGGGTGGTCACTGCCAGTCACAGCACCATCACAGAGGGGAGTGTGGTTTGGAAGGGGTTAGAGACTGCTGTGCTGTGATTATTCATGCTCCTTGGAATAATCCCCTTGGGCTGTTCAGTTAGATATATGAATATCCCTCACTGCCTCTCTTCCTTCTCCCCATGACAGGTTTGATTTTGGAGTTCTTCTGTATTAGTTAAAAAAAAACAATGCACGTAAACCTCAAGCAGGAGGACTGGGTAAGTAGAAACTCAAGGAGCAGCTAAGCTGAAGATACCAAAGCTGATAATTTTTAACCATGAGTGGATAATGTTCTCTGTTTCTGTTCTAAATTTCAATACTAAGAAGTCATATACTTATACAGCAACTCCACTCAATCCAAATCCTCTTAAGAACAAAGGGAGCTATTTATTTTTATAGCTTGGAATTAATCTGCTCTTTATAGACTAGGCACAAAGCACATGAGCATTTCAAGGTTTCCAAGAAGTACTTACTTTTCCCTGCTGGAGAGACTTTAATAATTGAACGTGAAAGCAATGAAGGATGTATGAAGAACTCAAGCAGCGTAAACCAGGCAGGTATTAAGCTGAATTCTTTAAGACAAGAAGTGCTGAGATCCAAAGAGCATTGAAAGCCCATCAGAGTTAGAGGAGAAGTGGAGATAGTGCAGAAGATGACTGGAAGACAAACTAATAAGAGCACTTTACATGCAAGAGGAATGAAGAGAAATTGTAACTAACATGCTACTGAAGTAATCAGGTAGCCTGTATTTTGTAGTACTGTGGTATCCTGCGAGCTTAAGAGGCTGATTTTCAGAGCTCACATGTAGACAACTCCACCTACAGTCAGTAAACACTGTGGATCCATAATCATTCTGAAAAAACCAGTCCTAAATGGTCCAGGAAGTCTAAGCCAAAGACATTAATTAAACTCCTTAGCTCCAGGCTAGTCTTTCACCACAAGAAACACCCTTCATTCCTTTCTTGATTCACACATCGGAATACAGACATATTCATCAGGCTAGTCACACTCCATGGCAGTATTGAATAGTACTTGTTCCAACAGACATAGTCTTAATATAATGACATGGTAATGCTTATGAAAGGGTAGTTTTGTGGCTTAATCATAAATCAGATTTTATGCTATTCTCAGCCCTGGCTCACATCACTAAATTTAGAAAAGTTACTTAAAGTATCCTGGGCTTCCACTTCAACCCAGAAGAATCACCATGATGATCACCTATGCTCCAAAAGGAGCGTCATGACACTAACTAAATTAATGTTTGTAGGTAGTTTGAAAAAACTTTGGAGAATCGGTGTTGAGCATTATTTTTATTTGATATTTTAGAATCGGCTCCGTCCTTGTTCATTACTTCAGTCTTGAGCTCCATCATACCTTTGTACCTTGGCAGACAAGGAACATTGTCACTGTTTTTTAAGCACGGACTGTCTCGGCACAGCAATTACAGAGATAGACAAAGGTTCCAGGGCTGTAATTTTAGGAGATGGGGCTTCAACAGCTGACAGTGTTTCTTGGCCATGCCCTGTACTGCAGGCCTTTGTTCTGAGGATACAGCTGTCTTCTGGATGGCAGCACCCAAAGCACTGATCAAACCCAGTTGAAAGTACTCCCCCTCCTTCTGGGGGAGGATTTTTTAACTTGGGCTAAGCTAAGCCATAGTGTTTATAGTATGATCTCACACAGGGTTGCATCGGTACAACCAGTCTGGTGTTCCCCAAGAGTGGGAATGAATGGGAAGGCCTAGCAATGTCTTGCCTGTCACTGCTTCCAAAATTCCTATGCCAATGAACAGTGGGCTGGGGATGTGGCAATCTTTGCACCAAAGACTCTCAAAGGCAGCCACTAGCATCTTCCACTATTACACCTGAACAGGAATGATCCATTCCTAAAAGGTAGCTATAGGTGGGACAAAAAGTAGCTTATGTTACTTTTACAATAAAGTAAAATACTAATACACATTAATACATTCATAAAGGTGTGAGAGACTGAAAGAGTTAATTCCTCAAACATTGTGGAGAGATGAGGTGCAATTTGCATGGCAACGGCAAGTCAGCTAGCATGGGATGGGGAGAGCTCTTCGGAGGAGAGACTAGAAGAGGTATTGTCTTGTGAGACACTGAAAGAGGTATTGTCTCACACATTGTAGCGAGTTAAGGTGCAGCAAGTCGGCAAGGGCTAGCACGGGATGAGAAGAGCGCGTCGGAGGATGCACAGTTACCATCTGTAGCCAGAGGTCACACAGAGTTTTATCTAAGGAATGGGCCTGCAACCACCCGAAACTTGGAATGAAACTCCTCGCAACCACCCCCCTCCCCCAGCACCTGCGAACTTCTGAGGACCAGAACAACATAAGTCCTCCAGGGCGTGACCTGAGGCAGGGGTTAGAGTATAAAGAGACTCCTTCCCCGGGGAACGGCGCGTGCCCATCACCGGACGATTGCCACCTCTGTCACCGTCATCGCGGGATCCGAGGGTGGCGATACCTTTCCTTTTCTTTATCCTCCTCTCTTCTCTTTTCCTTTTCTCACTTCTCTTTTCCTCTGCTCTTCCACTATAGATATATCTGGGCATATGTGTTTTGGGTGAATTGTGACGGGTTGCCCAGAAAATAGCTCCATTGCCAAATTGCCTCTGTTCGTTCGCTGAGCTTGCTAGTTCGTTAAGTTTGTAGTTTGCTAGTTAATAATAGTTTGCTAGTTAATAAAAAGTTGCTAGCCTGACTGTTCCTCTGAGTCATCATCGTGACTCTACCGGCCTGCGGCTCTGCTGAGCAGAGATCGGCCTTTGTCGGTACACAAATCCCTGGGGAATCAAAAAGATTCACCCATCTTGCAACCCACCGAGTAGGATGAGACAAAAGGCTCTGCACAGATCTTTATGTCTAAACAGATCACATAAAAAACTGTGCAGGCAATTTGAAAGCTGTGTAACTAAAATATAATTCTGTCCAAAGACAGAAGTTAAACTGATTTTTACATCTCTCCCCAAAAGTGAGAGGACTTCCCAAGGACAGCATGTTCTTTTGCTATCACCCAAGGTACACAGAAACAATTAAAAAAAAAAAAAAAGAAGGAAACATCCTGTGGTTGGTAATTTCTGGACTACTTCATGGGTGAATACTGCTTTTACTAACCCAAGTGAGAGTCAAATGAATGCAGGATGCTTTCATCTCATGAATGTTGAGCAGTCAGAATGATTTCCCTGAAGCATTTCCATCTACCTCTAATCCTTGTTCTTGTTTGCCATTAAAACAGCTGAAAGTGGAAGACAAGCTTAAGAGAAAGACAATGACAGGGATCCATACAATCCAAACCAGACCAAACAGAGGTCTAGTCTTTAGGCCTTAAATGTTGCTGACCCAAGTCATTCTGATGTTTACAGCTGAATTTGGGTCTGTTACTGGAATAAGGAACAAAGTCAGACACAAAGCAGCAGTAGTATCACAGAGCGGGCACCATCTACAGTTGCGGAGTGTGTTACATGTTACGTTCAGTCATGACCAAGCACAGCCATAAATAAAATTTTGGTCAGGAGCTCAAGCTGCTGCAGTTGTACCAAACTTTTATTCCAGTGGTAATTTCCCAGCATTCTCATTTCAAAGCTGGTTTGTACAGTGAAACACTTCAACAATACAAAAATGCAAACCATGGATGCTGTTTTCATTTGCAGCTTCTTTGGAGAGTCATCATAAGTATCATTCTTGGATTTGGGCATGCACTAGATCATGTTTGCTTTTTGTTACGAGTAGGAAAGGAATGCTTCAGGAAATCCCATTTGTCCTTGAAACTCCCCTGGTTAATTCCCAGCTAGGAAACATGACATGTCTGTGACATTTGTAGGACAAGGAGTTCTATTAATTTAAGATGCTTTTGCATATTACCTACACACCAGAGAACCTTCTGGTTTTATTCCCTAGTGCCTAAGAGTCAAACCCTCTTCAGATACACTATTCATTTTCTTTTTGTGAAAACTGAGTTTTTGTGAAACTAATGGAGTTTTCAGATTTAGTTGTGAAGGAATGCTATCACAGGCAATGGATGAGAAGCATTTTAGACAACAGAAGAGGACATTACATAAATTGCTTCTTTCATCAGGGGAATAATACAGCCTATGGGGACACATACAATTTAAGAATTGTAACATAAAGATGTAGGATATAAGTCCTTGATCCACCTTGATGGGATCTCTTTTTGAGGTTCACACTAGCCTTTGATCATATACATTCTTCTTTCAGGAAATTTTTGCTAAGGTTTTTCCATCATCAAGATCCAAAAGCTATTTATCCCTGAGAGAGCTGTGGACTGGGGACTATTGCAAAATTCTTTATATATATGAGCAATGATTCTGTGAAATTATGTAATGAAAATGTGTCACATTTCCACTTCAGCTGAGACTATTAACAAGCAGGAGTTTGGTTCTTAACAACATTATAAACTACATACCAGACCACCTGAAGCTTTTTTCTTAGATCCAGCCATAAAAATAATTTCAAAAATACACAAGAAATTTAGGAGTTTAAGTCTTCTTTCCAGAAAATTTGATCTGAGTCTCAATGACAGTCAACAAGACTTCATTTTCTAAGGCCAAACTACAGGTTTCCTATGGCATGGGACCTTTTGCCAGTCTAGTTATGTCACATATCTAACAAAAGACTAAGAAAATGTTTAATGGTACGGTTTTACACGCCAGTTTACGTAAGGAGGTGAAATAGTCTCGAAAAGGCTCAGATTTGCAGGGGTAGGTAGTGCTACAACAGAATTACTTAGCACTTTGCCAGTGTAAATTGCCAGTGTGATTGTACTAAGACCTAAGAAACTATAAACTTCTTCCAGGCACTTTTTCCCTTCTAGTAGAAGTATTTTCTAGTTAAAGCATGCAAAGGTTTTATGAGACATCAAGTAGGACTATAGCCGAGCTTCTGCAAGATGTCTCATCTGATCCATCAGCTCCCTTTGGCTGAAGACAGTCAGGAATCTTTAATTTGCACAATGTGGAACTGTGTCCACCATTTCAGAATTTTCCTTTACACAGTATGAAGGAAACCTTGTCACACAATGCTATAATTCATTGCTCAAGTTTTTAATCTCTGTTTTATAGGCTTGGAGGGCTGATCAGAGGAGTACTCCTCTGGGAAACTCTCTTGTTTTTTCTTGAATATCTTTCAAAGAAAATCCAGATGCATTTGATGTCAGTGTAAATTTCACTGGCTTGGAAATATGCAAGACTTTATCTACCTAAAAAACATTTTGAGTAGTTGTAGCTTAGTTGTGAAACCTAAAGCGAAGGAGCCAGATTTCAACTAACTTTCTTTGAAATTTGAATTAGTAAATAAAGTCCTTATACCTATGAAATGTTTTGACTTCAGAAAGGTATTTTAATGTGCTAATTGGGTAATCGCTATAAACAGTCATTTTATGCTATAATCACCAGCTCTTAAGCCATACACTTTGGCATCATTAAAAAAAAAAAAAAAAAGAAGAATGGAAGAAAAGGAAAGAAGTGGTGCTGAACAAAGACTGACTTGAAAACAGACATGAGTGTTTGTCAGCTGCCTTTTTAAGTGAGAAGAGGATGAACTGAAGGACGTATGCTCACCACTCCAGAAGGGATGTAACATCATAAATCTGTTATTCTTTTATGGTCAAGGTGTCCACTCAAAGAGATAGATATAGCCTATAGACTATCTTGTGGTTATTTTTTTTCTGACTCTCAAATCTACCTATAGAAGTCCTTGTTGGTATTTTAGGGTATGTTCTTCATCTGACAGATAACCAACTATTATTTCTTTATTTTTTAATTTTTTTTCCCCGCAAGAGCCTTAGTCATGAGCAAGGACCCCATTTTGCCATGTACACAAACAAAGAGAGGGAAGAGGACAGGATTAATGTGGTTGCAGTTGTTTGGTTGAGTAGACAGCTGTGACACAGTGTTCTGCCCAGGGTGCCAGCAGTGATGTCCTACTGAGGAGTCCCTCCCTATTCCAGCCTGATGATGATTGTTCTTGACAGGACCTGAGGGTCTTGTCCCCATCCTGCCCTTTGTACCATCTCCATAGATTACCCCTAGCAACAATTTTTGTGTTACTTTAAGGGCTTTCTGTTACACCAAGTGACGATACGTCCTCTTTGTTGAAAGCTGGCTGTTGCCATATCTTGAGAAAATAAGTATTGTATGTTCACTTTTGCCAGGGTGAATTCCTTAGCAGAGTGCCAGAGATTGTCCATGTACATTCATTCTCCTCCCGCCAACTCTCAGTGAGCACAGTGCTTACTGGACAGCCTTTTGGTCACAAGTGCCTACATCTGGCAAAAAAGCAGAGTGTGAGGATTTTTCAGCTTGCCAAGGAGCACTTTTTATTCCTGCTATGTGCCTGGTGGTCTCCTACAGCAAAATTGTTTCTGAGGTGGCTAAATGCTGTGTTTTGGTTCCCTGAGTGTCATTCATTGAGGTGTCATGAGCGAGGAGACTATGAAGTAACATACCATTGTTTAGGTAACAAAACTGACTGGAAGAACTGTGATGCAGGAGGCTTCAGGTAAGGGCACCTTTTGTGTGTAGTTAAGACTCTTGCTTCGTAAACTCCACTGAGATTGTCAGTCTCTCCGGTTTTGTCAGTGACAGGCTTCCCAGCTATCAATCTGAAGGCAAGCCAGTTTGTCTGTACACAGATCTATCGCCTTGGGTCCTCAAGGGACATCAAGAGAAAGGTGTTTGCGGCCTCTTAGGCTGTTTTCTGTGCTGTGCTACTCATGGTCTTTGTTCCTTATATCCAGACCAGCAAGTCTGATTTGTCTTGAGTAGCTCAATGAGTAGTTTGTGAGAGTTAAATCTGAAGGGCTAAAGCTCATGTTCTGCTTTGGAAGAACCTCCTTCTTCACTTAAGCTGTGGAATTTCTTGCACAAAATGTTGTGGATGCTGAAGGTTTATACTGATTAAAGAGAAGTCCAGACAAATTGATGGAAGAGTAATCTGGTGAGGATTCTTATACACATGCTCAAGAAATTTTTGAGCTGCAAAATAACGGAACTGGGGAAAGGATTATACGTACTTGCCATGTTCTTATGTTCTTTGCAAGCCTGTGTTTTTTGATAGTGGCAGAGCCAGGATACCTGCCATTTTTGTGTTCTTATTGCACTTAGCTCACTGCTGTTTTATTTTTTAAGGGAAAAAGATGCAGAAAAGTCCCACCTTCGCCAAACATGTTCCGTCAGCATTAGTACTCCCCAGGTCAGACTGCAGGGATTAATTGGCCTATGAATCTTTTCAATAAATGTTTCCTGGACTGTCTAAAGAATGGAGATAATAGCAGGATATTTTGTCTGAGTCTTTGGAAGTTTATTTTTGTCACTTGCTAATTTGTCTGTTGGGCAAATCTTACAATAATTTATTCTGTTGATACAATTTATACCTTAATAGGTATGATGGAGTTTTCCATCCTACATAGCATCCAAAACTCTAAGGTAAAGACAAGTTACCTTTAAGCAGTGCTGTTCACAAGTCAGCTACTTTCTATCTCACTAGTAAACGGTGCATAAAATCAGAGGGCTTGGAAATAAACAACAACAACAAAATCACTCATCTTCTGAAAAGGAGGGATAGCACAGATCGCAATGCTACCAATAGGCAAATAACATTCTACTGTATACTGCCTTTTCATCTGGCACAAAGAGTAACCCTAATCTTTTGAGTTTTTTTCAAAGACCTTTATGTTAAAGGTGAGTGCAGTGAAGAGTGAAATGATTTTGACGGGCCAGGGAGCACACCAATCTCCATCATATGTTCTGCTGAGAGCAGAACATCTGATCCCGAGTATAGACAACTGGACTGCTCAGTGGGCATTTTCAGTATTTTGTAGTATCCAGATAATCACGGACAGAAAAATCTCAACTGTCAGTGATGATCCCAATGGATCTGCATAGCTTCCTGTAAGTTCTGCTGTCATTGCATGGAACCAAGAACATGTGATTTTCCATGCCAATTAGTCTATTTTTTTTTACACAAATTGGTTAAAAAAACCCAACTGTGTAGTTTTTTACACTTTGTGGCTGAAAAACCACAAGCATAAAAACAAGTCTTGAAAAACTTTGGGATTTTGTTCAGCTGCCAGCGTGTATAGCCTCATCTATGGCTTTCTCTGGAATTCTAGGTTAAATCCAGCATTCCAGTCACCATCTTCATATCTCACTATGGTCCAAGTTACTAGAGAGATTACCTCACTTCATCTCCTTATGGTGTGGCATGGAAACTGCATACCACTTCATTAGTAAAAATATCAGCTGTGTGAGGCAGATAGACTGTTCCTGCTGCCAAGCAAATTCATTTGCAACTTGCCTCTCCAGAACAGAATAAAAGCAAACCTTGATGTCTTCAGAACAAAATATATGGTAACCTCCTTCAACACAGGCTTCCCACTCCATCACCAATAGAATAATCTCCCACCTACTAAATAAAGCCCAGCTGTTAGTGACAAGACTGACAATAATCACACACGTTTCTTATTGTGTAGGCATAATTCAGGGCGGTATGCTACCATCAGAAACTGGAAGCTATTCCTCTAAACAAATCTGTCGAATGCCAGTGATGATAATTACCAGTGATTATTCACCGATTGCTAATATGGTCTAGATTTAGACATTCCAAAATAGGGACAGCCTGGCAGTTTTTCACATGGGTGCATGTTCAGGCTAAATTTTTAATTTTTAGCTTCTAACAATAACTCTCGGTAAGGGAAAAGCTAGTATGCAGTAGCTGAAATCTGTTTCCTAAGCTTCATACAGTTTTAGACTTACATTTTTAGACTTACTTTACAGGCATATAATATTTCAATTAGAAAATAAGGAGCAAGTGTTGCCTAAAGCCTGTTAAAATAAAGGATTTCTGACGAAAGATGAAATCATCTTTCCGGTAGAAGAGATTTAGACTAGGTCAAAGGAAAAAGGGAAGTTGTTATAATTCATTTGCACCCTGAAAGCTATGCTGCATGAGATTTGTTGGAAGAAATCAGATCTTTTGTGAGACCAGATGGTACAGCTGGAAAAAGATGACAAGCTTTCAAGCACACAGAGCATTCATTAACTGATTACACAGATGCAGCAAACTCACAGCTAACTACAGAACAATACCGCATGTGTGAGTAAATAGATGTCTCAAACCTTTTTGAAAAAGACTGCTTAATCCTCACCTCTATAGTCCTCTCTTTAGGTGGTTCAGGCACTCACCTAAATCTTATAAATTGAGTTACCAGTACTGAAAGAAATAAGCATTTACTGGGAACCTGAAATGGTAGTTCACGTGAACCATTTGAAAACTGATTTTTTTTTCTTGTGGGTTTTGTTGCTGTTGTTGTTGCATTCTTTTCATTTGGAACAAAGAGCTGATCTTACTGTGTCACCAGATCAGCACTAGTGTCAATGAAAGGGAGAGAGAAGGAATGCATGAGGAGGGGCACTGCAGTTTTAGATCACTACTAGGCCTCAAGAACATAGCAAAGAATTCAAGGAGAGCATCCTCTGTGCCCCTCTTTTCACTGACCGTGCAGGTGAGCTTTGTAGGTGTGAGAGAAAATTTTGAACATTTAAATGCTGGGTGGAAAAGTTGTTTCAATTCCTTAAAAATGGCATTTTGCAAACTTATGTAATGCTTAAATTAATGAGATTTTCTACAACTAATACAATTTAAGTAATATCTGTTAATGTTGTGCTAATAAATCTGCATTCTGCTAAATGGACAGTTTCAGCTGATCTGAATTCTTTGAGAATTGCTGTATATAACTGGACACTCTGATTAAGCAGAACAGTATGAAGAGGAGCATGGTTGCAGATGGTTTGTGCCCTTAGAGAATGACTCTGATTTGGTCCTCAAAATACTGTTCTTCCTGGCTGCATTTTTGTTGTCTCTTCTGTGGCTCCCAGGATGACTGCTCTCTGCATTCCCCGTGGCATCGTGCCCTCTGTACAGCAGCTGGCTGAGCCTGGCTCTCTGTCACATAGGACTTCTTAACTGATGGTGCTCTCCACATCCTCCTCTGAGCCATGGACCAATCCAGCAATACAAGGGGAAGGAACAACTAAACCACCACCGCCTGGTCAACTGCTTCCCTGTAGTCTCCTTTGTATCCCATTATAGAACAGAACAACTTTGTGCTGCAGAAACCTCAGGTGATGGCTCCTTATTTTGTATTGCCAGTGCATGGGGTGACTCCTACAAAGTAAAAGAAGTGGTGCCATCTCAGCTGTTGTAGGGGTTTATGGTATGGGGACACAGGTTTAAGTACTACTGCTGCTCCCTAGGAGACAAGACGCCTTTTGGTTACTATCAGCTACTGATGCTACTGCTGTGGTTTAACTGACCCAGGGAGACAGTGGGGATAGAAGAAGACAGTCACTGTGGTTCTCCTCACCTTCCACCCCACAGCTCCCAGTGAGAGAAATACGTAGTTATAAGCCAAGACTAATCTCAAGATAAGCCCATTGACCTTTGGAGGTTGGGCTATCTGTACACAGACCTATTATAGGCCAGTAGTGTATATATATTCTAGGTAATTATATGGTTTCACAGGGTTATACAAATACTTATGAGAGTACCAATCCTAATGACACCCTGCTGGTGCAAGCCAGTCTTGTTATCCCATATTATAGGACTGTGGCATGGAAAGACTAGGTAGCCAGCACATGGTCATCCCATCAGTATGTACCAGGGCAGGCAGTAGAACTAGTTAGTCAAGCTCCTCCATAGAGCACTGGGATGCAGCCACATGCAAGGACATAGATGGATAGGAAGGACACAACTAACTTCTGTTGTGTCCTTCCTATCCATCAATGTCTTTGCATGTGGCTGGATCCCAGTTCTCTATCTTATTTTCCATGACTGGTTACCTTCCACACTAGCTCAAGCAGGTATAAAATCTTGTGATCACATGTGCCATGACATTGAATTTCCTATTCCATCTTTATAAGAAAATTTTGAAACCTAAATCTGCAGCCCTTATTTGCACTCAGTAAAGAAAACATGATCAGACACACCATTCTTAAGCTTCAACTTGACGCATCTACTATGCATTTTAATTCAAAACTGTCTAATCCAAAAGATTTTATTTTAAGGACTACAAATATATGCCTTTCTGCCAAGTAATTGTTGCTTCAGTGGGAAATAGGAAGCCCGCAAATATATGCTTGGCTTCTCAGCATGACCTATTGTGGCTCACAGCAATCTGTGTTTACAGTAAGAGATCACCCACATGCATTAGTCTGTAAACAGTATCAAAACCCAAGGCTTTTCTTTTTTCTCTTTCACTCTCCATCTATTGCAGTCGCAGGGTGTCTCCATCTAGGTATAAGTATCTGCACAGATTTTTTTTTTTTGAGGTCTAAGCAATCTAGCAGTTCTCTGAGCTAGTGCTTCAAAGATGCCTTTGCATTATTGGTAGTTGAAAAGATTATTAGATTATTGTTGTCAGTAGTAAGGGAGCATTTATTAGCTGCCTCAAACCCTTCCTGATCCGCTAGCAGTGGTTACATATCCAGATAACCAGTGCATATTCGGAAAACAGTCAAAATGTAAATGAGAAAAAGCCAAACCCATGAATTTCCCCAGTTGTGGGGGGTGTTGGGGGCACCTCAGTTTGGCATTTGGGAACTCTGCTTTACTCCATGTTAGCTGACTTCCGACTGTCAGCAAAGTCTCTTTCTGACCAGCGCTGGGGCCAGGAATAGCCACAAAATTTATTTTGCAACCCGGTTATGTCTCTGCTAGACTACATGTATATTTGTGAATGTGATTATGCAAAAAGACTTAAAACCCAAGGTTTCCCATAGATGTCATTCCCAAAGAATGGAATTCAGATCAAGCTAGGACTTGACATTTTTTACAAGATGTTATTAAAGAGTGCACTCACATTTTGGGTAATGAACAGGAACTCATTTGTGGAAAACACGGCTGTTCTTACCACTTTATGACCTCCAGGACAACAAAATCCTCATGTGCATATCTCTGTTCATAAAATACATGGTACCCACATCTAACAAAGGCAAACTGGCTCGACATGGAAAGACATGGAAGTTCCATGGTTGTTGCAAAGGTGAAGAAATCCCAGCATATCCTTGCATCATAGAATTGAAGGCCGCTTGCAGCTTCTGAAGCAGTTTTGGGATTGTCCTGCACTCCTAGCCACTGCACAACCACTCCCACTGCCAGAAGGGTGAGAATGTGAATTGCTGCTGCCACGGAAGAAGCGAAGGCGTTTGGAGCTGAGGAGCCTGAATGGAACACAGCTCTGTGACAAGTGTTTGGACATGCATGCTATGCACGCTAGCATGGGTAGCGCTGCACTGACGGCTGCCAGTCCGCTTTTTCCCTTTCTTTATGATGTCTTTCATGACCTGCAGGTATTGACTGGTCTGATTCACAAGATCAAGGATGTGGACAGCACTTGGAGTCTGTTGCCTGCTTTGCCACTGATACAGTGTAACTGCTCTGCTTAAGCCTTAACTATTTCTTGTCCTCTAAGTGTATTGAGAATAAAGCTTTATGAACCTCATGAAATATGAGAAATGCTTAGAAATTACGTGACGTGCTTGGTTAAATAAAGCAAATGTGCCATAAATTTGGGGCAGATAGAAGGGCACAGGATACATAGACAGATAGACAGGCAGACAGACAGGATAGAGAGAAGGACATGCGAAGCACACCAATGTAAGCAAATTATGGTAAAGAAATCTATGACAATTTACAACATTTTAGGTAACAATAACTTGCACAATGGGGAATGAGAAGTTGCTTATCCTGCTGGCCTTCATGGGAAAATTGCCTTGCAGTTTTCACAAGTGAGAGTATTCGGATGGGTGGTCCTGTATGGTAGCTAACCCACTGTGCATTCACATCTCATGGTATCTTGTCCATGCGCCCACACTCTGAGAATGGAGTCAGCGCTTCAAGTGCTGGAGCTGAAAAGGCCCAACCTGATTTAGCCGTATGACGCTGAAGTGCTTCTCTGAGTGAGCACGCTGAAGATGTACTGATTTTTAAAAATCCCAAAGTAAAATCAGGACTTTTGAAAGTGGGAAATGAGACTGCAACAGCTCATACAAAACGGGAAAGTATTCTAAACTCGACCTTCTTAAAACTTTTGAGAGTAGAAAGTGAAATAAAAAGTGAAATTGTTTCTTCTTATTAATGATTATTATGCTCTTCAGCAAAAAATGATTTTTAAAGCATCTTTAGCTGATCAAGGTAAAAGCTATAAACAGGCAAAATATTATGTTCTCTATTCACTAGTTACATTCTGCTGCATCACAGAAAAAACAAATGTGATCTGTCCTCTTAGAAAATGTCCTTGTTCAATTAAAATAGTTTTGTGTGTTTGTATGGAAACTGTAGATATTATAAAAATTCTGCGCTGCCTCTTGAACAATATGAGCCTTAATTTTCTTATGAAGGACCTGTTCACTGCATAACTGACAGGAATACCAAATCACCTTGTCCCCCAAAGGATCCCATATCCTGGTATGACTTGGACGGGGACATAGTCATCAGTTTTTTTGTCAGAATACCTGTGTGCCCCAGCCCGTCTGTTTCTCAGATGAAAGCTTCTCCTTGTATCTTTCTGTAAATCAAACTCAGAGCATTCAGAAAACATTTTCTTCATAGCTTGTACACAGTCTAGCAATCCCTGACTACATGCTCTCCAACATGTTTGGTATTTTGCTCGTGCAGGAACAGAAATTTTCTTTTGTTTATATGTGGCCAGTAAAGGAAATGATTACTCAGGAAATATCTACCCTTTAGTTGGTGTTTTCATGTCTCCTGGACTTGCGCCACACAGTGCTGAGGATATTAATCAAGCCAGAATTACTTGAGAGAATTTCTCTTCATTACAAACAGAAGCATCCGTCTGAATTCCATCCACCCAGGAGAATTCTTACTGGTTTTATGACTGGATCAAATCAAGGCAAATGTACACCCTTAATACACCAATTTCCCCATCAGGGTCTGCCTGTGGCCTACACTCAGCATAATGCTAAAACAAATTTTTTCACAAGGAGCATAGCTGCAGGAGAGCTTTATTCAGGATGTATTAGCTCATTTCTCTAGCAAGCCCAAAATTAGCTACAAAAAGACTATAAATTAACCAGATGCTTTTTCTGCATAGTCCTCCACAAATCCACTCATCCTTAGATCCCTTTTTGAAGTAGTTATCTTTGTTTCTCAGTTCTTTCAGATGGTCTGCCAAATAATTGGCCAAGTGAGCTGCCACAAAGTACTATGTGAAGATTTCGATAAGAATGCGTACTTTCAGCTCTAATGGAGGAACATTTGAAAACTGCTGCACACCAAGCTGGCATGGAAGCATATTAGTTTGGGCACAGCATCATACTAACATGCCTACTGGGCTTTTGATTAAGAGCTAGATTAGATAGAACCAGCATAAAGTGTGGACGAGGCAAGCTTGGGTTTATCTCTAACTGTCCATGCTCTAAATCTGTTTATTAATTTTAACTGATAACATAAATAAAAGCATTTTAAAGAAATTACTTATCTAAGTCTTGCATTTTTAGGACTTCTTAAATAACAGGTGGCTTGAATGAACTAATTAAATCATCAATACAGTTAAAATTCAAAGTAAACTCTAGAAACAGAGAGTATTTGAAACCTACAGTACTTGCACTTCTAATGAATACTGTTCACTCTAATAAATATTAGCAGGAGAGTACAACATCTCACATTATTCTTAACACATGTCATTCTATCCATTGGCTAACATGCAGTTTTGGAGCCAGAAGAGTTATATTCAAGCTTCAGAAGCTCTTACTAATATACTGGCCAAATGCTATGATGTACTGAACAAGGTTTAGGTCCCCAGATGAGACATCTTAGCCTTTTCTCAGCTAAATGTATGCATTTAGCTGCAAAGCATAGAGACAGTCCCTACCCAATCTGCAGCAAAATCTCTTCACTGAGCAGAGGGACCCAGACCTGCCATTACAGTAGGAGCTTCTGAACATGGCAGCTTACATGACGAGAGGAAGGAAGCACACACGTGCCTGTTTTGCCGGTCTTTGTTTTTTGGAAAAAGTACCTTTAAGGTAGATATTACATCAATTAAGAGGAGTTAAAATACAAGTAAATAAATAAATAAATAAATAAATGTAATTTCCTACAGTGTGAAGGGAAGGCCTTTGGGTACAATTTAGCAATTATAAAATGCTATCCTGTAATAAAGTCATAAGATCCTCACTCAGAGATACAATTCCTGTTTCCATGTGGGAACAAGAACATTGTTATGTATACATGACATTTCAGGTTTGGTTTTGGAGACTTTTTTTGGTGGGAGAGAGGAAGGGGTTGCATTCGGGCATTTTCATTCCCTGAGGACTTGGACACATAACAACCATCTGTTCAGATGGTTCAATCCAGAACATGTTGTTTTCAGAGCAATGGAAAGAATTATAACATGAATAGACAAAACATGTAACATATTTTCTGGCAAACATAACTTCAAAAACTTTTGTTAGTAAGGCAAAGAAAATTTCTGCAAGGTGAAGTTAGACATTTTTCTTTTGCTTTTTCTGGTACAAGTAGTACAGTATGTGAAGAAAAAGGACATGGAAAGGATTCAGCTAATATATAATTTCAAAGGTGTCATTTGCTCTAGTCACTAGAGGATTTACAGGTAAATGGCTCCATTTCTTGAAGGTCATAAAAGTACCACATAACAAAACACAGTTTAGATTGTTAACAGGACCAAAGGTTTTGATGGGAAAAAAGAGCCAATTAAAAATTAACCTATTAAATGGCAGCAATGCACCAACATCCTTAAGGGTTTATTTAACAAGACATTCTGCAAGAAGAGTTGATCAGTCATTCACAATATACCATGCAAACATCAAGCATCAGGGGGAGTGATGACACATTAATATATTTTATTTCCTAAACAAATACCATAACTTAATGTGGCTTTTTATATCTTAAAAAAAATGGAGGGTTGTTCTCAAAAAAATGAGAACAGTTGCAGAGGTCACTTCTGACCTTTATTACTCTATAATTCTCTGAAACATGCAATTGGACAAGAGGCTGGGAGAAGGAACATCGAAATACTTCCAATGAAAATAGATAAGATTAAATGTAATGATAAACAGGAAGAAGCTTAGAGATAAGACTGGGAGAAGTCTAGAGAATATCTTGCTGACATAGCAGGAAACTGCTTAGCTGTAAAGGAGAGGAGAGAAGGGAAGAAAACTGCAAAGAGATGAGACACAGCATACCAAGATAAATAAATGTACCATCTGCTGTAGGACAGGAAAGGGTTAATCGCATGGCCTGATGGAAGGAGTTCTAGGTGGGGCCCCTTAAGCACCTGCTAGAAAATGCTCTGGGGTGGATGAATAAGCAGAGGAGGAGATAAACAGAAAAAAAAAGCAAAGGGAACTTTTCTTTTTTTTTTTTGAGAGGGGAAATGGAATGGAATGGAATGGAATGGAATGGAATGGAATGGAATATCAGAGAGTGGAGTGGGGTGGGGTGGGATGGGATGGGATGGGGTATGCATATTGAGAAGAGAGGATGCTAATCAGTAAAGATATCATGAGGAGAAGTTTAGGTGATGGGATGCCTAACTGCACTTCCAAGCATAGTGAAGTATCAGGTAGGTCTTTGGCTTTGTTGCCTAGAATCACAGAAAACTGGGTGACTTTTAAACCTCCTAAGAGATAATAAATGCTGTGGTGTTTTGTTGTTGGGCTTTTTTTTTTGTTTATTGCTGTTCTTTAGTCTGCATGGCATACCGATTTCCTGATGTACCATCCTATTGAGTCTGACTTAATACTCTGATGTTTTGCTTGGAGGTCTGTATTTATGTGGTGTATTAGGTGTTCTCTGTTAAGGCAGTGTTTAATGCAGAATAAGCAACCTGCTCTAATCTTGAGCCAGGCTGCACTTTCAGCAGTGGGTGACCTGAGGTCACTTCAGACCTGAAGCATTCTGTGCCTTACCTTATTACACTGTTGTGAAAAGTTGTGCAGTGGCTGTGCACAAACCTAAATTGTGTCAGCCTAAGAACAGCTTGACTCCACCTGGAGCAGGAAAGATGGGGTATGTAAGTGTTGGGGGGGGTATGCCTGTTTCTAGGGCTAAAAAATTTAATGAGTCATTCTTAGTGACATCTTTTAGGGTTCTCCCTTAAGGTGATAAGGGGATACACAAAATAATCCAAATATAGCCTGTATGTTAGAGGTGGCACTTGTAGAAGCGTTGCTGGAAACTAGTACGCAAATAATGTCTGTGTAGATACATTGGTAAAAGCACTAGAGGCTGACTGAAAGCTAGGTGCATTAATTGCATTATGCTTTCACCAAGGATCACTTACACAACCTGTCTTAGGTACATAGAAACTCATAGGGTAACTGAGGAAACATGAGTCATAGGGTAACTGAGGTAAACCACCGTACCTTGTCCAAAGTTCATTATTGTCCTTTCCCTGGCTTTGGGAAAGAGGCAGGGCTTCCCTAAGTAGAGGAAGCTTTCTTATGGATATTGTTCAAGATCCTGTTTATGCTGAAATGTCTGGTAACTGCCTGATCACCCCTCTTCTAGTCTCGGGCATGTGAACTAGCAGTTCTGTACATCTTTTCACCACTACAATATTTGGTACATGCTAGTATAGTGAGTGAAGGGAAATATGGCTGTTTGACTGAAAGAAATGGTGGCTCTCCTTCAAGATGGCTACCACTTCTATGTACAGAAACATGATCTGGGAGTTGGAAACCACTGTGGCTCTCTAAAAGTGCCTAACAGAAGGTGAAAGTCTAAGTATTTAAATAAAAATACTGCATTGATATATTTGTCAAAGAAATAATGCCTAGGCTCTTCACTTCCAATTAAAGTTCTTGAGAGGTCTAACAAACAAGATTTAGATGAAGCAGCTTATTGAGGATAGAAAACATTCACTCCTAACTGTAACACTCCAGTACTTTAAGCTTTATTTGATGTCCGTATCTGTAGTCTCTGCAGTACATGAATACTCTATGCCATAGTACTGCCTCCATGCATGCCAAGAGGTGTCTTGGACAGGCTGCTTTCTTTTATGTCTTTCAGAAAAAGTGTATGTTGGTGTGTTTGCTTCAGTTCCTTATACCCTTTTGTTGGGGCCTGAGGCCAGAGAATGTATTTTGAGGACACTGACTTCCCTTTTTTTTTAGTGACTTTAACTGTTGCATTTACTTGACTAGGTGGGCTGCTCTGTGGCTTGCTAAACTCTCCTTACAGCTGGGTGTGGGTAAACAGGTGCTGGGACTGAGAGTTAATATTCCTTCTAGAGACTAAGGTAAAACCTGAGACTTGCTCTTGTAGGGCTGGATAGCAGCAAAGGACCGTGTGAGTATGTGTGCGGGAAGGGGGCAGCTGACAAGAAAATAATCTTGTAATCAGTCTTAGTCTTCTCATACAACTACATGTATGCATCAATGCACTCTCATGTGTTATAACTCTAAAGGGGTTACTGCTGTTGCTATAGTAATCTCTGAAATACTGTTTGTGAGCCAAAGACTAGCTCAGTTTGTGGGAGGAAACAGTACTTTGATACTGGTTCCTGTAAGGAAGAGGTGTTGCTTCATCTTAATTGGCACAATTAGTGCTGGCTAAAAAAATTAATTGCCTAGACGTTATGGCATAATCCATAAGGAAACACACTCTCATCAATTTTTCTCTCTTGCCTGCTACATCTTGCTTTTGTTACAGTTTTTTTGTAAATTAGTATCTCTGCTAAGTAACTGCAACTTTTTTTTTTTTGCTTAGCTGGCTTCTAACTCAGTGCAACAGTAAGAAATTTGAGTCTCTTGCTCTTGAAAGGTATTCCTCAAACATGGTGATTCTTGCTCTCTCAGCAAATCTTTCACAGCATATTTATGTGGGTAGATTCACGTGCAGTTTGTACTGCTCGGAGTACTTCATTGTTCTAATAGGTAGTTTGTGAAACAGTACTTCTGGAACTAGGTGGGACTTGGTTTCTGTCTTGCTTACTTGCCCTGCCTCCATCAGGGAATCTGCTAATTGTTTAATTATTGTTATCTACAGTTCTTCTGTTTGGGTGAGTCTGAGACAGTCTAACCCTATTGGAAAGTAGCTGCAGGAGTGCTAAGGCAGCTTCCTAGGCTTCTTTTACAGTGGGGCTGTTTTCAAGGACTATTTTCTAGTTCTCAAGAAAACTAGATCAGTACCAAGTGTTTACACTGAAGTTGGTTTTATTCTTCTATGTTGTCTGATCATGAGGGGCAGAATAGGACTCTTCATCCTTGTCAGATCTGCATTTGATTACAGAAGCTCAAAAGAAAAAATTTCTTTTTCCTCATTGTCCCATGAATTCTTACAATGAGGCAAATTCCCAGTGAGTAGCTATACTGCAGAAGGAAACACTAGCAGAGCTATCAAATATCCCGGTAGTGCTAAAACAGCAGTATGCATGTGATGGCTCTGAAGATGGGGGGAAAATATAGGCAAGCTTTTCCTGGGTGGGAATTCTATATAGCTATGCCAGCCAGAGGGGCATGGTTTCTCAAGGTCTTGGCACCTCTGTCAGATCTCAGCAAAATCCTTTCAACGGGTCCACTGGAATGCTCTCCGAAAGATTACTAATCAGCTCATAATCTTCCTAATTCTTGCTGCAAGATACCCACATTCAAATGGATAGAAACCAGAGCTGGCTGGGAACTGCAGCAGGCTTCTCTTCTCAGAGGATTAAGACCTGTTAATTCTTGTCCATATTCCATCAGAAGTTGTGGGGTTTGTTTTCTTTATTATTTTACAAATGAAAAACTGTAAGAGGAAGAGAAATTTGCAAAGCTTTTCTTTAATGGTTAAATTTCAAGGGAGAAGCAGAAGAATGATTAAACTGATTAAAGCCAAGGCAGGGGGGGTGGCGGCTTTGAGGTGCCCTTTTGACTATTATTACAATGACTTAAATGGGAGCATGCCCTGTGGCAGCCTGTCAAAGACCAAGCAAAACTCGGTAATGCCTCTGCCATTCACAGGGCCTGTACTCAGACTTCAGTAGCAATTTTTATGCCTTAGCTACCTGGCTCAGGAACAATATGATGTAGTTATCTCTACCATGATTATTTTAGCATGCATCTTTGTTCTGACCAGAGAAAGGTCGCTGATGGATATAGCCTTAAGTCTGCCCAAAAGACTATAAATGAGCTAAAGGACTTGGTGGGGAGGAAAGAATACAAGAGTATAAATGAAACCTATCAAGAGCTGATAATGACAAAGTGGTGTTGAACTAGACCTTGGTCTTGAACTTGCTGAGTATATTAACTGAACCTCTGACTTATGCAGTTATGTCTCTTAATGCATAGAGTAATTACTCATGACTACAAACTCTGCCCATGGGTGTGACTTCCCCAACCTAACTCTAAAAGCGCTGGTGCTATAGTCCATTAACAGTTTCTAAAAGAACATAAGGGATCAGGCTAAGTTTTTATTCTCTGTAGCTAGAACTGGCAGTGCATAACTGCCTAGGTGTCTGGCTCCTACAGAATGGAGTAACTGGTTCTCATCTTTAAGGGCCATGTTTCTAGAACTTGGGGCCCTTATGTGTTAGTTCTCCTACTCATATTATGTACCCCATAGTGTTCTGTTATAGAATAATACTGGTTAAACAGTGTTTTTGAAATTGAGGTAGTCTGCTGCTCTAAGCAACAGGACATCTCAAAGGGAATGCCTTTGGAGCTGAAAAATAAAGGGAGTCATGTCTTCAACAGAAGATGATAACTCTTGTGAACAGTATAAAATTCTGGTGTAATGGTAACATAAGTTTCAGGTGGAGCTGTGTGGGCAGACATGACTGTGCTGTGAGTCAAATACAAAGCATTTATGGGCCTGTCTACTGCATTTGCACTACTGGTATGTTTCATGTGCTTCGGATCAGTCCTGGAGAAGTATATTAATATCACTGGATTATCTTCCAACAAGTTGCCAGTGAAGAAACATACTCAGGTGCAATAGGAGGATGGGAGAACAGTGTATCTGTGACACCTTAACTGAGACGAGCGCAATCTTGCAGGACAGATGAACGTATTCAACTTACGTTCCCCTCCCCCTTTTACTTAGCTCGGCTGGGTAAAAATAGCAGAGCAGATATGGCAGTACAGGCTGCGTAAGACTAATGAGGACACTTAAATTGCTAGCCTACACTGAAAGCCTGTACTTCTGCCTCTTCTTAGACTGAAGGACCTTGCTTATCTCTAGACTGTAATCCCAAATCTTGCAAAAAGCTCTTGGACTGTATTTACCTCCTGGTTAGCTGCACCTGTTAGGTTCTCTTTCTCTCTTCATCTGTCTCTGGTTCTAATCAAAGCTAGTATATCAAAACTATATGTATTTTTAACAGGGCTATGACAGACAAGTAACCTGTAGGAAGTGGAAACGGGCGTCATGCTACCTACTTTTTACCAGAACTTGACATCAACTGGCAGAACAGGTAAAAGTGGAAATTGGTAGATTTTTAGCGTAGGGCATGATGATACTGTGAACTAACAACAGGATAAGGCAGGGTGGGGGAATCTAACAGTCCTTCTCGGAGAGCTGGCTGCTTTGCAAACTCTTCTCAAGTGGTAGTCAGCATGGTGATGAAGCAGCTCTTCACAGTGCCTGGCCACAGGGTGCTGAAGGACTGTAGGTGCATGTTTCTCCTGGACTTCAGGTAGCGAACACCCGGAGCAGACTGACAACAACGGACTCGTGGGGCGGTCCGCTTGCATGCAGTGCTGTGCGAGGAACCTTCAGACGAGCTCCAAAGCAAACAGCAGCACAGCCCGCGCTTTCCTTCCTCTGCGGCAGCTGGCTGGGCTCTGGGCAAGCCGGCGAGGAGCCTGGTGCTACACAGCGCAGAAGCACCCACCCGGCAGTACCGGTTCGGCGGTACTGGGCACCGCTGAGGTAGCGGAGGGGGCTGCAGGGACACTGAGGGACCGTAGGAACGTCTGCACGAAGCCGCACTGCATTTCGGCCGGTGTAGCTGGCTACGGGGCCGCAAGCCGCGGGGCGGCAGGAAGGCGCACGGCCTCGTGCAGGAAGGAGGCCTCGGCACGAGTCTGGGACGGCGCGCGGCTTGCCCCGAAGGCCGAGCCGGCCAGCCGCATCCTCCGACTGGCCCGAGGGGCCGGGACGCTGCCAGGGCACCCCTCCGCCGCCCCGGCCGTGAGCCAGCTCCGCAGCCCGGGCAGCGATGCCGCGGCCGGCCCGCCGCGCGAGCGAGAGGGCGCGACCGGCGGGGGCGGGGCCTGCGATGCAAATGAGGAGGCGCGGCCACCGGAGTTGTGGGGCGGCGGGGCGGGGAGGAGGTGGCGGGCGCGGCCCCGCACGGACGGGGCGGCGGGGGGCAGGCGGCGGGGCCGGGCCGGGCCGGGCCGGGGGCTGGGCCTGGGCCTGGGCCGAGCGGGGGCGGGGACCGCCGCCCGGCGGTGGGGAGCGGGACGGGGCGCGGGGGCCGCAGTCATCCTGGCGCGCAGCGGAGCGGGAACATGGCGAGCGTAGGAAACGCCGCGGAGGAGAGCGTCGGCGGCGAGGAGGTAACCGGAGGGGGGCGGCGAGAGGGCTCCGGGCGTGCGGGCAGCGGTCGGTCGTCCCCTGCCGGTGCAGCGGCGGGGGGAGGCGCCGACGGGGGTCCGGCTCCGCCGGCATCCCGACCGCCCACCTGTCCCGCTCCACCGCCTGCCGCCGCGCTGGGGCCGGGCGGGAGGCCAGCCGGGCAGCCACCTCCTGCCGGGGCCGGCCCGGCCGCCGCCGGGGCGAGGAGCCGCCGGGAGTTGGGGAAAGTTGTCCCGGCGGCGGGGCCGCGGGCAGCCCCTTCCCGCCGCCCGCTTTTGTTTTTATTTTTCTCTTTTTCCCTTTTTTTTCTCCTTTTTTTTCTTTTTTTCCAAACCCAGCTCCGCGTCCGAGCTGCGCTGCTCCCTGCGAGTTGGCTGCGCCGCCTACCCGGTGCGCGTTGCTGCCGGCGGCGGGCGGGCGGGGGGTGCGACCCCGCGCATCCCCTCCGGCCGGGCGGCGCAGGGCCGGGGCGGCGCCGGGCAGGTGCCGGGCGGCAGCGGTGCCCGCCTGGCGGCGGAGGGTCCGGCGCAGCTGCGCCTCCGGGCTTTGCTGCCTGGCGGGGACGGGTGGCACGGAAAGCCTTCCCTGCCCCGGTGGTCTGGGAGGGCGCGGTCCCTCCTGCCTAGGCCCCGTGTGCGTGGGGTCTTCCGCGGGCGGGTTGGGCGGGTTTTGTGGCTGGGAAGTGAAATCGAGCAGAGCTGTAGTTGGTGTAGGACGCCTTATAGACCGGAGTTTGTAATGTCCCTGTTGTTTTGGTTAAACGTCCTTTAAACGGCCCAAAGGCAAATCCCTGAAAACGATCACCTGAGCTTTTAGGCTTTCTTCGTATCCTCTCAGTCCAGAAAAATGCAGTAGCAGAGTCTCTGATAACACCTCTCAGAAAGCTGGCGATAGTAAGGCATCTCCTAGACTAGCTTCTGAGAAGGGTACTGCAAAACTGAGGCGGTTTTAACTGGAGGGTGCTCTTAAACCCGGTAGGTCGCAGTCGTGGCATGCACGTGTGGGAATACTGACTTGATTTTTGACTGTACGATCTAAGGTGAACGATTTTAGCATTGCTTACGTTCAGCAGCTTCTTCAGAAAGGTTTGTAAGGCACGCCTCCGGCCGAACTTCGCTTAAGAAAACTTACAAATCGTGTGATTACATAACAGTTGGGTTTTTGTGGGTTTGTTTGTTTGTTTGTTTGTTTGTCTGTTTGATTTTTTCAAACCTTGTTAGGATGAATTTTGAAGACAGGCATGTAAGCAGTGCCCCGTTTCTGCGGTGAGGCAGTGTTTCGTACAACAGGGCAAATGACAAATGTATATGTAGGACTCGGTATGCTGTGTAGTTCGGTTGAATCCTCATGTTTTTATTTGGCAGTTGCAGAAGCTGTTCTTGGAAGAGATGATAAAAACCAGCTTGTTCTTTTTCTTGGTTGGAAGGTGGGGATATACACTAGTCTGTATTTCAGAGCGTGCTATAAAAGTTGCTGCTTCCTGAGGTTATAGTGTGGAGGCATAACGTGAAGAGGATGTGAAATGCTTAAATCTCGTTGTATACTGGAGTGAATCATTGCAAAATCATAGGGTGAACTCTGTGGAGCTGAGTTTTGTTTCCGATACAAGGAGTAGTACCAGTGAAAACAAGTTATTAACAAACTCTTGCTGCTCTTGGTAAGCAAGCAGTTGGAATTCACAATTGTTAAAACAGGTATTTAGCAACTTAGTTGTAGCCCAGCTGCCGTGTGTGAACAATAGGGAAGAATACTCTTCACCGAGTTTGCTGTTAAGTGTCAATTAGAGAAGAAGCTCCCATGCAAACAAATAGAAAGGTAGGTATAAAAGCACCTGGAAGAGGCTTTATTTGAGCAATAGTCTGCAAAAAGTGCAAAGCTTTCTCTAGATGAGCTCGAAAGACCTCATGCTCTTTGCAGAGACTTGTGCTTGATTTTCTGGAGTCTGAAACAGACCAGAATTGGTAATGGAGTGAGTGCTTGGATTTTCTGGTGAGATCCCAGAGTTCGGGAAGGGAGGGCAGACAGTGGGTTGATCCTAGGGAAAGTAACTGCTGCTGTAACAGAAGTTGTCTAGACCTCTGTAGGCTGCCTTTGCCTACAGAGTTCACCACAATGTCTTTACTAATAGGTAGATGTGTTTTCAGCACTTCATGCATGAGATAGTTGTTTTTAAGTGTCTTAGCTTTTTTTTTTTTTTAAGTGTTTGCAGTGGTTATGAAGTTGGGGAATGTTACTGTTAGCTTTGTTCTGAAGACCTGCATGCATCTAAATCATGTTGTTTACGTGGAACATGGCAGATGGGAAGTCTGCTCCCTGATTTAAGTGTACATGCTTAGTACTATATGAACATAGCTTTTAGCATAGAATTTTGCTTTGCAGGGACTTATGAATACTCCTTCATTCCTGAAGCTTTGAAGAAGGATATGTTAAGTTAAACCTTGAAGTTGTTTCCTACTTAACAGAACATTGACCAGCAAGAACCCTGCTTCTGAAGTCCAAGCTTAAGGTAGCAGGTAGCTGCCCCCTGCTGTAGTCCCTGATGAATAAAATCAGTGCTATTCCTTATGCTTCGTGCAGCTGAACGAAGTGCCAGATACCATGGGTTTTTTTTGGTTTTTTTTTTTTTTTTTTTTTTTCTGATTTGTGCCTCATTGTCCTGCAGCTGTGGCTTTCCAGTGGGCATGGTGAGCAAGTGGTATGAAGTGTAAATAAGTATTTGGTTTTTTTCCCCAGCTAATGCAAGTATAGTAGTCTGGTGTTTGTTGTTGTTGTGGCTTGTTGTTTTTGTTTTTTTTTTTTTTAAATAAACACCAACAGGAATTGAAGATCTAAGCCTAAGAGGCTGTATTAATGAGATAGTGTTATGGGTATGCTCATCTGGGAAAACAAATGGTTATTTAGCTCGGGATTTTCTTGTGCAGTGTTGCTTCTCGGCTGCTAGAGTGCATGTGGTCATCCTCTACAAGGAAGCAGTTTCCTGGATGCTATGTGGTCAGTGAAAGTGCCCGCCTGTGGTGTGCCCAGTTGTGAACTCGGAATGTGATGTGCCATTGGTACTTAAACCAGTATATGACACTGAATTCACCTACTAAAAGTACCCATACTAGTATTCTTTTGGAACAGGTTGCAAATCTAGGACAGATATGCTTAACTTTAAGGGCAAAATAGCACTCCCAGCCACTGCAGAGTCTTCAAGCAAAACTTTAAGCCTTCTCCTTCCCCCCCCCGCCCCCACTGTCTAAAGATTACTTAAAATAGTGGGCCAGATCTGCTTCCCATTAAGTTCACTCTGTGCTGCCCTGGTTTTTCAAAGTCTTAAAGCCAGCTTAATTGGTTACTTGGGGATTCCCTATCCATTAAAAAAAAAAAAAAAGACAAACCCAACCTTGGCCTTTGTGCATGTGAGGGTTGTGGCCAGACAGAAAGGATCATGATCAAGAAGTATCTAGATGCTAAAAAAAATGCCTTGTTTGGTCACAGTCAGCCAGACTAAGGATTATACACAGATCTGAAAGTGATTTGGTGTCCTTGCTGTGGTTAACTCTAAGGCCTGTATTAAGGACAGCTTGGCCAATTCAGCTAATCTGTGCCTCAGCTCTAAACTAACCTATTAAGAAAAATTTAGGTAGTGAAGGTCTGATGGTGCATGCTGTACTCTCTTGAACTGCCCGAGCAGGGACAAGTGCTGTATAGGCTGCCTTTATCAGCCTGGACAGTTTATCTTCAGAGCTAAGTTCAGAATGAAACCAGCATTGTCTTTAACTCAAAAGCTGTTTAGTACTGGTTAGTACTCTGTTTAAGTACTCAAGCTTTTCATCCACTGCTGCAGCAGCTGCTGCACTTATGATCAAAGAACTTGCTAGTGGTGTGCTTCTTTCCACCAGTAGCTTAATATAATAATGTACTTCAGAATAAATTACAGAATTGTGCGGCACTGGCCGTTCTCTCTCCCATGTTTACACGGAGGACTCTTCACCAGTTTTGTTTGGTAATTCTAGCCTGGAAGAAGAGTCTCAGTGGTGAGGAACGGTGGTAGCTGCACTCCCCCGGAGACTTTGAGAAGCTGGAAACAAGGCACTATGGTGCCTTTTTCACCTTAAAAAGTGAAGAATATGTTCGGAATATGGAGTTGGAAAGTGTAGTGAGGGCACTTCCTCTCATGAAGGATGATTGGTTTTAAAACATCATAATCTGATTTGTATGGTTCTGTCTCCTTGAGAAGTAGATCTTGCTCAACTGAAGAACAAAAAATTTGAACTCCTTTTGTCAGCTTATTCCAAAGGCTTGTGCTTTGGCACGTAGCTCATCTGTTTTTCCTGTTTGGTCTCCCCTACTATCAGAGCACAGCTACTTCTAAGGTGAGGGGCAAGCTATTCCAGCAGCACAGATGAGAAAAGGACCACGGGAAAACTAAGCATGACTAGTAATTCTTCTTTATTAAAGAAAATTACGTTGCTGTCTCTGCTTCCAAGGTTCTGAGGTTCTTTATTTCAAATAAAAGTTTGTTTTAACCTGTGGGTGTACCTATTGAGAGGTACTATTTTTCCTTGTGACCACCTATTCAAGGTAAGTATGTGTACTCAATTTTATATTACCTATATTGTTCTGAGATAGCTAATTTTTATTGTTCACATTTTTCCATTTCTTATTTGGCTTCCTAGAGCGTGCTTCATTCATCAGTTTGAGCCCCTTGGTTGAGTGTGACTGAATTTGAAAGCCAGGTAGCTAAAAAAAAAAAAAAGCGTGGCTTAAGTATTTATTGGTTTCCTGGAGGGGAAAGATATTGGGGAGACAATTATTGTCTGCCCCAAAATTATTGGGGAGACAATTATTGTCTGCCCCAAAATTATTGGGGAGGCAATAATTTGTCATGAAAACAGTTACAAATAATGACTTTGAAAAGAGTTAAAGTATGTGATGTGAACCTTAAGTGCTTCTTGACTTTTTTTTTAAATAAACTGTAGCATAACTGAATACTTTATGAATTACAGTTTGTTAGGTCCTTCCCAGCAAGAAAAATATTTTGAAAAGTAATTCTGTTAACTGCATTGAGGGAGAACGGGTGGTGGTGGGTGAGTGTTTGATCCACTTTTACCTATTATATTATTATATCCTTACATCTTTATCATATATTAATCGTTAATTATTATGTTCTTTGTCAAGGGAAGTGTGAAAAGCATAGAAACTAAACTTTGGAGACAAAGCAGTTTAGCTATATTTAAGTGTGTGACTTGGATCAGAGGAAGAACTTTAAGGTAAGACTCAGTGGCTTAAATGCAGTATTAAAGAATATCTAAATCTGTGCCTTGTCCAGATGGAGAGTCTTACCATGAAAAACATGTGCAACTCTGGAAAATCCAGTTAAACATATCTGCCTGTGTACTGCTACTTGACACCATTGAAGTAGCTGGCTCTGTTAAGCTGCGTTCTACTGAGCTTAAGCAAAGTCTCTTTAAAACCTTGGGAAAGAGAGATTCAGCAGCAGCTCAGTGTCTGTGTCTTTTAATGTAATTTGGATTAAAGAGCTATATATGGCTATAGCTCCCTCTATCAGTGGAAAATACGGGGTAGCTCATGGCCAGTCATTTCTAGAAGATGGAATAGTTAGTCTGACACTTTGACAAAAAGTGCTGCGACTTCTGCTAAATGTGAACTATGTAAATTCAAGTCATGCTGAGTAGAAGGGATGGCAAAAGTTGTGTAGTTAAGTTTCAGAGTGAACGTATTTCTCAGGAAGTAAACACCAAAGGAGTGTTAAGGTCCAAGTAAAAAAAAAAAATAAAATTATAGTGGGCTGTTTGGAAGTCCATTTTGCTTATTTGAATGGTGGGATTTTTATCTTCCGTTTGAGTCAATGAAGTGATATGTTCAGAGTGGAAGTGCCAAGTAAATGCAGTTTGTCCCAACTTTGTACTTTTTTGTGACCTGGAAACAGAAGTATAGAGTCATGCCAATGTCACAAATCAGGTCCCAGGTAGGAGGATGCTCCTGCAAGTCATGCTCTATATTTATTCTTTTCTTCTGCAGTTCAGAGTTCCACTGTGGACTGGAGGACTCCTAACTGCTTTCTTAATTAGCGCTTGTGAGTTTGTACAGTGGAGCAGGCAAACAGTGAGCTTGCAGCTTTAAGTAGCGATGTGCCTGAGTGAAGAGGAGGATGTTCGCATCTTTAAGGGAAAGTAGGCAAGTAGTTACTGGAGAGATGGTACAGCTCTGTGTCCATGGTGCCTTGCCTTTGGTGTTTCACACTGAATCAACCAAGTCATTCAGCTTACAGGTGGGTTGTCAGAGGTAGCTGCACCAGCACAACTGAAGGAGTACTGAAAAAAGGGGATGGGGACAAGAACTAGAGACTGGGTATAGGAAGGGGCTTGTGTGCTTTCTCTGAATGGTTTAAGAGTTGCAACCATGGGATGCGGTTTATGGTCCATTTTAGCTAGTTTCTCTACAAAAAGCAGCCCCCTTTGGGCAATGTGATTTGTGCAGCTGAATTCTTTGAATTGCTGTCGGTGTCTGTGCGTGCGTGTCCCTTTGGTAGAGCAGAGAAGGGAACTCGCCCTGAAAGAGCTGACTTTTCCACTGTTGTTAACATTTTGCGTTGTGGGTTTTTTTTTTGTTGGTGTTTTTTTTTTGTTTTTTTTTTTTTTAACCCCACATAACTTTCCTGGTGTGTGTTGCTTCGTGTTTGTGGAAATCCTCTGCTGTTACAAGGACAGGTGGAGTGCAAGAAGGGGAAGCTGAGGTTACATCTTTTGATGGCAACCCAGGATACAGGGCTTGCCTTCTCAGTTGTCTCTGAAGCATGCTCCTTTTGTCCTTGACTGAAGTCAAACACAAAGCTTTGTGTTTGGTCTTTTGTGTGTGTTTTAGCTTTGGTCTGTGCTGTAAGGGCAATAGAGCATGATGTTTTATGCTGGGAAGGTAAGTTTTGTATGAGTTTTGTGTTTTGTGTCTGTGTAGATCATACCTTACAGTAGCAGTTGGTCTCTTCAGATTAGGTAGGGGAGTTAAGGAAACTATTGAACTTAGGTTTTAATCGTTGCAGAAATTGGTCTAAATTGTATCTTTCTTTGAAATATCACCCTTTGGTAAGTGTTTTTTGCGTAGTCTGAAGAAGTAATTAAAAAGTCAAATGTGAGATTTCAAAAAACTTTGCAACCGCCTGCACAAATTAATAAAAACTTTCTCGTATATAATGACGGTGGGCTGTAGTGAGAATGGATATGGATACCAGCAATGGGCAGAGATCAGTTGTGACATAAATAGTTCCCTGGCAGCCTGGAATAACTGTCTGGCTGATACTTGTCCTTCCATAGTTAAGAGAAGTACTCTCTGCCGTGTGTAACGGGTTCCACTTTTCTGTTTTCGTGTCTCTGGGTGCTGACGGGAGGAAGTGGCGTGCAGAGGTTCAGTGCCTTAGATCGGATTGCATGGCTGTGGGGGATTTCCTTTTGCACCGCGTGAGTCACGGCTGCCGGTTGACCGGACACTTGCTGCAGCGTGGGCTTGGTGTAAGGGAACCGGTGCTCTGACTGCCTGTGAGTACGCAATGCAAACTGCCAAAAGAGGGCTGTGACCCTCTCAGGAGGAGGGGGGAAGCGTGTGCGCATGAGCATTTGCCCCATACTGTAACCTTACGTCTGTGGTAAAGTGACCCTTTGGGCAGAAGCAACCAATCTGGTAACAACTGTATATTTACTCTGTCCTTGTTATTACACTCCAGCTAGAACTTCCACAGGCTATAAATTCCTCATGACATCAGTAAGCTGTACGGGGAGTGTGCACGTGGCAGGGGGGACTGCACCTTTCTGACAAGCTTCAATGTGTATGTAAATGTTACGGCTTCTATATGGGGAAATTAATGCTGCTTTTGGTGCACCTGTGTAGTCTATTCAGTGTCTCTCTTCTGGATCCTGCAGCTATCCTGCAATGCCTGAGGAAATACCACGCTCCGCTTGGGGGTAGACTGGATGAAGAATTAAAGTAAGGGGATTCATGGCTGAAGGAGGAAAGCCATAGACACTTGACACATTAACAAAACTTGAGGGGGACATTAATAGGTTAACTCTCACTTTATAATAATGAAATTTGAAGGCGCATGTTACTTGTGGGGTTTTTTTTGGTTGTTTTTTTTTTTTTTTTGGTAAAGGTTGTCTTCATAACTTCAGATGAGAACGTGTTCTGTTTGTGCTTGCCTGCAAGTAGCCTAGGAAGAACTAACACTTTAGCTTACTGCCTGGTTAAGTCAAGATCTGATTCTGCTTAGTGTAATTTAGTGTGACACTTGGTCTGAATGTGACACTACATTTCTGTGTTAGGTGTTTGTCTATCTCGCTTTCTTTCTGGTGGAAAGACACCAAACTCTCTCGAACACATGGGTAAATCAGCTAATAATTACTTAATTTTATACTAGTAATGAAGGTAAGTTGCTTTGTCCCTAAGAGGATGCTTTTTTCTATTAATGAGGAAAAATCTGATTGTTTCTAGGAGAGGTGGAAGGTGGCCTGTGTCTGTCTTGCGCTGAGGGAACAAGCTGTGCTCTGGACAAAAGTCATTGCTTTAATTCTGTATTACAGACACTTCTAACTGTAGATAATGTTGGCTTCTACAGCTCTGCTGTTTTGTTATTGCAGTTAGTACTGCTGGTGGATCAGAAGATATCCGTAGAGACTTTCAGGTTCCGTAATGAGAACAACATTATTGTGAACAGGGTTGTTGGAATTACTGTTATGGCAGCAAGACCTTCTTTTAAAGAAAATGAAGCAGTTAAGAAAAATCACTTAAATTGCTTTTCACTGTAAAATAGAACTTTGTGGTGCTAAATATGCAGAGACTGCTGTTGCATTCTGTACAAATGAGTAACCAGCTGTGTAGTCAAGAGGATACTTAACCTGAGGGAGACAGGGGGAGGTTAGTACCCAAGATGCTCACATTAATGTCCCTTTCATATTTTTCTTTTTTTGAATAGTTATAGGCAAAGCTGGCACTGAATCATCTTTAATATTAGGTAAACATGTTTTGTTCCCCAGCTTGGGGTCATCTCTGAAAAGTATTAATATCAGCAGTTCCAAGGTGGTGCCTCTGTAATGAGACTTATTTAGGATTGTTGATTACATTGTAATTGGTAAGCATTCTGGAACGCTGTCAAAATATCCCTCTAGGGGAACTGTAATTGGTAAGAGGTGATGCTTTTGTCTGGGTAAGTCTGTAGTCAGTGCACAGTGAACCTGTTACATAATTAGGATTTTTCTTGGTAGATTTAGAAATCGTTGGAAGCAGTGAGCATTGAGCATCTTTATTTGAAATTGCCTAGTAAAGTTCAAGACAACACAATGTGCTCTTCCTCTTAGCTATTTATATTTTACCCTTTTTCCTTTAGTGGGAAGTGGTCTCCACTGTGTCTGCTTCTTTCTTATGCTGAGTCAAGACTGGCTCTTGATTTGTAATTACAGCTTGACTTACACTGTGTCTTTCTGTTTGATCCATCCTGGTATGTGTGAGATTCTTCTTTTTTAAAAAGTGACAAAATTATGTGAATTTGTTTGTTTGTGTGTGGTTTTTTTTTTGTTTGTTTTTTGGTTTTTTTGTCTTCAACATGGTACATTGCATGACAAAAAGTCAGGTATGTTGTGGGGTGAGGACAGAGAGACTGGAACTGAAGTTTTGCTGCTTCCTGCTGAAAGCTACCTGTGCTTAACATTAACTTGATTGTGGAATTAGAGACCTCATCAAAGCTTGGAAACTGTTGTATGCTAACGAGAGATCTTTGCCAGAGAAGGGCTTGGAAATTTAGTAAATGCATTTAAATCTCAACTGCAAATACTTATTTTAGTATAGTTTTTCTAAAGACCCACCACCAGTGACAAACCTCTTATGCCCAGGACTGACAGAACTGGATGCTAAGTCTTGTAATGGTGAGAATGTATTGTTAGTAATTCTGATACACTTTTAAAATTTTATCTGATGACAAACTGATGGAAAGCACTGATACTCCTCTTGCTTGCACTTTCACAGGTGAGTGTTTGTCTTCATGGTACAAGCACAGTTGATGTTACACTTCAGAAACATCATGTTCTGTTCAGACATGCTACTAGTGTGTCACAGCACTAAGATAAAATGGCAAGATGATGACTATTATTATTAAAAAAACAATTATTTGAGTCCTGTTCTTTAAACTGCTTCCAGTTGTACCAAATACCAAGCAACAATAATAGAACCTGTCTCTGAAGTATGTGAATGCTCTAGCAACCGCACTCCCTTATGCTGATCATGCAGTCCTTTTTTACAGTGGATTGCAGTATAGCTGTGACTTGAGCAGTTCTTATTTTCCTGGTTGGACTAATCTGTGTGGGTTTTTTTTTTTTTTTAAAGCCATAAAGCACATTGTTGTATGAATGAGATGAGGAAGTCTGTGGAAGTATGACAACTGAAGTTGCATTTAAATGGGATCTTTGGAAAGCCTCCTTGTATAAGCTATGAAATTCTTCATGGTAGATAAGATGGCAGTTGTCCTGAAAATTTATACTAGAAGAGTTCCAAAGCCTACAGCGATGGCATCAAGCATTACGCCATCAAAGTATAGCTCATACCCTTTCATCTAGTGAAACTGATGGAATTTGTTTCTCTTTTGAGCATTGGAATTGGGAAAAAATCAATGACTGATTCTTTGTTATGACAGCCAGATATTTTGGAAAGATGGTCTTTAATTCAGGGTAAGTCTTAAGTTGATTCATGGCTTTTACAAAACAAGAGAAAAGATTTTTTTTTTTTTTTTTTTGATGTAGTTTGTACAGTCTTTTTGACTTCCCACACTTGTTTATCGCAAGATTAAGCCTTGCCTGTCAAGAAATATGCACGTTTCCCCACTGCTTGAAGGGCAGAGCTATTCTTACTTCTCTCTGCTACCACATGTTTTGACTAGTAGCTTAAAACCTTTGAAATGGTCTTGATTTATAATCAGTTTCAGCTTTAGATATTTGTGTTTACTACCTTCTCAATGGTTTTTGTTTTACCTCCCAGTTCTTTAACCCCCTGTTCTTGAGCACTGGTTGGTTGTAGTTTTTTGCTGTCTCTAATGTTGATCAGTTTGGTCAACAGCTCAGTTCAGTTGCAGCTAACAGCACTCCTACTAAAGAGTATGTATTTGATTGAGGAAGGGATAATTTCTTTGTCTTTTGGTTCTGAATAAACCTGTTCTTCACATCTAAGGATTTCAGATTTTTGAGAAGTTGGTTTAGTAGCAAATACTTACACTTACTAATGAAGTTTAGCAGGGCAAAAATAGAAGTTGTAGCATTCAAATAATGAAACAAACAGCAATGGAAGATATTTTTACGTGCCATAAGATAACGGCTTTTGCCAGACGGTTCAATCAATGGTCATGGTAGCAACATATCTAATGTGGAAGCAGGAAGCAGGTGAAGTTAACCGTATACTGTTCTTTCCTATCCAAAGCTGTTTGTATGGAACAAGTGATTTAAGGAACTTGTTTTCTTTCTCATTCACTTCTTGCTGCTTTTCCAGCTGATAGAGAATCATTTTCAGTCAGCAAACTGAAAATCTTTCAGTAGTGGATTAGAGACCTTGATACATTGGCTGTTGTCACTTCCAATTCTACTATGGTTTTTTGTTCTTGGTTTTTTTGTTGTTGGTTTTTTTTTATTTATTTTGAGTGTCCCACTGTAACATAAGGCAGCCTAGATGAAAACTGTCAATTTTTGCCTCATCATCCCCATCAGGAACACTGAAATATGGGAATGAAGGTGGGAAGGTTAGGTGAGACTACTGAACAGATCTACCCTTGTGAGAGGGGAAGAATTGGGATTCTCCAGCTCCAAAAAGAGCACAGATGTGTTGTCTGATGTTTGTCAAATGGATCTTCTTATGTCCTCTTCACAGTAACTTTTATTTTGTTTGGTAGGGTGTGTTGACTCCAATGAGTGCAAGCAGGCGTCTTGCCTCCTTACGCACTAGGATTGTATCTCTTGAAGTGATACCATTTTGTTAGCAGCAAACTGTCTAGTGATCCTTTGTCTAGACTGAGATGAAGTTTCTGTGAAGCTTAGCCAGTCATGAAAAGTTAAACTCAATGGGAGATGGCCAGTTCTGAACTAGAACGGGTGAAACATCACTAGCTATGAAATACTAACTTTGCCAGAATTGATAAGGCCAGGCTTTTTGATTTGAGTCGCAGGGAGGCTGGTGACTTTCAAGTTGCTCATGCCTTGGCTGCATACAAGCAAGTTAAGACAGTAAACACTTGCTCTGTTTCTGATGCTCTACCTAATGCCTTACTTTCAGTTAGTGTCTGAAAGTACTCTCTGCTTGTGTCTCTGAAACCTCTCATTGCGTCTTTACCTCTTCTACTGAATGAAAAAAATAAACTGAATAGTCTATTTGGAAGTTGGTAGAAGTTTGCTAAATGTTTATTGCTAATCCAGATGACTGGAGGTAGGAAAATCTTTACCAACTTTGTCTTTCAACAGCAGTATCTCATCCATGCTGTGTCCAGTGACCTGCAAAATACAGATGTACCAAGTACTTATTGATTATGGTTATGTGTCAGAAGAATTAGGTCTAGAAAGATGTAACAAGGGTCTTACCAACTTTATAGACATAATAAGTAGCATACTAAAGTTCCTTTTGATTTTAATGGGGTTTTATATAATTTCTGTGAAATGATTGAACAATGACACTGAAGTTTTTGTAAAAACTTTAATGAGCTTGACACAAAGTTCTTGCAAGACTCAGAGGCATGTCTGCTGCAAGAAGAATTAATTTGACTGAATAATCTTTCTTATGGCTAGAGTTACAGTGTCTTCCCTTGTGTAGTGTCTGCTTTGAGAGGAACAGTTGTGTATTGTCTCTATCTTCTCAGTCTCCTTAGTCGCCTTCACGTTCCTCTCAGATCACTCTTCCTACAGTATGAAAAGGAAGATGTGTCCAGCGAAGGTGCATCTGTTTGTGTTTGCCTTTCAGTTTAGAATTACTTGGCAATCAGTTTTGTCCAACGAAATTGATCAAGAATAATGACACACTCAGTCTCTGCAGAGATTTTCAATGAGGAGCGTACTTTAGTGCGTTTGTACTGGATTGGGAACTCCCTATTAAGTGTGGATTCTTTGTTTTGTTGTGTGTTGGTTTCTTTTTCTGGTGTGACTCACAAACAAATACAAACCTACATGACACTCTGTTGAACTCAGGGGTGTCCAAGGGGGTGTGTGTGAGATGGACAGGAAAGATGGTCAACTAATTTTAAAATGAAGAAAAAAGCTTTATTGCAGCAATGAAGTTCTATGCTGCTACCCTATTTCTCTGCGTCTTAGAAGCACTCTTTGTGCAAAAACAACTGCAGGTCAAATAGCAGCAAGGTGCCAGTGTAAACAGTAAGGGACTTGGTATTCAGCCAACTTTAACTGAAACTGTACTCTTGCTTCTGTGTGCAAAATGTTGGATATGAATCTGAACATGAATAACTGTTGACAGCAGCCATTTGCATGTCAATTAAAGTGAAGTATATTGTGATCCTGTACTTGCTGAGTGTGTAATTGAATCTGCTTATTTCCACTTTTCAGTCATGAGGGAGAGGTGTCATTTAAAAAAGCACAGGCTCAGCCAGTTGTGTTCCGAACAAGCGAGACTGATGTCAGTTTACTAAAGTGTGACTGCCTTGTTCCCCATCTTTAGAGGTATGTTCAGAAAAGCCTTCGCCTTGTTGCTCCCTCTGGTAGGTAACCAGTCCGGCCCACGACAACTGACATTGCTGACTGCAATTCCTTCCGTTGATGTTCGTTCTCAGTCCTGCCCTGGTTCATACAGTGTGGCTGGTACGCTGTTTAAGAATTGTCCAGCTTGCATGCAGTTGAAATCAAAGTAGGAATTGTCCACTTCTTAAAACATTTTGATTAGTTGCACTTGATTATGGCAGGCGCTTTCATTACGAACATCTTTTCTCTGTAAAAAAATGGAGGGTAGATTTTTTAAGACTCAATTTTCATGTGTCTTTTGGTAATTTTGGGGGGTGACCAGCTGCATCCAAAGGCCACTGCTTTCCAGACTGTAATGGAGAAACCTTTGTTCTTGTAGGTACTGACATCTAATTTTTGAGCTAAAGGACCCTGAAGTTTATTTGGATTGCTAACTGTTCAGTAGTTAACCAAATTTCTTGTAAGGCTGGGTTCTACCTTATCAACCCCTGTTTTCTTTTTGGGGTGTGGGTTTGGTTTTTTTGTGGTTTGGGGTTTTTTTTTTTTTTTTTTTTCATTAAAGCATGAACCCTGGCCAAGTCATCCACATTAGTAAAGATCTTGAATGTGGCATACTGTTCTATGCAGATGAGATTGAATAAGTAAGTCTGAACTACCAAGCTTGATCTTTGGCTTCTGCCAGCTGAGGTGCTTCATCTGCAGTGGAAAACATCTAGCAAAACACAGCTCCTCCAGAACAGCCACCAGCTGTTTCTTTTTTTAGTTCGTGCAGGTTCTATGTGAAGTTTATAGATGTGTGTAGATGTGTTACCCTACTTCTCTTACTGCAGATGAATCAAAAAACCCAATTTCCTTAGCTGAATGTATTTATTTTTAACTGAGCAGTATTACAAGCTGAACTTTCAGAACTTTAGACCAGTGAGCTTGCACTGTTGTTCATCTCCATCATTCTTTTTTGTGAAGTAGTCATTTCTGATATTTGATGCCTCAGTGGAGTTGGTTTCGGTGGGGGGCGCGTAGGTGTTGATTAAAGCAACAAGATCAAATCCATGTAATCTGTGAAAAAGATATTTTATGTTATAGGGAGAATGAGCATACTTTTGTTGGGAAAGAGCGGTATTCAGAAACTACTTAAAAAGGAATCTATACATGCATTATTGTTTTGATTCTATGAAAGGGATTCTGACAGTAAATTCAATAGTGTAAAAGCATCTTTGGCTCAAGTCATAGCCTATGAGTTGATTTGAACAAATTCTCCATAGAGTAATGTCAGAACTACAGATAATTGCTCCTTGTGTAACAAAAGCCATCAGTTTCATGAAACTTGGCTAGTGTCAAACCTAGTAATTTGTGCATAGCTGAACTGTAATGTTGTGTGCTTTTTGGACTCTTAATTTGGAGACATGAAAGACAGTGTCCGTATTCTCGCTGGTGTGCTCCAGTAGTTAGCATTCTGCCTGAAAAATGTGAATTTGACACAGCAGAAAAAAGGCATGATGAAAACTAATGTTTACAAGAAACCGAAGAGGTTTTGCCTGGTACTGATTTTGTTTCTGTGAGTTTCTTTATATGAGCCAGAGACAGTAAGTACTTCTGCTGTCCTGCATTTGGGGAATCAAAAAGATTGAACTTTTAAGGAGCTCTTACAATAAATCATGTGTTCTACCTCTTGAACTATTTTCATGGGATCTTTTCTGTTATCTTGCATATTTATCAACATTCAAGAAGGCTGAACTCTAGGAAAGTACAAAATTTTACAGTTTTTGTCCTCTTGGTGTTGCATGTTAAAACTTTGTTTTCTGCTGTTTGCAGATTAATTTAAGGATCAGATTAACAACAGGAATTCATATTGAATTTCTTGTCAAAATGATCTTCCAGTCTTTCTTAGGATTGCTGCTTTTCATAATACAACCTCAACGTGTGTATGATTTCTTTGATTTTTACATGTGCATCTCCTCATTTGAGACTGACTTACTCAATGATCCCAGTCACTTAAGGGGAATGTATTTTTTGTTATTCTGATTTGTATTCCACTGATTCTTTATGGCCAAACATTTCATTGGCATTATGTTAGTTTCGAGAGTATTGATTAAAAATTCTGTTGAACAGAAAGAAGCCTTGGAGAAATTCTGTTAGAAACAATTTAATTACAGTCTTCCACTGACAACTGCTTTTCCTCTTGTTTACTTAGCTGATTCTTAAAATAATATATGTTTTATTGGATACCTTTTAAAAACTAGATCAATGTAGCATGTAAAAAAAGGGCTTGTCAAGTCCAAAGTGTTTGTTTCTACAGTTCCTTCAACCAAAAGAGGTTTTCAATATTCTCAAATGACCATTTTTTCTAAACCACATCAACTCTGCTCTAATTCAATTAATTAAATACAATTTTTGTGAGGTTTTTGTTTTGGAGTTATTTTGGTGGTGGTTTTTGTTTTGGTTTGGTTTTTTCCTGAGGTTGGTATCATGTTAACCAGTTTACAGTAACCGAGGTCTTTCAGTTACTTGTTGCTTGCTGTGATGGTAGCTCTAGGCTATTCTAGCAATTCTTTGGCTAAAGTTTCAGAGTCTACTTGAAAGACTAAGGAAATCTCAATATTTTTATAATGCAAATGCAAAATGCTGGAGTAGAGAATTGACAGTGGACTTGGAGTCAGCCATGCTCCCATGTAGCTGCACACCTGTGAGTTTAGCTTATTTCGTTGCTGTTTACTCAGGAGATTTTCCAGCCTCCTTAGCAGTTTTCGGTTCAGTCAACTGAGGGGAGAGATGGTATGTTGTCCTTTCATATCTGAAGTTCGTATTTCCTGAAAATTTCTGCTGAATGCTTGTGGCTGTTATAACAAGGACATGCTGGAGCAGGACCTTTGGGACTTGCTGCAGGGTGGATCCGGGTCAGGAGAAGGAAGTGAATGAAGGACTGTGTTAACCTCAGTCTCTGTCAAGTCTCTCCAGCCATGTAAATAAAGGGAACTGTATTCCAACGCTAACACTGCTAAAGTGTAGAAGTCACAAATCTGGCTGATTTAGTTGCAGACAACTTTAGGCTTGAAGGAACTTGTGTGCAGCCTGTCATTGGTACTAAGTAAAACTATTTAGCTTGAATTAAGTAATCTGCTTTGCTGAGACTGAAATGAACAAGCACCTCTGGAAATTGGTTATGGCATTTCAGCTGTATCACCTGGAAGTTGCAGTGTTGGGATGAGCAGTTGAAGATGGGAACTTTACTAGGCTTTAACCAAACGTGCAAGAATGTGTCCATGTTTTTGGGCTGCTTCTGCACTCTGAGGAACGGATAAACTTTATCAATCACTTGATTTTTTTTTTTTTTTAATGTACATAATATATATTATATGTATACCTATACATATATGTATATTATATACAGCTTGAAGTCTTCAAGATGCTCTGTATTTTATGTAACACTTCACTTTTAATTTTTTTTCTCTTCTTGAACAGGCTTAATTTACACTTAAGTTTTAACAGACTACTGGAGAAAAGTGAATAAAAGAGAAAAGTCTGAGTACTTCTGAAACCTTTTATATCCTGGTAGGAACATGATGAATCCCAGAACTTAATCTGGGAGGAGCTGTTCTGGGTACTTGAATTGCAGTCTTTTGCCTTACACTTCAGAGTGATGTTAACTTTTTGCTGTAATAGGCATGGAATGGAGTAGAAAATGGCTATGCTTCTCTTAGTGCCTTCAACTTTCTTCTATATATAGAGAATCTGTGAGAGTCTGTAGAGCCAACCACAAACTTGTGTGAGACAGTTAAGGAAATGAGAACAAGATGTCAAATTGAATGCTTTCTAATACCTGTTTTGCATGCAGAGGGAATGGGAAGGCATGGAGAACTTCAGAAAAATTATGCCTTTTTTTTTTTTTTTGGCATAGAAGAAGTCACCTTCAGCAATGTTGTGTGTAGCTCCCTTGAAGAATCTCTTGAGATGCTGTGATTATTCCCTATGCTTTGGTATGTGGGGAAAAAATACCAAGGTTGTACTTCATCTTCTAAATGTTTAGACATGCATTTGACCAGTGTGAATAGCAGTGAACAAAATTCAGTAGGAGCCAGGCAGAGGAGGCCCTTATCTAGACAGAATGTGAATTATCTCTCCCTTTCTTCTTGTACGTAGCTGCTGCTCTCAGGTTTGAAAGAGCAGGCAAAAGGTTCATGTCACAGATATTTTTACATCTTGGTGTAAACCTCTGATTGTTACTGTTCTTTATAAGTACCTGACAGTTAAAAGTACCTTGACTTTGCTTGTCAAGTTTGTTCTCATAGGAAAAATGGGAGGTGTGCTCAAAAAGCTCACCTTTTTGAGCTTCAAAAAGCTGTCAGTGTGTTTTGATTATTTATTTACTTTGCTGGATTTCTCCTCTTGTCTCTAGAAGTGGCTCAAGGAAGCAAACAGTCTTCGGAGAAGCACCTTATTAGAAGACTGATGACTTCTGTCAGTGTCTGGGGTGAGACAGGGGTAACAGGGTTTCTGTTCAGGACGTTTGTTCCTGTTGGTTTCTGTTCAGCTTTTCGAAACTCAGTTCAGCTCTCCTCAGGTCAGGCTTCATTTTATTTGCTTCTTCTAAGTTGATTACTATATTCCTCACAGTAGGTCTTGTTCTGCCTGCTATAGTATTGTTGGCCAGTAAATTTACTTGGAAGAGAGCATTTGGGCAGTCTGTTGATAATACTTCTTTAAATACGTTCCTGTTACTCCTTGGCTGTGGCAGCTGCAGACAGTAAAGAACATGCAGTTGCAGTAGTTCAAAACTGATGTAGTAGCATATTCTATCTGTGAAGGATGATAAAAGTCCTGTCCTTTTGCAACAGTTTGTTTTTTCTTCTGAACAGAAATTTTTCGTCAGTTAAAAATACAGGTAAAGTAACATTTTTCTGGAGGGTGGATCACAGTCACGTAGTGTATTGGTGAATTTCTCCTGTGGCAGAGAAACAGTATCTAATGCATCATTACAATGTTTGATTATTTATCAGCTGCATTTTCTGGTGAGTTTGCTGAGAAATGCAAAATTCATGAAGCATAGGTCTGTTCTGAAGTATTACTGAATGTTAGCTTCAATCTCATGTTATCATGCTCAAGGTAAATACCACTAAAACGCTAATTCTCCACCTCACTGCCAGTGAGTTTTAACTATTCCAAGCATGTGCATTATCTTAACTGAGTGGACAGCCTTGAAGTTAAGCTGCAGTTAGTGTTTTAGCAAGGCACTTAAGTTGTTTCTTTCATTTGTGTTGGTTTTGTTTTGAAAACTTTTTTTGGAAGGTTTGATGAAAGCACTGTAGTGCTTGTGTCATTGGTGGTTACATACCCTGAGAATGCTGTGTGAGATTTGTGTTATCTTACTCCTTTGTACACCCAAGTCAGTGTTATTCCTGGGATATGTTAAAAATTGGAACAATCTGTTCCATCGTGCTTCCCGTTTTTCTGATGGAAGGAGCAGAAGGGACAGTCATAAGTGGAAAATAGTTTCTGTTTGGGGAGTGACTGGGTAAGGTAGCAGTCTTTGGTTTGGAAAAGAGATGATCTGGATAATATAACAAAGGTTTTCAAGATCGTAAGTGTTAAGGAAAGGGCAAGTAGGAATTGATTCTTCACTGTCTCTCAATTCAAAGGCTAAGGACTGTTAAACAAAGATAGTAGGAGCCAGGTTCAAGTAGAAATTATTATTTTGCACAAAATGGGTGGCAGACTTGTGAGATTCCTTACTAAGGTTATGACCTCATGAATAGAAAGAAGTCTACTTGGGATCAAGGAGAGACTGGACTGGTGCTTGGAGCAGAGATCTACTGAAAATCACCAGATGAACAAACCACATTTGGTGGAACCACTTTGATGGCCTGGAATTCCCTGAGTTGCCAAAGGCTGGAAAGTGTGGAGTGGAGAGAAGGATGTAGGAGGGAGGGCTGTGTGCCCTGTTGTCTCTGCTACACACTTCTACAGACCAATTTTGGAAACTGGATACAGAAATAGATGACCCTTGAACCGAACCGTTCTGCCCATTTTTACATTTGTGCATCTCTTCCTTTATTTTAATTTGAAATTTGAACTGAGGTGGAAAGCGGTTTGAACCTAGGTGGAAAGAGCCATCCTTCGGATGCCTGGACCAACTGGTTCACAGAACTGCTACTAATGTGTGAGCTGGCTGTATATGCACGCTATCTATAATGCATCCTGGACCTAGTATATATATGCTCTGGCCAACCTGCATATCTGCTGTATGCTTAGAACACTGCTTTTTTTTTTTTTTTTTAATGTGTAGATATACTGGTCAGCTAGTGCATCCTGGATGCATCAGATATGCTGCACAAACTCCTGAGGCAGAAGTCTGTATTGCTGTCTGTGAATTATATGGTGGAAGTTTGGGAGTCTGAAAAGGAAGATCTCTTTGGTTTAACTTAACTGTAGTCTGATGTAGTAGGCCCATAGGAAATGTATCTGTTTGGGTAATGATTTGCACTGAAAGTATAACAAAAAGCTAGAAAGTAGACTGAATATTCTGATTATTACTGTACGTTGCAGAATTAAGTGCTATCTGGTAATGTTAACTTTTTGCTGCGTTACAGGAAGAGTTCCAAAACACATGCACATTTGATTGAAACAGTTTTTTTTCTTTTGCAGGAGAATTTTGAAGATGCCTTTGAAAACATCCCTGTGTAAGTAGAATTTTTTTCAATGTGTATGTTTTTATTTAAACTATTTATACAGCAATGAAATACTGCGTGCACACCATTCCAGGGAAGCATCATTTTATGTGCACTGACTACATTCACATTTTCCAGAATAGTTAAAGTTCCCAGGAGTTGGGAAATGGAAGTGTAATTAGATTGATATATGTGATGAAGTATTTGCCAACAAATGTGAAAGTTGTAAAGGATTAAAAATAGCAAATTTAGTAACTTTTAGTTACATACTGATGGCTCTAGACATTTCTGCATGGTGAAAAAATGATAGCTCAGCAGTAGTGGAAAAACTTTGGATCACATGTTATGCAAGACCATCTAAGCAAGATTTTCAAATGGAAATTGCTAACCCTCATAATTTACTGCTGCACAGATGTTTTTCCCTAATTAAGTCAGATTCAGTCACTTCTCTGCACTAGATTTCATGCTGAAGCAACGCCTTACTTAAACTGTGATGGAAACAGATGATGCTGTTCATAAGTGATTTTAGTTTGTCTGTAGGATTTTATTCCATTTCTGTGCCACACAGCACATGAGAAGGAGACTTCTAGTGTTATCCTCAGATTGCTAAAACACTTCTAGACTCAGGAGCAGTAGCTTTGGACTGAATTTAATTGCCAAAATTTCCATGGCCATGGCAAATTACTCTTTACAGATTTGCCAGACCCTCTATTTGTATCTTACCTAGAGTAGTAAGGTCTGCTCTCTATGTAAAACTGCAGTTGAAAAATTAAACATACCGCTTCTTGGGACTCAGAAGGAAGGAAATAAGAATCTGATATATTTGTGTTGAGAACTTTTCGTGTAATGATTGCTTTTACTTCCTTCGACTCCCTAGCAGTTGCTGTATGATCAGATAACTTCTCTCTCTGGCCCTTCATTCCCTTGGGAGAGGGAAGAAAGTCACTTTGTAATATTTAATTGATGAGAATATTCATCCAACACTCATTCCTTCTATGAGAAGGTTGTTTTGTTTCTTTATTGATATCTGAGCTGGGCATGGATGTTTATTAGTGGCATGCAGAGTTTTGATTTGTTCTTCCTGAGTGTCTCTTCTGTGCTCATAGCTGTCATCCAGGGACACTTTTTATAGCTGTGTAGAAGTTAGACTGATGTTAGTTTGTTCTGGCTGGTATTGCTTCTATCTGTAACAGCCATTATGTAGAAGAGTAAATGCGGGATGATGGAGAGAATATTAGGGGGACAGAAATCGTGTTGTTACTTGACGTCTCTAGTTGAACAGTTGTCACTGTGGTTGCTGTCCTCGTCCACTGGCCAAAAGTACGACGCCTGTGCTGTTATACTGTTGGCTGATTCTGGTATATGTGTATTCTAAAACTAACTTTCCATTTGTTCAGGTTTCACAGCCTTTAGTTCAGCCTGTTTCAGTAACATAGGACCACCAGCAGTTCTTGTTCAGGTGGTCCTGCACAAGCCTAGGAGAAAGCAGTGTGAGTAACTGCGTTCCCTGAGCTCTTACTCGTCCCTGCACTTGTCCTCATGACCTGCCTACCCCTCTCTTCACCCAGCTGCGCCTGCGTCCTCTGTACTCCTGGATGGTCAACAGGTAGCTTGATTTTTCAGCAGGCCCACAAAACAGAAAATTAAGCATTATACTATAGCCTTTCCCTCGGTAGGTACCCTTCAGGTATTTCTGCGCTATCTGGGTATTTATTTTAATTGTCTCTTGAATCCACTGCTTCTCTGTAAAATTTAGCTGAACAAAACTGGCCAATGGGTTAAAATATTAAGAGCACGGGGACACGTGAGTGGACAGTTGGCATAATTGTGTAGGTTGTTTCCTTTGAAAATGAGGTTCATAGAGGCAGTTCAGTTTATGAGTATTTGAGCAATAAGAGTAGGATAATCTCTGCTGGAAGACTTGCTGCTGCTGACTTGCTCTGTGTTTAGACAATTAGCTACTCTGCAGTTACGGAAATTATGTAGAAATGTGTGTATTCTTTTGTATCTGGGCAGGATTCTTCACTTGATTAGACTCTATCCTTTCTCATATTCTTCAGAAGGTACAGCTATTTTTAAAAAGTGCCTAAGGAACAGAAAAAAAAACCTTGGGACTTTTTGTGGAACTCTTCAATCTTATCTTCCTTGAAACTCTTTGGTAGTTTTCAAATGACGCTGGTAGTTTGCCTGAGGGGAAGCCTTTCCCAAATCTAGTGCAACACTGGTTATTCTTGACCTTTCCCTGTCTAGAATTAATGGTAGTTTTTTCTATTAATAATACAGTAGTAGAAATTTGGAAACATTACTACATTGAAACAATTACTTGCCAGAGGTTCAACCTTTTGGGAAGCTGTATCACTTTTTTTGATTTTTCTGTTGATAACATTAATCTTAAAATTTTCCTCTGTATCGATGTTTCAATCTCTTTTATTTTGGATAAGAAAGTGGCATTGTTACCGCTCTGTGATGACAGGCATGTCATTGGTTTGTGTGGCTTACTGCAGTTTGGTTATATCCAATTGAATTTAAATAAAATGGGCCTTTTTTACAGACAGTTGTGTCTACAAAGACTGTTGATATTTACTTAGGAGGTCAGAGCTGGTTCAGATTCTGTCAGATCAACTTGTTGGTTTAGAGAATTTGGAAAGAATGTGTGGGAACCATGGCTTCATAGTATTTCATACACCACTCTAATTCTTCATCTAAAATACATAGAGAGTAACCCTGCTCTGAATATTGCTCCCATAAATGCTACCAAATGGTTTTGCTAATCTAATTTGGCTTTAACGGACTTTATTCCCTGAATATTATTGCTTAACTGTAGATACCAGGTTGTGCAGGTTTGATGTTAAAAGGGCAATGAGTTATCTTAATAGGGTAAAATCCTTCCCTAAATCTCTAGTGCTGGCTGTCATATCTGAGGACAGGTCCAGGAGGAAATCAGTCTTTGCTCCGATTGTCTAAATGGATTAGATTCTTTAGACTGTTTTGTGATCTTCTACTCGTGGTGGCTACTGTGGGTATACACAGCAGCTCCAAAACAGTTTTTGTAATGAGCCCAAAATACTTGTTTTGTAGAAATGTGGAAGGACCATTAAAAGGAGTTCCACCTGTAAATGCAGTTCCTTACTGACTCGTTCTAAAGCCAAAGAAAGGCTATTACAGTAGGTGAGTCTGCCATTTTGCTTAAAGCAAGCAGTAGCATTTCACCTAGTATCTTTTCTGCCAGAGTTACTAAGTTTTCAAAGTACTGCCTTGGCGGTAACTTTTGGTATAGCATCTTCAACCTTACAAAGAGGATAGGTGGAACATGTCAAAGTAAATTTGCCATTACATGGTTGTGTTAACTCAGAACTGGTTTCAGATTGGCATATTCTGTTGTAAAAGGAACTGAGTAACTGGAGACAAATGGTTCTTTCTGTTCTGGAGATTCAAGCCTCTGCCAAGAATTTTTGTGGTGGTAAGCTACTTTTTACCAAATACTTCCTCATATTCCCAGTGGAGTGTCTGCTTACTTCAAGTTTTGGGCAAATCTGTTTCATGAGGTAACCTAATGCTTTTACCTGCCAAGCATCTACAGGTTCAAAAACATACATGCATGGAACAGATTTATGTCTGTTTTGTTCTTTTATTTAATTCTTGCTAAAAATGCTTCATTAGTACCTGAATCTTACTGTAGAAAAACTATGACCTTTAATTTCAGTCTTACTGAAAAAGATAATTCTCAACTTCTATGACTTTTTTTTTTTTCCTATATATTTTTGATACCTTAATTTTTCCCCAAGTTATTCAGAAATTCTTTTTGTGGAATGCAGAGATCCATGTTTTCTGTTGCCCAAGTATAATTTTGTAAATTGTCTCTTCTTTGGTTTTACAAGAAGAAGATTAAAAGAGGTTTGAGTTCTCGACAATTTTTAACCATCACCATATTATGCCTACCATGAGCCTACTGACCTTGTCACTGCTATTTTGATTTCTGTATGTATTTTATCCTCTGAAGTTTTCAGTTTGTCAGGAACTTGCATGAAATTTTAATTGTATTTGGATTTCCTCCCATCTCATTTTAATTGCTGTTCCTTAAAATGTCACCTGTATGTGACAGGATGAGTTATCACCAAGTTGTTATGCTTTTCCATGGTACTGGTTGGCATGCAGTCTTTTTCTTTGAGGTAAAGGCAAGATGGTGTTTTCAATTACCACCCCATTATCAGAGGCTTATGCAAATGAATAACAACATTTAGTGTAACTGTGTGATGGTAGCTGCCTGGGTATGTTTATAGAAGATGCTTTGTAGTTGTCTTTGGGAAGAAACATAGTAGTCTGCCTGACTGCTGCAAACAGTTCATATGCAGAGGAAGCCTTCATGTTGTGCTATTTGTATAGAAATTTCTGACACCAGACCCTGAGTTATGGTATCAGTGGAAACATAGTGAGATCTCATTTAAACACATTTAAAAAATGCAATAGTGACAAGGTGGAAGCTAGAATTCTGTAGAAAAGCAGACAGATGATTTTTGATGAATAATGGATTTCTTAGGATTTTCTATCTTTATCAATTTCAGCAGAAAGAGGTATATTTCATTGCTATATTGTCATTCCTCTTTTGCATTTCCTTTTCCTACCCAAAGCTGGATACTGTTAATCCTTGATCCTACCAAAGCAGCTCTGTGTGGTATTACTGGAGTGATAGATTAAGGGCCAGAAGTGTTTAAGGAAGTTAGAGCAGGTTATCCTTGTAATCTCAGAAGTGTAGTTAAGATTTCAGTTATACCTGCACATGCGTGTGTTTTGTCAGTGAATGAAATTGAACAGCTGAGGAGATGGCCCTGAATTCAAAATCGAATTCAGGGAGCCAAAAACTTTTAAGAACGGTGCTTGTTTCCATAGGTTTGAACTCAAATTCTGACGTTGTTTTACGATGGTGAGAAACAGCTGTGACAATTTAATGATCAAAGTTTTATTCTCTTATGTTTGGTCCTCAAGGTCCAAAAAGAAAAAAAAGTCCAGTAAAGGTGATTTTTGTATCCAGTAAATAATATTTTCATAGCTACATAAATATGACACAGTATCTACTTTATATTGTCAGTCTCAACATTTGGAACAGCAGCAGTGAGACACCAGCCTAATGTCACTAATCCTTCTCTACCCCAAACAGTTCTTGGGATTATAAATTGTTTAAGTTTTGAGGGGTTTTCAGTGGGCAATAATCATGTCATTCCTAACTCTTCCATATTTATTGCAACTACACCTTTTGCCTCTGGTGTAAGATTTCTCTGGGCGTTTGTATTTAAGTAGAAGTCTTCAGGCCACGTTGAGCAAATTTTTGTATTGGTATCTTCTGTTGACTTTGAAATGTGCAATTCCTACCTGCGTCCATAACTTTTTAGAAAGCAAGGAGGGGGAAAAACAGGGCGGGGGGGGACACCAAACAAACAGAAAATCTCAGGGGTATGCTACACGGAACAGCCTGAACCTCTGTGTCTCTTCCACACCATGCTGCTCTCTTGCAAGCCTTCACTGAAAGGCTAGTGCACAGAAAGATACCACAGCCTGTTTTTCTGTGACCCAGTGTTTGCCAAAAAGAAGTTTGTCTTAATTGAGCCCAAATATTTGGGTTGTCGCTTGCTCTTGCATGAAAAATAAATTAACACTGTGTCAGTAAACTCGCATAATAGTTTTGGGGTGGGGGTTCCTGGAGACTTCTGGAGTCTATTAATAATCATGTTGGAATCTCGGATGTTGTGCTGGAATGCATGATCTACTGATCACATCTGTGTTTTCTTTCTTTAAATTTCTTTCAGGAAATTAATGTTTATCCGGTCCTTTAATAAAGACTGCATAATGCTATTTGCAGTCATGCCACTCAAGAATTGCCTTCTCTGAATAACTTCAGAGACTTTGAATGGGATGTAGACTCTTAGTGTTTTGGATTGGTGGTACAATCTTTAAGTCATTAGTGCTTTAGATAAGAAAATGAAAGATGAACTCTAACTCATAGATGAAAAAAATAAAAACTTGGAGGCTAGACTTGCTCAGATATTGAGAAGGAGGAATTGTTTTTAGGGAAAAAGGATTGAAAGCCAGATTTGCCACATTCTTTATTTTAAACTATCAAACAAACAAAAACCTCTCTGGTCTTTAATAATGTCGTGTTTTGGTGGTTTTGTTGGTTTGGTGCTGTCATGTCCCGTCCCCCCCATCCTCCATGATTGAAAACGGTCTCGGAGCATTTTGGGAAACAATCTGAATGGAAGGTGGCTTGAGTGTGTATTAGCTGGGTTTTTCTTTAAGACAATCCAGGGAAAATCTTTTGAACATGTGTTAAATATTTGCAGACAGAAAGCTTGCTTTTGTCAGTTTTGTGGAAAAGTGCTCCTGACTCTTCTTCAGCTTTTACTGGGAAATACTTTGAGGCCTCACGTGTGGACTGTCTGCAACTTACGCTGGGTTAAAGACAGAATGTTGTACGTTTGGTCTGTCAACTGAGTCGATTTTTATGTGACTGCTCAACCTTGATTCAAAACTGCTTTACCTTTCACGTGCAATCAAGATGAGAGAAGTGCTGGCACTTTGACTCTCCCTGCCCCAAATAAAGTAATAGGTGACAGTACACATAAGCACTGCTTCCAACTCACATGGTGGAGAACTCGGATAACTCTGAACTCCTTTGGTCTTTAGCGCAATCAGGCACAACTTCAGGGAAAAGGTAGAAACATCCTGATTTTAAAGGTGTTGTCCGTAAGTTACAGCTGTCCATCTCATTTCTGTCCTGCAAAGCATGTCTTACCTGATCATAGCCCTTGGTTTCCTCAGGTGTTTTAGGAAATACTGTGCAACTCTTTCGTAGTATGTTGCATGCTTACCTGTATTTTCAAAAATAAATTCTTTAAATAGGTTGGTTTGAAGTATTACTGCTTTTATTACTTAGCACCCATTTGAAATGAGTAAATGCAAATCTATAGTTTCCTGCATTGTGTTTTAAAGGCTTTCTTTGAGGCATTTCTGTGAGTAAATCTCCGTTCATGACAGTAAACATAGCTAGGAATAGGTAGTATTAGCGCGGGTGGTACAGCTTTAAAGAATACTTTTTGAAGGTAAGGGTGGAGGACATAGTTTAATTTTCTGATGCTTAGCTCCCATGTGCTGAGCTTTCCCCTATCTCATCTGGAGAGATTAGACCAAGGGGATGAAACGATCGCTGTTGCATCTGTTTTGCGTCTGACTCCGACTTTCTCCTATTGCTGCTGATATTCACGGAGATAACTGTTTACTAGCTGCCTCTCTGTGCTATTGTTTTATTTTGGTCACGGGAATCTAGATAAAAATTTGGATTTCTGGGGAAAAAATGTCAAAGGGTTACTTAAAAAAAAATGTTGATTTAGTACTGTCAAATAAGAAAAATCAAACATGAGCTAGTTAGTTTTCTTCAGTACCGCTTGCTACCAACTCTTGTATGTTAAATCTGTTTTTACTGCAGTTGCATTAGTATACTTTTCCTTTTCTGTCTGACTTTAATTGTAGCATCTTTTTTTTTTTTTTTTTCTTTTTTTTAAATTTGGGAAATACTGAGGTAACTCCCTTTTTGCCTTTAAATATAAATCACTTTGCGTTCCTCGTGTCTCCATTTTCTCCTTGCAGTTAGGAGTGATGGATTAGAATTAGGCTGCAGCACAGATTGGGAAAATCTCCCAGCATCCTCTTCCCGCAGAGGCATCAGCTTCCAGCATTGACTGTAGCTGCTGCCACTCTAACTGACATTTCTTTTGAATTCGGTGATGGAGAGTGCCGGTGATGCCAGCTGCTGGCTTGTAAACTTTTGTCCTTTTATTCTTTTTGCTCGATAACTCATTAATGAAACCTCATGGAAATTGAGAAATAAAACACAATCAGTTTTCTCTTTATGCTTTTCTTCCGTGGGTTTTTTTTTTTTTCGTGTGTGTGGTGGAAAAAGAACAGAGTGAAAGAAGCAGCACTTATTTTTGCATAAGGACTATATTTACAAACCTGAAGTTAACTGAATTAATCCTGTAAGTATATTATCTCTGCCTACTAGTCCCTGAAATCATAAATATGGTAGTCAGATTTATGGGGTTTTATCTGTGAAAATTTACTTTGGCAGGTATGTCGAACACTTAAACTACAAAAATTGTTTTTTAGATGGATTTCCTTGAAGAGGAGGGGAAAATGATGTATTCACAATGGGTTTATGAAATAATTGGTTTTTGTCTGCACTTTGCAGTGGTGAACAATGCTTTTAGAGAGCAGAAGCTTCTCTGCTGATGTCAGTGCTTAATCAGCTTGGATGCTGTAGGTTGTAGAACACCGCAAGGTGTGTGTTTTGGGATGCCGTTCTTTAAAATGTGGTAATTTAAGGACAGTATCAGGCTTGTAGTTATTTTCTCCATTTATAGAGTATGTCTTCTATTCTTGGTAGCTGTGCTGATTTAACCATTTGAGGTTATATAATTTTTTACTTAAATATAAATAATTTATTTCTTGGGATGCAGTCTGTGCTTTCGAAGTACTAAATGCTAAGTATAATACAGTGTGCTTTCAGAGATATTAGTAATTTAAGGTCTCCAGCATTAGCTGTAAGTTCACTGTGTAATAAATTCCAGTAAATTGGTTTGAAGTTTAGGAAGACTGTCTTACTAGGATCACACTGTCCTAATTGTCTCGTTGGATCTGAGCCAATATTTGTGTGACGCAGCGTTAGTCCCATAAACATCTGGCCTCATCTGGTGTCCTACTTGCTGCATGATTTATTTCTTGTTTTTTCCATAGTAAGATAAGTGGAATTTTTATTCGTTTTGTGTAAAACTGTCAGTAAGCTGTCATTATTATTTATATATGCTAGCTCTTTCACAAGGATCTTTTCCAACCTATTTTCTTGTCAGCATGTCTTATTTAGACCTACTTGCTAAGGGAAACGTTGAACAGATTTTTTTTTTTTTTTTGTGAACCGCTATTTATCTCTACCTACATATTGTATATTAACTTTTGGCAGTATCACACTCTGGCATATTGAGGTGCTCATTTTTCTACACGGTATTGCCTGTATTGACCTCAGCTGGATTATTTGATATAAACTATTGGTCTGATAAGGGGTATTCAAACATAGTAAATTCTCAGTTTACTTGCAAAGAGCTCATGTTAAAACATACATCTAAAAATACTGTTGAACCACTGAGTTCTATTAATAAATCTGATAACAACCTTTTATAGTGCTGTGCATTTCCATTAATGTCCAGCAGCACAATGTAAAGCAGATTTTTCTCCTACCTGCAAACCTGCACTGACACTGCTTTGTTTTTTCTTTCTCCTCTGTCAGACTGTGGTCACTTCTAAATACCCATGATCTGATTGCTTTGCTGACTATTTTTAGGATTACGTATATTTTGCAGTGCTGTGTCAAATTCATGCTGGGGTAGCTTGATACGCTTGAGTAGGATTATTTCACAATCATTTTAGTGATCAGATAAACTGTATGTGCGTATTACAGTGGGTAAATAGTAACCCAGGTAGTTCTCATGTGTCTTGCTCCCACAATATGGCTGATTCATTATGGAAAATTTGGATCTTGCTTACTGTGCATGTGCAGTGCAATTCGCTGTTGAACTTAAAGAACTTGGTGTCAGATAAAGCTGCTGATGTTTCTTTTTTTCCCTCAGGCTATAAAAACACCTGACTTACAATAAATTGATTATTGGTTTACTGAATCTGTTTAATGGTCAGTCCAAAACTGAAACATTTGTGAATGCTCATGTTTCTTTTCTTTTTTTTTTTTTTTTTAAAAAAGGTGGCTAGAAATGTAGCCTTTTTGTGTTTTGTTTTGTTTTGTTTTTTTTTCCAGAGGGGTGCACTGTGATGTTGGCAAAGGTGGGTGCTGGTCAGCCGGTACGATGAGCTTAGTCTTGGCCCTGTTTCCTGTGGCACCTGAGACTCAAGCAGATGATCAACTTTGCCTTGATTTTCTTCCTTTGTGCTTATTCAGTTGCTTTGTTGCATCTGTAGAGTAGTAATACAATGTGAGGATACAGTAATCAGTATTTTCTCGTGGTGTTCAGATACTGCATCGATAATAAATATATAGATAGGCAAATTCCACATTTTCAATAAGACAAACCATCAGGAAAGTTCCTTTATCTCATCACCCCTCCCTGCCCCCTCAGTCATGGACACAAAGTAGATGTTTGGAAGCAAAACCTTTTGATCACTTTTGATCCGGTATTCCATTACCAGATTCTCATGAAGCAGCACTGTAGGCGCTGCGTTGCTTTCTAACTAAAGGACAGTCCTGCGCGTGCCCCCAAAGTTCGAGATCACAAGTAAGACTCACATGCAGAATGTAAAGAAAAGACACATTATCGATCTCCCAACAGGTGGTGGTCTGACATTTAAAGGTCAGGTGAGACTTTTAAGAAGTCTCATCTATTTGTACACAAAGTTTTTGGTGTGTTTGAAGGGGTTTTTGTTTGTATACAAAGTTTTTGGTGTGTTTGAAGGTTTTTTTAATGCATTTCACTCATAAGACAGTATTACAAATATTTCTACTGCTGTGAGGAGTAATAATTCCTAAAATAAAACAGTTGTCTCCTGTAGCTAAATATGTATCTGTGAAGTTTAGAAAAGGTAAAATTAGAACTTGCTTTTCTAAAAACGAAGAGAGGGCAAACACCCCTCCTAAAATGCCAGCAGCTCCCCTCCTGCCCCCAGCTTCTGGTCTGTGAGGAGCAAAGCTTTACCTGCCTTCCATCTGCCTTGTCGTTAGATTATATGTGTCTGGTAAGGTATAATGATTGATCATTTAAAATGCTCTCTTAGTGAAATTCCAGTAGTCTATGAAAAGCTGTCAGTTTGAACTTTTTTTGACAATGCTAAGGTAGAGATAAAAACGGTAAAGCCATTCTCAGCTCATTTTCATGCATATCGTTTTAATAATTGTTGATTTTCAACAGGGGCAACTGCCCCCCCCCCCCCCCCCTCTTCCCTTCTTACTGTCTCTGTTTTTCTGAGAGCTCCAACTCCTTTTCTACAGCTGTTCCTTTTGAAAAATACAGTTTATGATGCTTTATTTTATTATGTATACAAACGTATCATATCAGCAAGCTACTGTTTTGTTCATTTCGCTCTGCATGAGAATTTCTGCCACAACTGTGAGAGGAGGGAGAAGAAAGAATTTAACTTAAACAAACAAACAAAACCAACAATAAACAAAACCCCCAAACCCACCTAAACAAAAACCCCAATGCTATTAAAGAAACTGAAAATGCCCTAGTGGTGAGATTGCTTGATCATGCTAAGGATGGTGTAGGCAGGTCCCTTGGTATTGCAGCAACCGTCCAGGGATGCACTGATAATAGATTCAGAAATAACTGGCTAAATGCTCCTATCTCATAGTCAGGTGGTGTTGAGGAGGAAGGTGCAACCTCACTGAACTGAATTGCCTCGTAGTGTGGCGTTTCTATTCTATCTTCTGCTGCTGCCAGTTCTGTGGGTGGATGGATAGGTGTCTCCAGAATTCAAGTGGAAGCTCGTACCCAGGAGGGGCTTGGGTAAGAACAATGCTGTTTGCCTCGTCTGCTATAGAATGTGATTTTAAATACAGCGTGCCAGAAAGTCACGAAGGAAGAAAAAGTGAAAATAAGTGTTACCCTAATAGTTTTGCCAAAATACCAGGCTGTGTAAACTACTATAATTTAAACTAAATGACCATTGTTAGGGGGTGTGTGTCCATTGTGTGTTTTTGGGTGGGATTTTTTGATTCTTTTTGTTTGTCTTTAAAAAAACTGCCTGTTGTTGAATGGATCGTAATATAGTAAGCTTTTTAGAGTAATTTCTGCCTGTTTGCAAATTTGGCTAGCACAGCACTGGGTAGTTTTGCTGCCAGTTGGGTTTCCTTAAATGAATGTTTAGCACATAGACTACAGCATGCGTTGGTGAAGTTCTGAAACAGTGAAGATACTACGCCTTCAAAGGAGTAAAGTCTGTCTTGCATCAGCATGAAATTTTTTTCAATGCCTCCGATAAGCTGATAACATTTCCATTGAATATGTAAACTACACAATTTTACTTATCTAAAATTCATGCTTCTCATAAAAAGGGATGTGTGCATAATGAATGCAGAATTTGCTGTGGAGGTAAACTGACTAGTGGATTTACTGTACGGGTAAAAAAAGTTAACATTTGCTATATTGATCGGATAGCTGTAGTTTGTAGACTTTCTGTATTAATGATAATAGCCTAGGATAGGAAGTGATTTAGTAAGTTGGAAATAATTTCAACTTCAGCCTTATGGCTTAAGATTTTTTTCTGTTGTGTGATTGTAAGCAGTGTTGAAGTCTGGGTTTTAGATGAAATGGTAAAAAAGTTTGCAAAAAGTTTTTTCTGTTTAGGGCAGAAGAAACTTGATCACATGGTCTTATATCTTTCCCTGATTATTTTTAAACCAACACATTGGGTTAAGAATCCTTTTTGTTCATAAACTGAAAGTGATTGGCAATTTTAAAATCCTGTGATCCCTTTAATGTAAAGGATTTAATATGCTTTAATTTGTTAGTGGCAAGAAACATCTAAATGTGAGAAAGGTGACTCAGTTTGATTCCACCTTTCTGAATTGTTGCCCAGATGGGGGGAATGCATAGCATGCATACAGATGGAAGAAGAAAATCCAGCCTCATGGAGGCTTGCCTGATGCACCTTGCCTTTTAGAGCCTGAGTCCTGTACCTAGCCAGCAAGATACTGAAAGGCATGTGCCAGCACTAGCACAGGGTGAGGGCTGTGTGCAGTTTCTTACTCAGGTCAGCAGTCCTCAGAGAGCATGATACATGCTCTGCTTTCATGAGGGCTCCGAGGATTCAACCTTGATACAGAAATTATTCCTGAAAGCAGTGCATCTCTGCTTGTATTTATTTTAAAACAAAACCAAACCAAACAGAAGTCCCACACTTGCGAGTTTTAGGAGTAGGCCTGTGTAATAAGAAGAAAATCCAACATAACTAGGAAGCTACTTTCTTTGCTTTTATGCACATTTCCTAATGTTCACTGTAAGTAAGTCGTGGATTGTACTACCAAGGACCATGTAAGCCTTCAGCTACCCTTCACTGAAGTATCCTGAACATAAAATGTAGACCTAACAAAATGTCTCAGTAGGGTTTGTCAATAGGCTTATTTTATGCTAGCCTTTGCTTCATGTCATAGAACTGCTGGGTATTTGTAATGAGGAGTGGTGCCACCTGCTGCTCTGTGGCAGGTAGGTAGTTGGTACCCCTACAAAGCGTCTCACTGTTTACCTGATGAGACTTATACTTGTATTGCAACTTGGTGTAGGATTGATAAAAGCGATAGCAAATAACGTTGTCCCTTAAGAAATGATCCAAACTAGATTTTGGCACATCACTGAGCAGAAGAGTGAAGTATTACTGTTGGCTCATATGAGTGATGGATGAGAGGGATAAGACGAAAAAGATTTTTCTTCTCAAATGGCTAACTTAATGGTGAGGAGTACTATGCTTTCAAAATATGAAGAAAATTATTTGAAGATATTTTTCCAGGTAGCAGAACTAATAGCTGAGTTTTCTGTATGCTTGCTCAGATACGATGGGTATACATGGATGTATCTTACTGTTAATAAGAAAGCAATTCCTATTGGAAATTGCAGATCTTTGCAGTTGCTAGCTGTGCATATAAAGAGAAGGCCAAATGCAGTCCTAGAATAGGTTTTTCAAGGACATAAACATTCAAAAATGTTCATAAGGAGATGAGCAATCCTGGCAACATTTCATAGAGATAGGAGACCACCATCTATTTGGAGGAACATTAAATAGGTACTAAGAGTCATAGTTCAGTGATGTTTCCTTAAACAGACAAGGTAGAGCTGTTTCTTATCTGTTACCCATGGACAGAGACACTAGTTTGCTTTTTCTGCTTGAAGCTTACCACTAGAATCTGACAGCACACAGAGGCAAGGTGTTGAATCACAAGAGGAATTGGCATACATTGGTGAAGGATAAAATAATTGAAGAAAATAAGAACTCTGGGGTTTGTATTGTTATTTTATAGACCTAGGCAGAGAGCGAGTGTCTCTATCATAGTAAAGAATGACTGTGTTTTCCCTTCACTGAGACTGAAGGGAGAGGAGTAGTAGTAGACTACTACAGGACTTTCTATGCTTGAATAGAAAATGACTGGCAGGGATCAAGAGCTAAGAACCTGTTCATTACCAATTTCCTCGTTCTTAAAGCATGACTGTTGAATATTGCAGAATTAAGAATTGAAGTATCCTTGTTCTAGTGACACACTGCTAATCTGAGGCATAGTTCAAAATTAAAAACACAGCAAGAAGAAGGATGGCAGGGACAGAAAGTCTTCGTGCTGCAGTAGCACAAAGTGTCTGGGTCATTTGAGTTTAACAAGTGATTGACGATGTGGTGTTGGCAGTTTTTAAATGTTTTGAATCTTCTAAATGGTAAGACCAGCCAAGAGGACGTCAAGTACATTTTGGCATGTAAAGCCATGGAAGATGTGAACATGAAGTGATGATTTAATGCTATGTCTGTGAGCTGTAAACCATGGCGTTTGATACTGTAGTTTGAGCACAGCTTTTGATCTTGGCTGGGAGAAAGTCTTCCAGGGAGACAGTGGGTTCCAGCCCCCACAGGACTGTGCTGAAGGCTTGAGTTTATTTTATGCTAAGCATGCATGGCAGCACACATCAGCACAGAGCTCAGTGCCACATATGTGGAAGAAGCACGGTGTGCCTGCACAGCAGTCCCCTCAATAAGGGAGGGAGGGAGGGGAGGAGGGATTCCATCAGCTAAAAAGCATCAGAATCACCACTGCTCTGCGACTTCACAAAGGATCAATACACTTAAAGTAGAACAGCATTCAAAAACAACCTGAGCCTCCTAGTCAAGAAAATGGAGCTATTGAGTAGATTCTGGTGAGGATCAGCTGCTGTTTACCATTAAGAAGTCATGTCCTGGCTATTTAAGACACATGACAAGATATTTACTCTTTTTGATGTGGTAGAACATAAACAGTTAAATATCGAGTTTTCTAATTGAAGATATTCATTACTACAAAGGGAAAGACCTACTTCAGAAAGTATAGAAACATTCTGAATAGCAACAGTGAGTATCAGATTTTGACAGTATATTAGGACTATTTGACTTACCATCTTCCTGCAGAGGACAAGAACCGCCTGAGAACAATACAGTTTAATGGTGTTTTGTCATCATTACCTTGGCAGTAAATATTCTAGCAAATGCCTGCATATATGTTACTCAAGAAGAGTGTTACAGATGATAGTTTCTTGCTGCCCTGCCTGTTGATACTATGGCTGACACCCAGAATGGTTTTCCTTTGAGTTTAAGAAACAAAAGCCTCTCTAAAAGATTCTTCTTCTGATGAAGCTTCCGTAAGTGGTAAGAGTCACTTGTTTGCTAAAGTATTTATTTCCTGGGAAAATGTTATCTTAGATGTAATCCAACTTGTTTTCTTGATCCTTATCATCAAAACAGCATCCTCTCTCTATACCCCCCAATTTTTAAAGACCTTATTTTCACTCCTTTTATTTGTGTCAGATGTGCATGTTAATGTGGGTATCTTAAAACTAAATTGTTATTTCTAGTTTCACATTTCTGTGTTTTTTTCCCTTGAAGTTTTGCTGTGCTCCCACTAATAACTTTAAATATTTTCCGTAGCTGTAGCCCAATGAGACTTTTGTTAGCGAGAACAGTAGCTATACAAAACCAAGTTGCTGGCAATTAAATGTTGTTTATCAGATGAGGCTGATTATTTTGGCTGTGTTGTAAAAGAGCCAACAAATGGTTTTAGAAGTTCAAAAACTAAATTCTGCAATCCTTGTTCATGCAAAGTACTGCTTGCTCATTTAAGTCCCACTAATGTTAATAAAATGATGTGGAACTCAGTCCTAAGTATATGATTAAAAAAGTAGAAAATACAATTAGATTAAAGGTAAACTTTTCTGCAGTTGTCCTATTTTTGGCTCCTGAATCCCTTTTCAAGAGAAGAGTTGGTAGATCATTGCACCAGCGGTGATTGTATTAAAAGCTGACTAAATCTCCTGCAGATACAAAGACAGCAGCATGTACCACATTAAGTATTAACTTCATCTATGTAAGTGTCTTTCAGGAATGCTCTTACACGGAGCCCTGGTGTGAACAGATAGATGTTATTGCCTAACTCATTACACGTTCAGACAACTTCCTTTTAAATACTAGAGCAATGACTTTTTTCATTTGTTTTACGCTAGTAGTTATGCTCCCTTTTTAATGAATCTGTAGGGAAAAAAATGAAAGTGGCTTAATAAGCTGTAAACTGTTTTGACACTTTAAATTACTAATGCTCTTGCTCAGTGTGCATTCCGAGGATTGTCATCCTAATAGTGACTATTCCAATACATCTCAAGGTTTTCAGGTCAGTATTCTTATTCTTTGTTTCTGACGCAGCTCCAAGTAGTTGATTAGAAGAACCTACTTAAAGCTGTTAATAACTTCCTTATGGACAGTATATCCCCACAGTATTGGAACAGTTTCACGAGTAGCTCAGCACCACGCCCAATATACACAAGCTATTGCTGGAATTCAAAACATTTATTCTTTTTTCATAAAAGAAGTTTGAAATAGTAGTGAGAAGACAAGTTAAAAAAGTGCTGTGTGTTGGGAAAAGGTATCCTTAAAGTACCTAGACAGTAACACAGTGGTGTTTTATTCTCCTTGTAATGTGACATTGTTATCTTTGTGTAACACCCAATATAGCACGTTATTCTTTTCTTTTTTTTTTTTTTCATTTAGAAGTGAACTGTATTCACTGGGTGTAAAATCCATAGTAATTTCACTGAAGTAGTGTTAATTTAGTCTGTTCCAGGATAAATTAAAGCATATGCTCATCTGAGGTGATAAAATGTGTTAAGTTTCTGTCAGTTCTAGGAAACTGTATGTGGAGGTAGGGAAAAAAATAAGAGTTTGCCAAAATAAGGCTGAGTCAGAAGGAGAAGAACATGAGTCAGAAAGAGAGTGTGAGTCAGCATTGCTCACTGAACTGTTCATCAGTCGGCTAACTTGCTGTAGAAACTGGTTTATGATGTTTTGGGAGGAGAGGAGGAAATGTGCTTTTTCTGAGCCTCTGCATAGAAATATTCTTTGTCTGCCAGCAAAGATAGCCAAGTTGCTTGAGTCAGCATGCTCCTTTATTCTGACTGTTCTGGTATCAAGTTATGAATCTGAGTTGGAGTGATTCCTTCTGGTTATGTTCTGCTGCAGAATGTAGAAAAACAGTAGAAAACATATGTAAAGAGTAATTAAACAGGAGTGAGACTCTGTGGTAGAGGATATGATTCACTTATCAGAAATAAGAGTCTGAGAAAACTGGCTTCCCAGGTTTTATATCTGAAGTGGCAGAATAATTTCATAAGCTTGCTTGCTGTGAGGAACAGTAAATGTACTGACGTAAGGAATACTGTTTGCATTGTCTGCAGGCTTTGGTCACACGTGAAGGCAGCAGTGCGGGAACTAGTCTGTAGCACAGGAAAAGAACATGACAGCAACGTGCTGGAGAGATCTGCTGCTTACCCATTTATATAGAAAAAGATAGTTTTGACAGGGTGGCAGGGCTCTGTTGTTTTAAGGAACCTTGCTTATGGAATAATTTTACAAATATTGATACGTACCCTGGTGATGCTAGAGTTGGTGGTGCGATGCCATTTGGGAGCCTGATGGCTAACGGTCCTCTCTGATAACAGCTAAAAAGCCAGCATGTCCATGGCTATGTTGTACAAAATAAAGATTAGATTTTCCTTCCAGAGGAAGTTCCAGCAGTTGCTGATTGCAGGGTAGGAAGTGTGCAGATTTACAGCATACAAATACAGAAAATGTGTTTCTTTTCACTAAGATGAGGCGTAGTGAAGCAGTGGAAATAGGACCTTACACCTTGATCCTTGCATTCAGAAAAATGATACAGTGGTGGGGTACTGTAATATTTTAATCTATTTATTTGCTGTTACTTTTCACAGGAATTGGCAGGAGACTTTCTTACTCTTTCTAGGCAGAACCCAAATATTTTACAACTAAGTGAATAAAGTAGTGATCAATTGTTAAATTACTGGCTGTTATGAATGATCCGCCTTCCCTCAGACTCTTTTATGAACTATGCGATTATACATCTCTTGCTTGAGGTTCTCTTCCCTCTCTTACTTCAGATGACCGTTCATGGTTCCTCCATACTCTGCGTAGCAGGTCATTGCCTTGTGTTGGGTTTTTCTCTTCCAGTAGTTCACAGAGTTCTTGGTCCACCTCAGTTAGCAAACATGCTGTGAGGGGAGGGGACCAGAAGGTCCATCTGTCCTCTGCAGTTTTGAATTGTGGAATTGTGGGGGGTTTCTTTGTTTTGTGGGTCGCGTCCGTCCCCCCTCGCCCCCCCCCCAATATGGCTACTGGGATTTGTATTGGAAAACACCTGGAACAGGGCACTCCTTCTGTGCTAGTCACAAAATAGTTGTGGTGCACAAGCATGAGAGAGTAAAAACTCATTCTTGCCATCTAGTACATCTCAACTTTGATTACTGTTTTTTTTTTTTTAAGACAATCTCTGCAAATTCAGTATTTAAATAAGAACATCCCCCCCGCCCCCTTTTTTTCCCCCTTCTTCAGAAATTATTTGAAAGCAACTAGCCATTTTTCCTAGTGGGAAAGGCAGAGCAAATGGAATGTGTAATCTAACCAGGCATTGACTAAGTGAAATGTAGTTTCCTAAAAAGCAAATGTGAAATGAGAATATAGAAGCATGGGAACACACAGTGGTGGGGATGGCATGTTACTGAGGGACTAACTAACTCAGGTCCTTGCTTGCATACCAGAAAAAAAACCCAGCCTCTAAATCTAGCTAAAAATTAGTTCTTTGGTAATTATTTGTTAGCAGATGGTATTCATGGAGTCAGCTAATAAAACTGAGTGTTTTACAAAACTCTCAGTCATTATAAATGAGTCTTTTTTTTTTTTTTTTTCTTAACACTATTCTTTGCAGGGTATACTACTTAAGATGTTTGAAGAGGACATGTAAACATGTACATTTCTTTACTACTTGTATAAATATGTTAATTTGGACAGATGTGTTTACTTATTCAGAGTCTGAATGCACTACAATATAATTGCTTTCTTCGTATTTGTTTTGATAAACGTTTTAATTCTGCTTTACTGAGTAGGAAGTGTAGGATCTTAAGCATGCTTATTTCTGATGATTGTTGTTAATGGGAAACCTTTAACCAGTTGAACAGATTTAGTGTGAAGTGCTAAATCCATTCTTTTGCCAAATAGATGGGATGCTTCGTAATCTAGAGTCTGTGGTTCTCTTGATCCAGGCTCTAGAAAGAACTTTACTTTGGGAGTAAGAAGAGGTATTACAGGCTGAGGCTTTGGTGGGTATTGAAACTAAATGCTCAGCCAGGTTATCTTGTTTTCTGGATTTAGAAGCTGGAATGTGCAAAATACAAAATGAGTTTGCAGTTGGCCTTGATAGGTTGGTTTTTTTTTTTTCGCCCAAACTAAAGTATAGAAGGTGTGAATTTGTGATGCAAGGAGATAGAGATTGTCTGTCTCCTATGTGGCTTTCTTGGTATGTAGGTTCATTTTTCAGGAAGGAATGGTGGAAGGTGTCTCTGTCTCAGAATTGTAAGGCAATTTGCATTTTGGCCTGTAAATCAATGCAAGACGTGAACACAAAGTAATGATTTGCGTTTACAATTTAATGTCTGATGTTCTAATTTTTCAAAGATTGTTCAAGTTAGATCTGAGAAGTGTGAAGTCCCCTGTTAATTTCAGTGCAAGTAGCATCATAAAGATAAAAAGCTGTGTCCACTGAAACATGAAGAAGGAAATCTTAAACCCTACGTGACCTACAGCAAATTGCTGCTTTCTGATAAAAATTCATATGTTTGATATACCGCTTTCCTTTTCCCCTCATCAAGGTGGAGCCAAATGGAAGGAATTAATTGGGGTGTTTGAGAGACAGAGGAGAAAGTAAAAAATCAAAGAGACTAAGCAAACTGTATTAAAAGGGGAGACCAAAAACTGTGCATGATCCTGTTGAATTCATAGTGTCTCATTTTGAAATGGTGAAAATGGTGTCTCATTTTGTGACTATCTTGGAACAATGCTGCTACTCTTCCCCCCCACAATTATTCATTGACAAGTGTGTTTCAGAAGCTTTTGAAGTAGTATGTGTAGCGGCGGAAATTTGAAAAATAAACCTATGGATTTACTCACATATACTTTTGACACTGAGTAGCCTTGATTATCAACTATTTTGCAAAGATGAATCACACAGGCTTATATACCAAAAGCTTTAGGACTTTGAAAATGGGGAAAAAAGAACCCACAAACCACTTTTTTTACAGTTCAGTTGTAACTCTTCAGTTAAAGTAGTCTCAAAGCTAAGTTTTGTAATAAAACCAGTGCGTTTATATTTAAATACACAATGTAAAGCTTAGTGAATAAAAATAAAAGACCGTAATGTATTCCTGTAACTAATGGAACTGCCTTGTAAAAAATGAAGTCTAGTTAAATGAGATTGGCCAGTGTAGTCTGAATTTTAAATTGTACCTTTATGTTCTTTATTTTCCAGTGCAGTCTAGGGTATGAAGAGTGGTATATAAACAAGAGCAAAATGCTGACTGTCTTTGTTTCCCTGCAGCAGGAGGAAAGATACTGCCATTGCTTTATCTGAAGCAGTTTTATTTGTTATCGAGGCTTGTGTATTTATACACAGACCTAAGTAAACTTGCTGTACCGTAACGTCCCTGAAATACTTTTAAGACAATTGGAATGCAATTTAGATATCTAGCTTAAGGGTATTAAGGTGAGAGAACGTAAACTGATAGTGGCGACGGGGACTGTATGTCGTTGGTGACATAGGCCAGCGCTGAAGAGAACACAAATGTAGATTTGCTCTCCAGTACAGGCTAATAAAGACTTTGGTACCTGTACCTATACCCTATACAGTAGGGCAAACGTGGGCGGCGTTGCAGTGCTTGTTCCCCAGAACCTCACCCAGGATGCGATGTTGGGATGAAACCTGGGGTGCGATGGGCTGGCAGGAACCTACGCACGTGGGAAGAAGAGGCGGCCGCTTAGCTGGTAAGACTTGTTCATCGCCACGGTGCCCCTTCTCTGCTGGTGTGACAGCGGTGCTTTCGTTGGACAGCTGGAGATCAGGGCTGTAGGTTGCATCGAGAGTGTGGCCTTTCCTGCAGTGTGCGCGCAGCCCAAGGACGTGAAAGCTTAGTGAGCGGCTAGAAGTTGAAGCAGAGCTGCAAGTGCTTCGGCTTTTAAGAACTGTAGGATTTTGCTACATGAAATTACATAAATCTTGAAATTGTATACATAATATTCAAGTTGAATCCCAGTATGGGAGAAAATAAAGGTATTTAAATTGTATTTAAAATAGCCTGACAGTCTGACGGTAAAACTGCTGGATTTCGACTGTTGGGCAATTAACTACTTCATTAAGAAGGGCAGGATTTGCCTCTAGGTATGTTCAATAATAAATATCTAGTAGTTAGAGATTTTATTTTTCTACAGAAGGTGAATTTTTCAAGTACTGCCACTAAAAAATGACAGAAAATAAAGCTGAAAAACAGTTTTGGGATGCTATCTAGCCTTATCCCAATTTTTTGCCCCAGAAGGGATACAAAAAACAGAGCCAATGCTTTTAAAGCTTTTGGGTGATGGAGAAAGGAGGAGGGTAGGGGAGGTTGATGATTCTCTGCAAAAACCTGTCCAGTCATATTTTCAAGTCCGTCTGTCCCCTCCCCCCCCCCCCTTTTTTTTTTTGGGGGGGTGTGTGTGTGCGCTACTGTCAGTTTTCCTGCACTCCTCTGTCATGTCTCTTAAATTCTTCCTTCAGGGTTCTTCTCTTCTGGTCAGCACTTAAATATTCATCTCATTGACATGATCTGTTGCTTACCACTGCTTAACCTTACTTGGATAAAGCCCATTACAGAGCCTAAACCTGTTGTTTTAAAGCTGTAGATGGATTATCTTTTCCAGATCCAGCTGTGGACATTGAAGGCTGCGTAGCTTCTAGCTATTCGTCACTACCGTGAATGTCCAGTTTGTCACCAGTTCTGCCCATGGAGCAATTTGTGAGTGCTCCTGAGGCTTTCAGACAAAACTGGCCGAGGTAGTGGTTTTGTTAGATGGCTTCCTCTTAAGCAAGTACAAGTGATTTTTACTGGAAGTGAATTAAGAACAACAAAAGCTTTTGGCATAGCTGCAGGCTTCTGACAGGACTATTTTTGGCATAGCTGTTTGCAGAGTGAGTGTCTGTTTACTGTTTTTTGGATGAAAATATTATTTTGTCATCTCTCTTGAGATTTAGACCTGAATACAGAGTCTGAAACTGCATTTGTACTGATGTGGAGAATTGAGAGCTTGGTCACAGTGATAAGTTTTGAGTAATTGTGTTATATAAGTGTTATCCCACAAGCGTGTAGGCTAGTAGCGCTAACTGCTTTTCTTCTGAAAGCTTCAGGCAGTTCTCAAAAAAAGCCTAGTTCTGGTTGGTGTAAAAGACAGCCAACTCTGATAACCTGCATACAGAAATGTATTTGACAAATTGAATTCTGTCCAGGTCCTGTGGGCACAGATTCTGCAAGTGCTTACTTGATTATCTTAGATGTCTTGAAACAAAAGTGTCTTAAGAGTTTGCAGGACTCCATTCATCACTCACATATCTGACTGCTTTCTGGTGGTGTATTAGGTCATGTGAATATAAATCTGTGCTTTTTTTAGGACAAAAAAAAGGTGATTTTTTTTTTTTGGTCTTATAAGTCAGCCAGCTGTTGGCCTGTGTATTTTGAAAACAGAGTGGTGAACCAAGCACTTGTAAGAGCAGGTGGTGGTCGTTCTCTTATCCTCCAGGAATCTGCAGAAGGGGGAGTGCCCTGTCCACCACAACTGTCACCCGTTAAGCTGCTAGGGCTGCACTGCTCTGTGGTCCTGTAACAGCTGCGTCAAAGATCCCCCGCAATACAACTCTGGTGGCAGCTTCAGTATTTGCCTCATAAGTTGCTAGTCCTCATCTTTCCCCAAACTCCTCCTCTTTCAGCTGGTAACAGACAGGCTTCCCAGTCCTCTTCAGTATTGGAACTGAGATCATTTAGACAGCTAGCATAATTTCTGAAGATATTGTTCACTTGTTTGATGGCTTCTCATGCTGAATTCTAAGGCAGCAATCAGTAGGTTTTGTTTTTTTTTGGGGGGGAGGGGGGGGGTGTCTTTCTTTAGCATAGGGAGAAGGGAGTGGCCAAAATGTGAATTTATTCTTTCATTAAACTAATTCTGCCTCGGTATGCTATCTTTCACCCAACCCATTTACCTTCTTTGCAGTAAAAAGTGATGGCCAAACATATTTCAAAATTGCTGTCCCTGCAGGTTAAGAAATTTTGCTAGGGCCAGTCCCATACTTCCAATAAGGCAAAGAGAAGCTGGCCACAATCTGGGCGTGGGAGTTGAGTGCATCCTGTGCTTAACTACAAAACAGAGAAGAACTCGTATTAGAAGCTGCTGTTTGTGTGTTCTGGTCCTATTTCATATTGAATGATGCAACTTAAATGACAAATGGAACAAAAAGGTTATATACAAATTCATAGTTTTTAAAGATGCTGTACTTCCCAGGAGCTGTCACAGGATGGCTGGGTCTGGTCTTGATTTAATGTGTCTTTCTGAATGAGTCCTCCGAGTGAAATCCAGCATTGCACCCAGATGCCCATTCATAGTTAAATTTATATGACACCAGCTGGATATTTGTGTTTTGGCTACTTGTTAAATGCTGTTAGTGTTTCAGTGATCAAAAATTCCAAGTAGGTTTATTACTTCACGATGAAAAATGAGAAAAGAATTTTTTTTAAGAATCCCTTGCCTGTGTTTGGATATTTTTGTCTTTTTTCCTTTTTTTTAGAGCAAGACAATCAGCAATTTTTTCTTATAAATCCCTTGTTATAATAAACTGGATATAAGGGTATGGAACTTGGAGATGATTTGAGTTATATTTAAATGAGAATTTAAGAACTCTGCCTGCTGACATGTGAAGACTTGTGTCTGTATTTACCGGGGGAAGCAAAAACTGAAGAAGTTTGACTGCCTAGTCAGTTCTCAGCTCTCAGAAATTCTATTTGTATCTTTCAAGAGACACAGCTCATGGATACTCAGGCATCGTGGAAGGCGAGATGCCCATTTCTGCAGTCAGTGAAATTCTGTGAATTTAGGTTACTTCTGTTTTGTAAATGGGCAGTAAATTCAGGCAGTAAAAGCCCAAGCGGCTGAACGGATAGAGCGTGGCTTTAGTGACTTGCAAGCATACACTCAGGAGATTCATCTCTGCATCCATCTCAGTTAACCCTTTGAAGTAGTGGCATGGTTGACCCATTGTCTCTGAAACAGTTGTGAAAGACAGATGTGTGTTAGGTCATCCACACTTGTGTGAAAACAAGGTGGATTTGGCATACTTGTGGAATACACGGTACTTCCTTTTGTGGTAAAAGTGTTATCTCACAAGCATGAGGTCGTTTACCTGGTGTGCGAGATGCCCGTACACAAACAGGGCAGAGGTATTTTATTTCATGTCTGCGCAGAGATGGGTGCGAGGTGGTAGCTCCACAAGGCTAGCACAAAGTTTGGTCGTACAGGTACAGTATTTATACAGTCTAGTTATGCATATGTGTAAGTGATTACACAAAGCAGTTTTATATGGGTCTATATGTCTCTTATTTCAACTTAAAGCTACAGTGCTACTTTACTATTCTGCGCACACTCAAAGGTGAGGGGTCTCTGCTTGGGCCGGGGTCTCCAGCTCAAGGGCTGTGACTTTTAGTGTGATAATGAGGATAGTTTGCGTGAGGGTGCTTCTTACCACACTTCTACTAGTTGTTTCAGATGGTTCCCAAAACGTCTTAATGAGCTTATGTGCTTCTCTCCCAAGGACAGTAATTCTTGTTTAGATGTTCCACTTTCCAGCCTGAATGCCCCTTACCAACTTTACATAAGCCCTGGCCTTCCACCAGCTCCTGTTAGACTGCACTGTTAGACTACATAAGTAGCAGTAGAAATTACTCCATTGCATATTGACTAGTAAAAAGAAGAGGACAAAGCCATAAATATCACTTAAAGAAGCAAAGAGGGCTTTATCTATGGTAGCATGGATAAAGTGTTAAGCATATGACTTGTTTTTGTAAAGCTAGATTTTAAAAATGAGTAATAAAATGGCTATAAAAGACCTTCTGTGTTATATAAGGAAAAAATCTTGTAATTTTGTGTTTATATTTACAGTTTGACTAAACTGGGAATCTTTTTTTTAGGGCATCCAAGATGGATCTCAAGTGTGCTCTGGAAGAATGTTCAATGGCACTGAACTTATTTCTAAACAATAAGTTCTCTGAAGCCCTGGAACTACTTCGTCCATGGTGAGGTCCTGTTATTTGCTGAAGTTACTGTAAACTGATAGTGTGAAGTATGCTGTCTGGTAGCTGAGGATTAATTTAAGGCCTCTGAAGGTAGTAGTTTTCATTTACTCTCTTTTGTCCAAAAGCATTTCTCAGTGTCTTTGGGTTTTAGCAGTGCACTTGTTTCTCCTTAAGATGATCACAAAACTTGTTAACGAAGCACTGAATTGTTCTGCTAGATCTTATCACTCAATCTGTCTTTGCAGATAGAGGGGAAGAGGGGGAGCTGCACTTTTGCAGTGCAGAGGGGAAGAGCAGGGGAACAAGACCTGATCCAATGTATCTTTGATCAGAGAAATTGTACAATGGAACTGCTTTTGACAAGACAACAAAGCTGGAACAAAACTCCAGAATACTCTTTTTGTTGCTTTTTGTATTACATTTGAGTCACAGTAATGTTCACGTTTAAAGCCCACCTTCTGATCTTCTGACTAATTTTGCCTATTCCCCTGTTGCCTTTGCTCCACTGAGAAGAAAAGCATGGCAGCGCACATATAGGGAACTAAAGAATACAGAACGGTTCGTAGGATAAACGTGGCTTACCTGTGACTGCGTGGGGAGGCAGTCTGGGTTGGCTGTTCTTTAGGACTGGGGTCTGAATCCCATTCACTGTTTTTCTCCTGTCTGTGTCTCAAAGATGCGTACGATGTTGAGGGATGTGTCAGTGAGAGGGATCTGTAGCTTGTGTTAGTAGAGCAAGGTAAAGTTCTCGCTCTGCAGTTTGGTGATAGTAAGACTGGATTAAAAATGATGGGTTGGTGGTGTTAGGTCAGTGGTATGGACACATGGAAGAACACTGTTAAATGAAAGCTTGGGAGGATGACACAGCTATAAAGCGTTTGCTCTTAGTGGTATGGAGAGCTCAAGTGTAGAGGAGGTAGGCAGGAATAACACCTTTTCAAATTAGCTGTACTTACACCCAAGCTCTCTTACCTGAACATTGTGCAGTGTTGTTTGTAATAGAGCAATGCTTTGGGAAGACCCACCTGCACTTGGCGTATGCTGAAACTATTTTTGGGTAGTATTCCAAAATAGTGAGTTCTACATGCATGGATTGTGCATGTGTGTATTACTAAAATGTTTTTTGTATGTTTGATATATTTAATTTTGTGTTGTAAAACAAAAAAACCTTGTTCATACAATAGTGTTTTTATGTACAGTGAAGTATTTGTTTCAGTTGACGTTTGCTACAAAGAAAAAAAACATCAAAACCATGGACTTCAGAATGCTTTGAGTCCCTGGCAGCTAATATAGACTTTAAGCTTATTATATAGCATATTCAGCTAGTCTGCAAAGGAGGACCTAGCCTAGCAAGGAAACAAAAAGCCACCTTTAAAAAAAGAAAAAGCCCAATTATTTTACTGAAAAATAGGCTTTTAATAAAGTTAAACTTAAGTCCTTAAATAATGTAAAAATTTTAGGGAAAGTGTTGATATATTTAAGAAATAAACACTTAGCCCAAGGGTCTGTCTTCCTTGACTCAAAGTTTCCTGTCTTCAAAACTGTGTTTGTCAGGTGGCTCCTTGATTTAGGGAGAAGAAAAAAAGTTGAGGAACCTTTTTTCCCAACAGAGGGCTAGCAGCATGGCTAGAAGACTAGAACATATGACTCATTAAGATTGTGAGAGCTGGGTTTGTTTTATTTTGGCAAAAAGGAGACTTGGGCATTGATCTAGTAGTGGTCTGGAGCTATTGAGGGGAAGTTGCAAAGACAGACACATCCTTCTCCATAGTGGCAGATGGTAAAACAAGGGGCAGTCACTACAAGTTGAGGCTTAGGAGGTTCAAATTGGACATTAGGAAAAAGTACGTTGATAGTACAGTACCAGAGAGGCTGCCAGAAGGGTATTCAGGCTTCATTTTCTTGAACCTCTTGAAACTTGGTTAGACAAAACCCAAGTTTGCCTGACTTAACACTGGCAGTAGTGCTGCTGCAACTGGTAGGTTTGAATATATGACCTCCCATAGCCACTTTCCAACAACTTTTTTTTTTTTTTTTTTTTTTGTAATTATGTTGTGAAAGCCAGGCTGGTTCAATGTAGCCTTCTATACAGGACTGAGCATGTGTATACTGACTTTTCTATGACATAGATGCAGATTTTTGTGTCTTTGGATCAAGTAGTAATGCTAGAAGGATGTCCTTACTTCTTATGTTAAGTGAAAGCAGACGAACATGTATTTATGTCAAGGCTTAATTAGCTAAATTAAATAGATATACCAGTGGAATATACATGGGATATAATTAAGTGCAAATGTTTGTGTAACCCAGTTTGGATATTTTTTGGAACTTGCTGCGACAGTATCCTGTGGAGGCAGACAGGTAGCACCCGGTGGAAGATGATACTTGCTAGGTTATGTTCTCATGTTCATGACTTTCCTGCTTTATTCTTCTGGCTTTCACTAATTGATGCAAGTGTCTCAGCATTTAATTTTGTATTGTAATTTAAAGTTTTGCTTAAATGCACAAGATTTATATGTTTGCCCTAGGTCTAAAGATAGTATGTACCATGCCCTTGGCTACAGTACTATTTTAGTTATGCAAGCTGCTATGACCTTTGAACAGCAGGATATACAAATGGGAATTTCTACAATGAAGGAAGCTTTGCAAACCTGCCAAAGGTAAGCCCAAGCAATGAACATTTATGAGGTATTTAATCCACTAAGTGTTCTTTGTAAGATATCCCACCTGTCTGTATGCTTTCAAAGCAGCCTATTGTCAGTATGATAATAGGTCAATAAATGCCAATACTGATAAACAGTAACTTTAGGAAGGTGGAGTAAGTATTACTATCCAATTATTATTGGTAAGGATATGTTTCCTAGTATTGTGGAAACAACAGGCTTGTTGGGTCTGGGCATGTATAGCCTCTAAAGTTAGCTAAATGGTTGGTTGGCTATGTAGACCTGCGCATAAGCTGACACTACACAATTGAACTGCCTGAGCTATTTCCATCTGAGACTTTTTGTTTTCCATGGGGATCAACAACTTAAAAGCTCCATATTTTGAATTTTCCCTTTCATCATGGAAATATTTGGGTTTTTTAAAAGTTGTTTTCAAATGTGGACCCAATAGTCTAATAGGATTAAGCTTGTACTGAGGTTTCTTTAAAACCAAAGCAATTTTTTTATTATTGTTACAAATGTAAGTGTTTAGCTTACCTTAAAATTAAAGGGCTATTATTCCCATCAAGAATGATCTGAACCTTTTGCTTCTGGTCTTGCTTGGAACAACAATGAAGTAGAGTAGAAAATAGAACTTATTGGTGACCTTTGTTTTTTTAATTAAAAAAACTTAGAAAATGGGTTCTCAAAGCTAAAGTGCTTAACAAGCCTCTGACAAAACCAGAAATGAGTGCTTTATTCTACTGTACTGGTGGTTCATCATATTGTTAGGCCATAATTTATCATGAATGGTCTCCAAAGAAATTGCCTCCAAATGTTGTTAGTTTAGATGTTTAACATCACCTCCTTAGCAATGACAAACAAAAGAAAAGTAAACGGGACAAAATTGTCAGATGCTACCTGAAGAAAATAAAAGGTCAGCAGTTTCTGCCTCTTTCAGGTGTGCTATCAAGTCACAGTTTCATCTGAACTATGGGGCTTAGTATGTCTGAAAATTAGGTGCCTCTTCGTACTTCAGATAGTTTCAATAAGGGCCTCCATCTCTGCAGGATGCAAACTTTTGTACATAAGTGCTCTGGTCTAGTCTGTCACAAAACTCATAAAAATGCAAGATAAAGGCAATCAAACACTCAAAGGTGAAGAATTGCCAGAACTACATGTGTCTTAATTGACTTTTTTTTTTTGTATGCATTATGTTAACCTATAATGTCATAATCTCGTTGTCAAGATCTTGAGCTTTTCAATGTGCAGAATAGTGTAAACAAATGATAAGCTAATGCTCAGTATTTGTAATTAATGACTTCCTGGCTTACAAAGTATATTCCTTTTCTGAATGTAGAATTGTTTCTTTAGCTTCTTTGTAAAGCTGAGTTGTTTGTAAATAGTAATAAAGTCATGTTTGGAATGCTGTACTAAAAAAAAAAAACCCTAGCAATTTATAACATGGACAGTTGAGATCTGTTGAAAGTAAAATATATGACTGTTTTGGCATCATATCTGGCATAAAAGGCCATAAAATACTGAAGTATTTATGTTTTCATTTATGTTGAAAACAGAGCTTCTTTTGATTTTTCATTCTAATTCTGAGTGGAAGTTTAAGTGGAAAAAAGTAATTCATAGAACTTTGAAGTCCAGTTCAAGTGGCTTTCCCAGCGTCAGAGACACCTCTGCAGCTGGTGGGTGGAAATGGGGTGGAAGCTATTGTACACTTAAAGTAGATTAAATGCATGCTTGGAACATCAATCAAAGTTGGATAGGCTTCTGAGCTTAGATGCGTACCAGTGGCATGATTATACTACTCAAAGAATTGCAACTATTGGCAAATGATCACTTTACTAAGAACATCTATAAATTGTGGTTGGAAATTTTTAAGAAGTGTAAATAATTAAGTTCAAGTTTGTGTTGAAATGTGGCTCATGCTGTGTGGGTTCCTTTTCTTCCACATACGACTGATTTAGATTCAGGAAAAGAAGCACAGTGGTGGAATCCTTGTCTAATCTAGTTTCTAAACAGTCAGTGGATCAGTTGAGTGAAGGTAAGTGGTTTATAATACAATTAAAATAACAAAGTGAAAAAAGCTTAAAAACACCCTACCAGTGTGTACGAATATGCTTAACTCTGTAACTTGACTAGTGTCTTAGAGTAAAAAACAAACAAACCCACCTGTATGGTGGTTTTTTTGAATTTGAATGCAAAGCTTCTCAAAATGGGGGATTCAGCCTATTTTTTTTTTGGCTCTGAGCATGCATAAATTAAGAAAGGAATGCCTTTCACAACACATTATAGGAGTGAAGAGAGATTTCCTTTTTCTTTTGTTTTGTTACTTAATACAGCTCCCAAAAGTTTAAGAATCATTGATGCTGTTGGAATATGTCCTTATCATTAGTTGCATTGAAATCTGAATATATTAACAAGTTTTGTGCTTGTCTGTTTTGCCTTAAGGTGTTTTGGGAAATGGTATCAGTACATTTCACATCATGTTCATGGCTCTGAAAATGCTGATCTCCTATTTCTGATTCGGGCAGAATCAAGTATGCATTTTTTTCTAACCTGACACAAAAGAATCCTCTTTAATAGTGGACACATCAAACTCACGGCGTGTGCACTGTACATACAGCAGCCTTGTGCATGTGGCTGGTCCTGCAGCATGGGTGCAGAGTAACTTGTGTCATTGTGTTAAGTCAAATGTACTTTAGTGCTGCATGAGGACAGAAAGTCTGCCCGGGGCTTTCAGTTTGTTGAGCATGACTTGGTGAAAACCTGTTCATAATGTCTTACTGGACTTAGGAAAAGCCTGAGCCACAGTGAGTGTTACCATTCATCTGTAAAAGTTTTTTCTAAGACATGGAAGGAGGGTTGGAAGACCTAGTTGCTGTAGGCTGATATTTAAACTTAGGATCAATGAAAAGTGCAGGAGATCATCTACCAGAATGACAAGTAGCTTTTGGCCTAGGCTGAAGTCAGCTCTGGCAAGATCAAAGTTTTTGTCTGAGGAGAAGTGAAATAGAAGACTTCTATTGGGATTTGTGTGTTACAGCTATTAGTCAGCAGTTATCAAAACACCAACAGCAGAAGCTTGCTGCTTTTTTTTTTTCTTTTCTTGGCAGCATTGTATTTGTTCCATTGACCCTAAGAAGAGAATATTGGCAATAAATTTGCTGACAGTAAATAACTTTTCTTTCTTGTGTAGAGGAAATGCATGCTGAAATCTGCTATGCTGAATGCTTACTACAGAAAGCAGCTCTCACCTTCGTACAGGTAAAGTCAATTGTTTATTTTCTATCTCTGTGTAGCAGTTTAATGGAAAGATGTTAGTACTTATAAAACATTGTTCCCACAGTAGACGGTATTTAAAACCCAAATATTTTCCTACTGAATGAATGTTATTTCATGGCAGTGATTGAAAGTATGGTAAGTGCTGTGTTACCCAGCAAAATCTTCTCTTTGTTTATATGACTAACCAAAGATGTTATTGATACCCAGGAACCAAAAACCTAAGGTATATTGCAGTCTTAGACAGATGGTATGTTTAAATTACTTTCATCACATCTGACAGTGTCCAGCACTTGTTTAAAAAGATGTTCAGATATGAGGAAATGTCTCGTTTGAAAATGCAGATCTTTTTTCGCACGCAAAGGACAGAATGTTTCCCCACTAACAAAACTTCAACTGATGCACGCTTGTCTCCAGTGCGTTGTCTCCAGTTCAGTATCACTCTCCATGCACTTTTGACATGGTGTCAGGGGCAATATAGTAATGAATGACTATAAAATAAGTATGTCTTAGCATTGCTGAGGTAATAATTCAGTTCACAGAAAGATCTGCTGTTTAATACTGTCTGGTGCTTCTCGTTTAGCTTGTTGTTCAGGGACTTCATGCTACAGTGTTTTCAAATTTGATTTGAAATTTGATTGCTGAAAACAGGAGGTTTTAGTCATACTTTTTTTACATAGTGAGTGTTCTACAAATGTTTAATGCATGTATTTTAGATAATACCTTCCAATATAAATTATGAGGAAGAAGCAAGGCACAGAGATACTAAGATCAGATGGACCTAAACGTTAATTTGGCAAAGCTTTATAAACCACTTAATACAATACTTTGGCCAGAAGTGTCAGGAAATATTATTAATGGAATGCCAGTCTTTCCTATAACTGACTTTCTCCTTTACTAACCAAATGGGAGCAACCCTCTTTTTTGTTTTGTGGGTGGGTTTTTTTTAAGCATGAAGAGAATTTTTAAACAGTTGTTGAAGGAGGTGAGTTTAGAACTGTATAAAATGAAAAAAACTGTAGAGGTATACTTTCTCTAAAGCAGCATCTTGCTATCCATCATGTCAGAGATCCGTTGCTGTTGAGTATAATACCCTGCTCTGCTGATTACTGTCATGCCCCATATTTTTCATCCTTGACTGACCTTCAGTCATCTGAGGAGGATGATGGTGATAATGAAAATGTAACCGTTCAGAAAGAGGCGGCAGGAATGCTTGTACTAAACCACTTGCATTTGGGTGTTCAGTCTCTCAGACAAAACAGTTGAGGTCTATTGAAATGGTGACCCTTTTATGGAAGCCAGAATTTCCTTTGGTTGATGATTCGGAGGGTTTTTTTGTGCTTTTTCATCTTCCATATCATATATGCTCTTCCCGAGTATTTAATTTTATTTCTGAAATGCTGCACATGTTCCCCTTCTGTGTGAATTCTAAGAGGAAAAAATTCTATCCTGTTGAACTGTTAACCATTGTGCTTTTCAGAGATCTATTTTTGATGGCTAGTACACTGTGGCTTTACTTTGATTTTTCTAGAGGTTAATAAGCACATATGTTGGGTAGTGTATGTGGTTACTGTCGACCAGCAATGGGAATTCATGTCTTCAGGGCATATTTTGGTTTGTCTTCTGCCAGGTCCTGGGCTCGCCTGTGTGTGTCAGAATCGGTGTTTTGAAACATTCTAAAAAGTTCCTACAGCACCATCTGGTGGAGAGCTTTCTTGTTTCATTTATATGCATTGGGAATTCTGTTAAAAGTAACTCTTTGACCTTTTTTTCACCCCCCTCTTAAGTTTTAAAATTTGTAACACGCACCAGAGAAATGTTTCCCTGACAACTTAAAGCAAGTGTTAACTTCAGTCTTAGAGATGAGTCTAATAACTGAAAAACATTTTTAATATTTCCAGTGACCATTAAGTTATAAATAAATTTAAATGTAACTGGAACATTTTAATGTATGTGTTACATGTAATAGCTGAATGCACATTTTTGTACAATTAAATTTTTTCTTCCAGGATGAAAATCTGATCAACTTCATCAAAGGTGGCCTCAAAATTAGGACGAGTTACCAAATATACAAGTAAGCCATTAGAAAACACTTCGATTCAATGTTGGTATAAGCAGGTGCAGTTGCATTATAACACCTCCAAAATAAAAAGAAATATTGTTATAGCATTCATAATGATTGTACTTCATATAATTTCTAAGTCATGTTTCCTCTTCCCTCCTTTTTTTTTTTCCCTGCATCAAAAGAGAGTGTCATCAGGTGCTACAAATGACTCAGGGGAACAAAAGCAAAAATGAAACTTATTGTCAGTTTGAAGGAGGAGTAAAACTTGGAATCGGAGCATTCAACTTGGTATGACTTTTTCAGACTACAGAAAGGCCATTGGGATAATTCTGTAGGATTCTTTCTTTGCAGATACAGTACTGTAATCCTGTTTTAAAAATTACACATTTGTAAAATGGAGATACAAGCTTTGAAGGTTTTAGGCAATATGAAAACAGCGGTAGCGCTTTGCATGCGTGCCTTCTAGGATCTTTCCACTAATTTATTCTGAATTGTATTTAATTCTCTTGGACTAATGTATGTATTTTTAAGAGGAAAAGCAGCTATGTCTACCTGTGTGTAGCAGGAATTTTTAAGACACTTATGCTGTTGGTTACAGAATACTTGGAGTGACTGCTTTTATTCTAACACCCCCATGTATACCATTCTTTTGCTTCAGTGGCATACTGTAGATTGGCATAGATAATTACAAATTCAGAAGAATGAGCAGTAGTTTACTGAGTTTGTGCAAAAGAAAACTGGGTACGTCCACTAGCGTTTCTCTTTACAATTTACTACAGTTGCCTTTTCACATCTGTTGTGGCAATGGTGAGAGTTGATTTCTGCTGGTATGTTAATTTCTGAGTCATTGCAGACTGCAGCTGGCCAGTTCTGAGTATGGTCAGAAGAACTCGGGTCTATCTGTACCTGTCAGTCTTTAAAACCCAAGCAACTGGTAGATGTCTGTGTTCATAAGTGCTTTGACCTTTCCTGTTCTTCATGAAGTCTCCTCAGTAGGAAGCTTAACAGAAAAAGCCTCTGATGGGCAAAATGTATTAGGGTGAATGGAGCTTTCAAAAACTGACCTTCAAACAGACCTTCTTGTAACGCTCGCTGAAAAGGTGGTTGTGATCTTTGTAAGTTTTCTGTTGTGTAGGATGTGGGGAATGCAGTTCTAAGGGGAACAAAAAGCGCATGTAATAGAGGGCTAAAGGATGATAGCAATAGCTAGTATTTCTAAAACAAGTATGCTTCCTGGTCTCCTAATTGAGTGGTCCCACAGTAGGAACAAGTAGAACTTTTGTGATACCATTGAGTCACTTGATTGGGAGTAAAGGAAGATGACAATTGTAGATTGTAAGTACTACCAAAATAGATAATATTTTCATTCCAAATGACCCACAATTTTCAAACAGTTCTGATCAGCTGAAGATGGAAAAATCTGTCGTTATCTGAAGAAGCACAGCTGGACTTTGTCTTGCTGTTTCCATGCTAGATGATCATCAAAAGTCTGAGTTTCCCTGAAGCTGCAGACTGATTGTATGTTGTTGATCATGCATGTCCATTTTAGAGTTCTTTTTTGCTTTACTTTTTCACTAATGTGTAATGGCATTTAACATAGTAGCTGGCATTTTGGGCTCCAGCTTATAGTGGGTTTACTTTTTAAAAAAATGTATATAGGTTTTTACTGATCTTATTTTTGTTTGAAATGTATTTCAGATGCTGTCGCTTTTGCCAGGAAGGATTCTCCGACTTTTAGAATTTATTGGATTTTCTGGCAATAGGGTATTGATATTTGTTTTTTCAAATTAGTCTTTTCTCAGATAAAGACTGGATGAATTTAACGTCATATATCTCATACTGAAAGTATAATGATCTATATTGTTTATCAGTATTTTAGTGTTGTTAAAAAGATAAGTGGGCTAGATGATGCAGGCATAAAACCACATATGGTGATATCCTGATCTTGACCAACCATGGGAAATGACCAGTCTGCTTCAAAGGGGCTTTTCAAATTGCCATTTCCTTTCCTTTTGCTGATCCTTGAGGAGAGGATATCAGTTTTCTTTTCTAGCCTATACAGTCAGAAATTAATGTACCTCATACCAGTAACTAAGCGGAGAGTCACAGTTTTACTTTTTTCCACCCACAATCCCAGCCTGTTTCTTTGGGAGAAGGAATTTCTGAATGTCATGTGTCACTGTGGAATCTCAGTACGTCTTGTCATGGATGAGGAAAGTATTTGTAATCATAGCCTTGTTTTTGTAAACCTAGCCTTGTTTTGTAAGTATCTTACAGCCCTTTAAAACTCTTTTTGGCATGCATAAGAAATAAAAAAACCAAAACCAAACCAAACAAAGCAACCCACAGAATTATACATAACTAAACTTCAAGTTATTAATGAGACAGAGTCACCATATGGTCTTATTGCTGTTAGTTTGTCCCCAAATATGGTTCTGCTCATGTAAAATTAGATTTCAGTAGAGACCTGTTCATTCTGTTTCTTCCTGTGAAGGACCTGGTTCGTGCTGAAGCTCTTCCAGAAAACACATTTTTGCCCTGACTGAAAAGGCAATAAAAGCTGAAAGGAAAAGAACCAACAATTCTGGAGTATCAGCACATTTTTTTTTTTTTGTATGGTGCTTGAATTCTCCTATAACTCATCAAGTTGCTATGCAATAAAACTCCTGTTAAGTTAGTATTTGTTTTGAGGTAAAATTGTTAAAATCTGATATGTTTCTGAAGAGACACTGCTCTTGGGCAGGGAAGCTCTGAGCTCGTCTCAACAATCCCCCAAGCAGGCAAGCTGCCATGTAATGGGCATAAACTGGAAAGGATGGGAAGAAGTTTGATGTGTTAAGAGCTGAATAAGTCTCCATGAATCTGGATTCCTTTCCTCAACGCACACATATTTCATTGCAGCTTCTGGAAACACTGTCTAGAAGTTGGTGTGTTAGCAGAGCTAATACGTTGATCAGAACCTCAAAACAGTGGCTGACTGGATGGAAGAGAATGGAGGATAACCAGGGATTTCTGTGAAGGAAGACTCTTGCTGACAAGTAGCACTGGAACAGTTGAGAGAGCTTCTCACTGAACATAGATTTAAAGACATTATTCTGAAAGGCTCATAACCAGAAAATAGTGGGGAAGGGATGTAGACCTGTGTGTCTGCATGGTCTGTGTGGTGTTCCCATTTCACCAGAGCACTGAAATGCATGGGTAATTTTATTCAGTGTTAGCTTAATCTTCTCCTTGCTGAGTGCTATCAGATGTGGCAGAACTGTTTTGGTAGAAGGTTGTGTTGGATCTGAGATAACAAAGTGCTGAATTACGAAATACTTGTATCTGAAAGGAAAACTGGATTTGGGGGAGCCAAAAACTATTAATAGTAATTCCGTATACTGATAATTAATTCTGCATGTGTTTGTGATGTTTCTTAGGAGTTGGGCCTCTGTCAACTACGGGAAGGCGCATCTGGCAGCAGTTTGAGGGCCATTCTGTGCACTTTCACCCTGTTGGTTTATCATACTTACGTCTCCTTAATCCTTGGTGAGACCCATTGTGTAGCTGTTCGGTCATGCCACACGTTATGATAGATACTGTGATTGTTTTTTTGAACTGAATTCCGAAACTGTGGCCAATTAGCTTTGTAACAGGAGGGTGCGGTATAATTAATTGTGATCTGAAACTAATATCTCTGACTGACAAAGCTATGTCTGCAGGAACAGTGAGGGTAGATACCATTATACCAACATCTTGTTCCATTTGCAGGGCTGTCTCAACATGCAACAGCAAAATATCACGAAACACTTAAGTTCAGATAAGTCCTTATTCATAAATTAACATCAGATATTGTGAAAACAATCTCCAGAAAGAAGTCTGTACTCCCAAACAATTTACCTGGAAGTTCAAAGTCACCATTAATTCTATATGCATCTTCAACATATATTTTCACGTTCTTTAGTTTGGAAGTATTTTAGTCCTTGTCCTTCAGGCTCATCAGGAAATTAAGGAGAACTTCATTTCTTTCAGTATCACCTGTGCTTCATTACTGAGCTCAAAATTAGGAAAGGAGGCAGCTGAGGAATGTTTTCCTAACTTGCTAAAACAATTCAAGGGATTTTAAAATATAACTAGGATCTGTAATGGAACATTTTAAAGAATATTCATACATTCTATTCTGTTTCTACTTAGACATTTACTATCTTAAAAGCATTTAGTACCTTCAGGACAAGAATTCATTTTTATAGAAACACAATACGAAGAAATAATTCTGCTTTTGCATAAAAGCAGTCATCCATTAATCTATTCAAGCCATAATATGATTTGGAAACCAAAATCTTAATCTATGAAACTTATTTTTTTAAGTACATTGAGGTTGGTTTGTTATGTTTTCTAGGTACAGGGGAAGCCAACCTTCACGAAGCTGACAGTCTCCTCGAACCCTACCTCCAGAAATTTCCAAATGTGTGTATTCTCAATAACTTTTATAACAGCAATGTACTTCCCTAAGCTTAAAATAATAACTGGGTATTTTTCTCATATCTTTTCAAGGGTTCTATTATTCTGTTTTATGCTGCCAGAATAGATATACTGAAAGGAAATTTTGAAAAGGTAAATAATTTTTTTTTCTTTTTAAGGTTTTTATTTATTCAGTGTTCAACTTGGGGAAAAAATATCTAATTCATCTAAGTAACTTATTTTAGTTGGACTGATAATTATGCTCTTATCCCTGTTCATGTTCAGTGTCAATATTGATTCCATCTCTCTCTCTCTCTGTAAGTGAGACTGAAAGGGAAGTTTATCTTGTTTTACTAGTCAGGTGTTCTCCACTTGGGTCCTAGGAAAGAATTTGCTCTGTAATTAGACATGGTTCTCATGTGGAGTTGTAATTGAGCCAATTTTCATCATTCTTACTTAACTACATCATAGGCACAGTTGAGGTTGCAAGAATGCATAGCAGCCCAGCAAGAGTGGAAACAGATTCATCATCTGTGTTACTGGGAGCTGATGTGGTGCTACACCTTCCAGCAGAACTGGCTTCAAGCATATCGGTATGCAGACCTGCTCAGCAAAGAGAGCAGGTGGTCTAAGGTAAATGGGCAGGTGGACATTGTTATGATATACCAGAAGCCTCTCCACAGTTAAATTTGCATTTCAGTTTGCACAATAAGTGTAATTTTTGCTTTCTTCTGAAACCCATAAGCAAAAGCACAATGGCACCAAAATGGTAGGTTTAACTGGGTGGTTAAGGATGAATTTTTATTTCACGTTCTGAAGCACCAGAGCCATAACTAACAACGCTTTAGCCCCTCTAAAAACAAAGGTACTTATCAGAGTTGTGAGAAAGAAGAGGGAGACTAAAACTGTTAACTTGCATTTCAAGTCAAGTTCTAACACTCACTAATACAACTTGGCTGAAGAAACCGTGTGTGTTAATTATAAACAGATGAGAGCATGCCTACTCAGCAGATGCTTTGTGACATGAAATGAGAAGGCTGCTGGAGACAGGATCTCACGCGAAAAGTTGGGTTATCTACCTTTTCCTTATAAAAATGTTTCTCGAAGTATGAACCAAGCACAATGTGCAAATAATTTTTGATACATCATTTTTGTTTGTTCCTTTCTAGGTTACTGGTTTATTACGCTTAGCAGAAAAGGGGATACATCCAATTCTTGACAAAAGAGGAAGAGAATAGTATATTCAACATGAAGTGCAAATGTCTTGAATAGAATTATGGATGTTTCTTTTTTTCCCTGCAAAGTCCAGTTATTGAACTTCCCTTGAATCCGTACTCAGATGTTTTATTCTGTTTTTTTCAGGCATGTCTCTACACATAACAGATAATATAATCCCAGTAATGGAATTTAGAATAGTGATGTCATTTAACCTCATCTCTTTATCAGTGATTTGCGTAGTAAATTGTCCTGTTCCTTGCAGGAGACACCTTTAGCATTCTAACTTGTTTAGAATATTAACAAATACGTTGAAAACAAAATTATAGCACAAATTATGTGACAAAGGAAATTCTAAAATTCTATAGTTCTACCTGTGTGAGAATTACTGGAAACACTTTGCTGCAACAAGTGGAGTGAGAGGTTTGAGTCCTTAGTGTATTGACTGAACACAGCAAATTAGATGTGGTAATATGTTGCTGTTTCTTTTTGAAATAGGCAATATATGTGTTCCAGAAGGCAGCAATTCTATGTATGCTTCCAGAGGATGATTTGAAAAGGACTGGTGAGGACATTGTATCTTTATTCAGGTAAACATTTATAAAGCAACTAGATGTGCAGTCTTTTTCTACCATATAAAAGTTTTTGACTTGAGTATCTTTGTCTTATAGGACTGACTTCCTACTTATAACCATCAACTTTTCAGTTTTCTCTTTGCTTTTAGCATGAGAATATTTAAAATGCTGCTTTTATCAGCAACATACGTCCTACAACTGCGGTCTGAGTGGTGTGAAACAATTTAAAATGTTAAACTTCAGAGGCAAACAGCAAATCTTACTATGTGAAATAAAAATTAGATAAAGCAACTCCTTTTTTCCATTTTCCCTCTTTGTAGACAAGTGGATGGTCTAAAACAGAGAATTGCAGGAAAATCTGTCCCAACTGAGAAATTTGCAGTAAGGAAAGCTCGACGCTATGCAAGTTCTCAACCGGTGAAGCTGATATTACCCGCCTTGGTATTTATGCTTGCTTTCTTTTTGTCCTTTTCAAATAGAAAAGAAATAAGTATAATTCATTATACAGGGAAAGAATAATATTATCAGGTACTACGTGTCTGCATTTTTTAAAAGTATTTTTTTAAAGATTTATTGCACTCATGCGTGGGATTTTTGTGAAATGTAGTAGGGGCTGGATCATGCTACCAACTACTAGCAGTCCAAAACCAGAGCCAGATTTTTCACATGAAAGTTCAGACATACAGAGAATGATTGCTGTTGCCATGTGAGGCTGAAAGTCACCTTTCAGCTAGAAACCTGCATGGGTTTCTAGCATATGTGTTCATGTTCTTCAGTTTGGCAGGATTTCAGTCCTTGTCCTCCAGACTCATTAGGAAGTTAAGGAGTACTTCAGCACTTTCTGTTCTGGTGAAAGTGAGGAATGGTGTGTTTTGTTTTGTTTTGTTTTCCTTGTATTGAGTCTGAGTAAAATGTGCAGAAGTTAATGATACTTTACTAATGTTATTCTAATTTCCCATGCTTTTATCTTCAGAGGCATTAGTAGTGCACAGTCTGTTTATGTGTGCAGAGCAGTGATACTTCGCATATGTGTATGCCAAAATTTTTGTACATGGATAATTTAGCAACAACTAAAGATGAAAACCATAATTTGAGAAGGAATTTTTGTTAAAGCTCATTGATATAGAAACAGGAGTCCAAAGAAAATTAATCTGTCAGTTTTAAAATTAATTGTGTACTCAATTATGTATAAAGACCTAAGTAATAAAGTTGTCTTGGACTTGTACAGCACAGTGCTATTCAGTTGTGAGTATATGTCTTTGGTCTTGCAGTCAAATCCAATATCCTTTAATTTAAGAATTTTTCCATCATGGCTTAAGCAAAAATAAACATAGCGTATGGTGTTACTGCAGTAAGCATAAATTAGACAGGACTACAGAATTGAAATGAATCTAGCATAGTGTAGCTGATAGTGTCAATAATGCTATTTCAGACTTTGATAGAACTGTTTTTTCCTCCCTCTGAAAATCCACATAATTACAGCACAAATATAAGCAGAAATATTTCAACAATGTATTGTATCAGCTTCAGAATGACATCAGGCTTCATATTTCAGAGGTGTAACTACAATACGAATACAGTAGAACAAATGATGCTCTTGTGTTTGTGATGGTTGAGTAAAGATCTCGGCAAAGTTTCGTATTGGTTAGCATTAACTCTGTGTATTCTCTCATTCTCTTTGTATTACAATGTGATAATATTTAATGCATTGAAACAAATGTATTGCTAACTATTGTACTGAAGCATCTGGGAAGCTTTGTGCCAGGATTTGCCTCGATTTAAAAAAAAAAAAAAAAAAAAAAAAAAAGATTTTGTAGGAATTATGTTGGAAGTGTGTGTTGGATGTGTGTGCTGGAACCACATTTTTATCCAGAAAGTTTTGTCTGCTTCCGGTGTTGCTCCATATGGAAGGTAACAGCCTATAGATTATAGCATCTATATATAAACATGCACGATTGTGTGTTTGGGTGCACGCATATATATATATATATGTATGTATATATATACACACTGTATATACATGCACACACCCACAAATACACACACAAATTTATCTATAATCCTGTAGAAAGTAACTACTTCCATCTGCTTCTTTATTTCATATGGTAGAGGCCACAAGTTGAACCTAAACCACCCAGTTTTGCTGATGTCTTACGTGGGTGATGGTAAACTATCACGTGACAAAATCTGTTCAGTTTTGTTTTTAAAGATCTATGAAGATACATGATAGACTCCATCAAAAAGGTGTCAAAACATTCAAAACCTAGAAACCCAGGTTAACTTTGCCCACACACATTCAATGGCATTTTGCCTTCCCTATTCACAGATACTCTTATACCACTTTAATTAAATGATTATTAAGGCAAACGTGATTGTCTTTGTAAACTCACATGTAACTAACAGAATGTCCTGTACTCATTGTGGGTGGTTATTTGAAGTTGTACAGATACTTTTATTCATGGTCTTCTCAACAGTGAGTGTTTTGGCTTTGAAACCTTTCATATTGTTTAAAACAAGTTTTTCTAGGCAGTATTTTTATGTACTCAAAATGTTCCATAATAGCCTTCCAAGATATACTCTTTAGTTAAATATTTATGCAATTCCATGAGTTTGTCTTGTGTTTTGTTTTTCTTTTTTTGGTCAGGAAATGATGTATGTCTGGAATGGCTTTGCAATTGTGGGCAAAAGAGCAGACCTCACTGAAAACTTACTGGTAACAATAGAAAAAGAAGAAACTGCTCTACAAAATGAAACTAGTAAGTGATCAATTAAGATGGAATTAGTAAGCTGGTAAGAAATGCTGACATTTTTCTTTGCTTCTGTCTACTAATGTTTTGTGAGGTAAGTGTTGACTCGGGCAATATGATACTAAATCTGAGTATGGAAATTTTGGAGCTGCATGAAAGTTAGCGGTGGTTCTTCAACATGTTCTTTATCTGGCTTGATTGAAGCTGCAGAAGAATACAGAAAACTCAAGGATGTGAGGTTATTAGTTACAAAACTTAACTGATTCTTACTAAGACATTCCAGTCTCTGAGAGCGTTCTTGGAGCGTTACCTGCTAATTTCTTAAATGCCTGAAAAATACTTTTTCTAAACCAATTTACACCACACTTTAACTTTGCTACAGAGGACACATACTGAGCAGAGCATGACTAACTATAAATGAAGTACTATGCGTTGGTCTGTCCGGTTTTTTACTTTCTGGCAAAATAAAACATGTCCGCTAGTTGTAAAATAAAACATTTTTAATGAATAAACTTTGACCGTGGTTTTAGATCTTGATGTATTTGAAGCATAGGTGTTCAGAGTAATGTTTAGAGAATCAGTCCATAACTTATACCTAAAGGAACTTAAGTTCTGTTATTACAACAGGTTTACTGCAGAAGTATCTGGTTTTATCAGGTTTTGTCAGGTGGGTGCTGTCATCTGTTATGTGAACTTCTTGGTAGACTTCTCTTTTGAGTTATTCTGGAATGAATAAATATTATCTTTTCGCACATGGACCTTTTTTTTAATGGTAATTCACTAAAAATAAGTTCCGTTGAACCCAGATTTTAACTACAGTTATCAACAATTTAGCAAAAGATAGTTTTGCCACATGATTAAAACATTAATTATGAAATGTAAAAGTACATCTAATTATGATTTACATATAAACCGAGGTAAAGTTATACAAGGACATACAAAAAATGCATATTGGTAAAATCTGGATGGTATAATAAACTAAATGAGAGTAACTTGCAAGGCCAAGACTGAGTTGGGTCCCTTAACTTTTTTTTTATGCTATTCTTCACTTTTCTGCAGAATCAGTAGTGTGCCTCTTAAATCTCAAGTGTTTTTCCTTTTTGTGTTGTCGTACTAAAACCAAAATGTAGCAATATGCAAGACATCTGCAAATAAAGTCATGTTCCCATGAGTTCTGTGCAGAGTGTTCTGGCAGAAGCTGTTGGGAATCCGGTGCTGTATCGTGCAGAGGCTTGTACTGTAAGTGCTGATCAGTTGTGACAATGAAGTAGATTTCCTGTCAAATTCCTAAGCAGAGATGCACAAGGTACCAAAATAAAAGGAACAGAAATAAAACCAGTACGTTTTTCATATGGAAATACACAGTTTACAAATAGGATGTAATCTGGAAGCATATTTGTTTTTTATGCTTTCTGTATCTTTTTAGTAATAACGACAGTCAAATGTAGTTTTGTTCTGGAGTTTGCATCTGTGAGCCTGATTTGCTTTTAAAGTTATGGACTCAGACAAGATAAAGACTCTGATTACCAGAATTGCTGCTGAATTGAGACCCAAAGAAAGTGATTAAGGCTATTAGCAGAGTGTGGCAAGGATACAATATTATTTTAAGAGACAGCTGTCAGTACTAGATAGCTTTAAAGGACTGCTAGGGTGCTGTAAAAAAGTGTGTTAATTATACACAAAGGTCATTTAGGGATTGAGACTTCTTAGAGAGAGCTGTTGATACTTCATTTGCTTCAAGTGAACAGGCACAGCAAGGAATCTGTCAAGGATTGAAAGTGGTTTTATGTTGTATAGAGCTGAAAATAGAGATGGTAGAAGGAACAGATGAAAGACATTAGATTTTCTTTTTTCTCAGGTTTTCTGGAAATCTTATTTTTCCACAGTTGTGTCATCTCCAAGATAGAAAAAAGGAATTTGTAACTTCAAGAAATTCATTTATTGTGTGCTTTATAATCCTGATAATGATATTTCCTCAGGTATAGAGGACTGCAGGAGGATGGTTTTCCCACATGTATTGCAAGGTTGTCTGTATTAAATTGGCCTGTGCATTTACTGTCATTTACTGTCAGTGTTTTGGCATAATAGCTTTTCTTCCTGTGGGAAATACCAGGGAGATACTAGTTGTTGTTAAAGACTGGCAAGCTTTTACTGACATCAGCGCTTGCCCCCAGTAATTTCAATGAATGAGTCCTTTAGGAGACAGTCACATGAATCGAATACCTTCGCCTAGCAAAACAGGCTACAGGGAATGCAAAATACTCACCCACTGTGCTTCTACCTGTCACTAAAAGCGCAGTCTGTCAGTTATTATCTATCAAGACTTTCTGGGTTTAAACACAGACAGAAATAAGCCTGAATGTAGTGGCAAAGCACATCACTGAATCCTAAGATGCTTTAGTCTTGCATGTTTCAGAACTGTTTACGTAGGATTTTTTTGGCAGACTATTAAGAAAAAAAATAACGTGACCTTAGAGAGCTGGTAATGAGTTGTAAACAACATGATCTGAAGGGAGAGTGTTTTGCTTCCTGAATTGTTAATGTATGTGCCTCCATCTGTCTACCCATATGTGTTTTCTTTCCTTTCTTTTCCTTCCGTGCACCCAGCAAATGCTATAAACTAAGGCAACAAAAAAGGACCACGCTCGTTAAGGTTATATTTTTGAATCGCTTCACAAAAGTTCTTTCACCTTATATTTTTAGTCCTGTTGGACATAACACTTCCTTGAATTTTCCAAACGTTACACACTAGTAGTGAAGCTTCTTAATCGTTAGAGGATGATGAGAGTACTAATAAACATGGTTTCTTGAATTTATACTACCAAGTAGTGCTTCTGGAAAGCTCTGCAGGATGGAGTCCTAGTGTGTCCTTGTGCTTTTCATGTCACTGGTGCTACTGGAGGTCTGCTAGTGCTCTGCAACAGGGGAAGCTGTTAAGATAATGTAGTGCAAAGGAGCTTCCAGTCTCACTGTAGGTTTTGCTTCCTGTTTTAGATGTTACAAGTACAGAAGTCTTTAACTGATGCCAGTTTATGCCTGCTTTGTGCTGACTTCCAGATAGAGAAGAAATTTTCCTTTTCATGATGTCTTCAAACTGTTTGATGTATCTCGCTTTTACTTTTAGATTGCAATGAATACTATATGGATGATGTGTGCATGTTGCAGCTACTGAAGGGCCTCTGCCTGAAACACTTGGGAAGACTCATGCAAGCTGAACTCTGTTTCAGTAAAGTAATTCAAAGGTAAAAATAACATAAACAGACTTTTAACCTTTATATTTTGTAGCTTTGGGTGAAATTTGTGATACTCCTGTAGAAGCCATCATGTTAGAATTTTGAATAATTAAACTTCAACATCCTTTTAAGGAGCTGGAATTAAAATACCTGTGGAAGTAGTTGGAGAACCACAAAACTTTGCTAGTATTTTTCTATAGCAATTTAACATTATATAACTTTTATATAAATGTGTGATGTTTTAGACCAAATAAATCAAACTGCCAGGTAATGCATTTATCTAAATACATTTGGAATTAGTATTTTTGTATTTGCAGAGCTATCAATGTAAGTAAAGATAATTCACATGGATTTCCTGGGGCTTTTTTCAGGATTTAGTACTTCAGTAGTTAATGCTTCTCTGTGTAGATGAGAAGTTGTTGTTGTTACTTGTTTCAGTTGAAAACTTGAGTTTCCTGTGTTACGGATTTATCAAGTACTTTAGTTGTCAGATCCATTTCTACTGTAATAACTTTTCTTTGTATAACATAGAAAATGTTTGTAGGTGTAAACTTTTTAGAATTTTTAGAGTAATTAGGCTGAAAAAGCAGGTTTTCCACATGCAATTTTTCTAATAAATAAATTAGAAAAAATTAGTATTTAAGGAGAATTTGCTATGTATAGTTCTATTGCTTGTTACCATTTTCTTGCCATCTCGCCTTCTCTTGCCATTTCCAAGATCCTAAGTGAGTTTAGTCAAGCACTTTGCAAACTACAGGGCAGCGGGTTTTGATTGGTTACAAGTTAAAGGAATGCTGTTTCTGAAACTCTTGCTCCAAAGGTAGTTGACACAGTGGAGGCTTTTAGAGCCGAGATATCTCAAAAATCTTCAGACAACACTTCTTCGTAAAGCGGATGTTTTGCATAGGAGGAGGAGAAGTTTTCTGGTAAATTAAATATCTACGTTCTGGTCAGCTTTACTCTCTACATTTCTTGGGCTGCTACAGTACATTAAGACTGTTTATCACATAAGAAGTCTCCCTGCTTTAAGACACACTTTCTGTGCATCAGGGCTTTCTTGGTGGATGAGGTGCCTCTGTAGAAGTGTTGCTCTCAAAATGTTGAGAGGTTTTCCAGTGCTTGTTGCAAACTTTTTCGTTCTGCAATATTGGTTGACGTTACTCTGTTCAGATAAGAATCAGAGAGTTGCTTGTAAAAGACACAGGAGAGGCCAAGATATGCAATGCCTTCTTCACCTTGTTCTGTAGTGGCAAGACCAGCTTTCAGGAGTTCCAGATCCATGAAACCTGTGGGAAAGTCTGGAACGAACAAGAATTACCCTTGATGGAGGAGGGTCAGGTTAGGAAAAGTGTGAACAGACTAGACATACATATGTCCATGGCAACTGGACGTTCCTAAGTACCTAGGATGTTGGCATATATCCATGAGTACTGAGGGAGCTGGCCAGTGTCATTGTGACACTGCATTATCTTGGAAAGGTCATGGCAATTAGGAGAAGTTCCTGAGGACCAGAAGAAAGCAAATGTCACCCCTGTCTTCAAGAAGGGTAAGAAGGAGGGTCTGGGAAACTGCAGGCCAGTCAGCCTCTCATCAGTCCCTGGGAAGGTGGAGTAAATAATTCTGGAAACCATTTCCAAAAGCATGAATGTGATCAGGAGTAGTCAGCATGGACTTACGAAGGGGAAATCATGGTTAACTATCCTTATAGTCTTCTGCAATGAGATGACTGGCTCAGTAGATGAGGGGACAGCAGTGGATGTTCTTTATCTTGAGTTTAGAAAGGTTTTTGACACTGTCTCCCACAGTATCGTCACAGACAAACTGCTGAAGTCTCAACTAGATAGGCGGGTAGTGAGGTGGACTGAAAACTGGCTGAACTGCTGGGTTCAAAAGGCTGTGATCAGCAGCATTGAAGTCAGCTGGAGGCCAGTCGCCAGTGCAGAGTTCAATGCTGGGGCCAGTAGTCCTTAACATCTTCATTAAGGACCTGGATGATGGGATGGAATGCAACCTCAGCAAATGTGCAGATGATACGAAGTGGGGGAGGAGTGGTTGATAAGCCAGATGGGTGTGCTGCCGTTCAGAGCAACCTGGACAGGCTGGAGAAATGGGCTGACAGCAACCTCATGAAGTTCAGCAAAGGGGAGTGCCAGTCCCTGCCGCTGGGTAGGAATAAGCCCACGCACCAGCACAGGCTGGGGGCTGACTGGCTGGAGAGCAGCTTGTCAGAAAATGCCCTGGGGATCCTGGGCATCGTGGTCAACCCCAAGTTGACTGTGAGCCAGCAATGTGCCTTTGCAACAAAGGTGGCCAACAGTGTCCTGAGTTGCATTAGGAAGAGTGTCATAGCAAGTCGAGGGTGGTGATCCTTCCTCCCCTCTCAGCACTGGTGAGGCCACATCTGGAGTACTGTGTCTAGCCCTGGACTCACTGGTATAAGAGAGATATGGGCATAGTGGAACAAGTCTAACAAAGGGCCACAAAGATGATTAAAGGACTGAAGCATCTGTCATATAAGATGATGGCGAGAGAGCAGGGAGTGTTCAGCCTGGAGAAGAGAAGACCTGAAAGGGTTACCTGAAGGGAGTGTGTTTAAAAAAAACCCAACAACCAAACCAAAACAAACACACCACCACCACCACCACCCACCACCCAAATGAAAAAACTGACCAAAAAAGAGAGGCAAACTCTTCTCAGTGGTGCCAAGTGACAGAATAAGAGGTAACGGGCACAAACTGAAATACAGGAAACACTGTTTAAACATAAGGAGAATTTTTTTTTTTTTTACTGTCAAGCTGGTCAAACACTGGCACAGGTTGCCAAGAGAGACTGTGGAGTCTCCATCTTTGGAGATACTTGAAACCTAGGTGGACACAGTCCTGGACAGGATGCTGCTGTTGACCTTGCTTTGAGCAGGGCATTGGACTAGATGCTCTCCAGAGGTGCCTTCCAGCCACAGTGATTCTAAGAACTTCTTCTATTGAGGAAAAGTTGAATTTCCTTACTTCTCTGCTGATTTTTTCAGGCAAGCTAGGGTAAAGACATCTCAATTCTGTGTGTGGGAAAGATGTATTTGTATTATACTGCCTAACCTAATGAACGTTATTTTTATCTCAAGTTATCCTTTTGGATGGTTGGGTTTTTTTGAACTTAAGTCACACAATAGGGTCCTAGTCTTAGAATTGTGTTCATGGTAGCTTGGGTAACATACCACACTACAAACAGGAAGTAGGAAAGAATAAATTTTTGCTACTAGAAGGTCATATTGGCAGTATTTTACGTCCACTTTTTACAGGTATAATTAATGTGCACATAGAGTTAAGCAGTAAAAATGCTTCCAGACTGTTTTCTCTGGCCATGTGCTTTTACAGGCAATGATTGCATTTAAAAGTTAACTGGTCACTCGAGGAAAGGTTGTAATTAACCACTTCTGTATTTTTCTGGTTTTCTAGTGAGAAGCAAATAAAATATGATAGTTATTTGGTGCCGTTCACCATGTATGAGTTGGGTCTTCTCTACAAACAACAGGATGAGAGAGAAAAAGCAATAAGATACATAGAAGCTGCCAAGTAAGTGGATTTTTTAAATTTGTATCAGCCTGTAGATTAAGAATAAGTCAGTAACTTTAGAAATTAAGGCATGTGTTTTTTCTTCCTGCCAGCCCCTGTGCAAAATACAAGTAATTATAAATCTGTGTTCTTGACTTGGAAAAGTTGTCCAATATAGTTTAATTTTACAGTTTCAAGGAACTCTGTCCTTCAGGCCCAGTGGAGTAGGCAATATCAAGCAAGACACAGTATGAAGGGAAAATGTCTTCTTTTCATTTAGGCTTCAGAGATGCTGAGGCTCCACTGCGTGCATGGGATGGAGCTGGAGGGTCCAGAGAAAGGATCTGTACCGCTTCTGTCCCAGAGAGCAGCTGGAGGGCTTACATCTGCTGCAGTAAAGGTGTTAGTTGGAGCAGGTTAAAAGCCAGTACACTTCTGAGCACCTCTCTCCTTCCTTTCACATCCTGTCACAGAAGAGCAGTAGAGAGCTAAATTTACTGTAGAGCAGCATGTTTGCTTCATCTGTAGGTTGTAGTACAGGGTAGAATTTGCCCCTCGTGTGTATGGAGAAGTATATGAATCATGCAGTAGTGTTGTAAATTGAGTTAGAAACAATCTCCTAAAACGTTTTTTAGAAACATAGTAGGTTTTTGCCTTTTGTTTTGTTTGGATTACATAGTATGATTTCCCTGTGTTTTATTACCCTGGCTGAGTTGTGTTTTGAAGCTGAACATATACTTTCAGCTAACAGCCTTTCTTTTCTGTAGTCTTCTAGCTTGTCTTTTCACAGCAAACTTCAGTAATCTGGAGGGCTGTTGAAAGGATCAACGTAAGTGGAAGAGATGCTAAGACATGGATTCCATTTATCAGGACGTTTAATTGTTAGTACTGGTATAAGTCTCTGCTCAGTTTGTGGATGTAGCTTTAAAAGTCTCATAACTCATCTTGTGTATCAACCTCTGTTTTCTGTTGGAGGAATGAAGGCTGTTAACTTTGGTACTTCAATGCATGTATGAAGTAAAAACAATCCAGGCAAAAAATGTTTTTCTTAAAATAACTTTCTTGTTTGCAGAAACAACTACAAAGAGTACTCAATGGAGTCCAGGTTACACTTCAGAATTCATGCAGCACTTGACAGCTTGAAGGTGTCACCTGCTTCAACACCCTAAATGAAGAGGGATGCTTTTCATGCTTATAGTGCATACAATAGCCTACGCAATCTTTTTGCAATCTTTTTTTTAATCATGGGAAAGAAACAACCTAATGATTGTTTTCTGTCATCTCTGATTTGTTGTATGTCATTCCTTTAGACTGTTCTTTTTCTGAATAGTGCATATACTAGATCTACTTGGTACTTTAAAGAAGACCTTCTATTTTGTTTGATAAAAGTAATCTAATATTTGACTTGAATGGGGGATATTTTAAAAAATGTTGATGGTGCAATAAAGTTCAATGCAAACACTTTATTTTTTTATATGAAAACAGATGATGGTTATGCAGTGGAACTAGTGATAATCTGTGCATTTTTTGAACGTTTGATTTTCTGCAGTACGTTTGAGACCTTTTTGCCTCTGGAACAAAAATGCAACATCTGCAGATAACCTTACCCACATTTGGCATACCATATTCTGAAATTTGCGTTGCAGAGGAAGAAATTAATAATCTTTGACTTAATTTCATTTTGGGAACAAAAGGTACCTGTCTGAAGTGCAATATTTTCACACTGTCAGATGAAGCTAAGCAGAGCTACAGTTATAATGTCTTTGCAGGTGTGTTTCACTCAAAATAAGTGGTTTCAGGGGATATTTTTTAGTCATAGAAAAGCAGGGCTACTAGGGACATTAAGAGATCATGTATTCTGTATTCTTGCCCTAAAGCAGAATCAAGAGTCTTATGTCCTTCTTGACAGGCTTGTTTAACCTGTTTGTTTAAAAAAAAAAAAAAAAACAAAACAAAACAAAAAAAACAAAACAAAAAACAAAACTTGCACTGAGAGATTTTGTAACATACGCAGGATGTCTTTCCCAGTGGGAAAAGACTGGGAAATTTTTCCTCATGTCTACCCCAATAGTTCTTGACACAACTGAAACTGATCTTGCTTCCCATCTTCTGTGTAATGGATCTGGAGAAAGGATTGTTCTTTTCTTTTTTTGAAGCAGTCTTTTAATATTTGAAGACTAACCCCCTTGTTGGTATTCTCTGTTCTTGGATTCCAACCAAAATAAAAATTTGCAGAATTTATCTATTTTCCTAATAATGGAAATAACTCATTAATGCAAGTTGATTGTGCATCAAAAAGTGAATCCACTTTTGAACTTGGAGTTCAGAAAATGTGCATATTCAAATCATGACTTTCTACTTTCTACCAAAAATGTGAAGTAAAACTGAGATACATTTATAAGTGCATGTATTTTTCGTTTCACGTTAATATGTAAACATCAGTATCCAATTGAGTTTCCCAATTCATTATATATGCAGATTCTGCTAGCTGTCTATTCTTAAAAATAAGAATATACTTGATTTTTATTTAAGTATACACCCAATAATTTCTTTCACTGTTCACATAATGTTCTTTCACTAATTATTGCAAAACTTGGCCCATTTCCGTATTTTAATACCAGTATATTTACTTCTTCAATAAATTAATAGTAACTATGCTGCTGTATGTGATTCTCTGCCCTTAACTCCCACCCAAGAAAAAAACAGAGCAAAAGAAATAGGTGAAAAATGTGTCTTCAGTAAAAGAGTAACTGAAAGTTTCTAATTAAATAGTCAATATAATGTAAATGGTATAGTTATTCTTCTCAGATAACTGACAGCACAGCTTTCTTCTATGACTTTATAAATAATGGAGTCATTTAATTGCACATAAATCTGTAATACAGTGGCATACTTACAGGTGAAGTAAGAGTTAAAAATATTAGCTAAATAAACATAATGGGTCTTTCAAAGTGAAAACCTGATCCAAAGTCTGTTGTCTTCACTAGTTTGGATTTGTGCCTATTGTAAATGTGTAACTAAATTATTGTGTTAAATTATACACATGTAGGTGTGAAGCTTAGATACCCGAGACACTGAATCACTGATAAAATGCAGCATGCTTATTTTAAAATATATTCTATTGACTGTAGCTAAAGTACAAAAGATGATGTCTCTTTGTCAACAGATTAGCATATGCTGCCAACTGACTTCTCTAATTACTTGCTCATTTATATATATCTGATTATAAGCTGTAGGCAGCAAAAATGAAATTCTGTGCGTTATATTTCCAGACAATACTTCTAATACCTCTGGGTATTTACATGTTCAGTTTAGGATTATTTTGGTTCAATCTGATTATTGGATTGTAGGAATAAAATGGGGCCATTTCATTTTCTCAATGAAAGGTGGGGAAAACAATTGCTGGTAAAACTTTTATGATTTTTGTTTCAAATAGTAATTCACTGTACAGAAGAGCTAGAGCTGGGACTACAGACTCTCAGGATGGAGCATGAAGTAGTCTCTGATCTCGTTTTTGTGGGGCGTGTCTTACTGTTAGTATTTTATGGATGATTTGGCACAGAAATCAAAATTAACAAAAAGTAACAATGAGCTTCCTTAGAAGCTGATTTTTTGAAAGTTTAGTGGAAGTGTCATGTAGCGGTGTACTTTTTTCATGGGTAATGATACTGACTGAAGAGAGAGTAAAAGAGAATTTTGTTTTCTTCAGTTCAGCCTTCCAAAGTCAATATTAACGCCCTGTGTATGTTACACTTTGTCTCTTTTGGGATCAGCCTTTTTGCACTTATGCAGAGAACAGGCACATCAACACAAACTTGCAATACCCTCTGTAGTGTTTTGATGTCCTGAGGTCCCCAGCGTAAGTACTATTTACAGCTTGTCTCCTTTTCTGTGCTGCTGTTCCAGACTTGTTTGTTAGAAAGCCCGATTGATCAAGATTCTTAGCTTTATTCTGGATTTTTTTTTTTTTTTGCCAGCTTATTAACAGTGGAAATATAAATGTGTGAGAGTGATTTGTAACCCTTCACTTCAGGTAGGTCTCAGTAGAGCTGTAGAGATGCTATGTCTTCCAAATGCTGCAGAGAGGCATGTCTCCCTGACACAATGCATCACTGATGCAGTATTATTTAGTACATTATGTCTGAGTTAAGTTTATGTCTGAGTTAAGTGATTTGTGGCTGAGTTTGGATGAAAAGTCTGTGGCTTTTTTTTTTTCTTTTTAACCTGCTGTATACTGTACTGGGCCTTAAATACAACTCTGATTCAGTCTGACTGCTCTTTATAATTTTCACTTTACTTGCTTGTGTCCCGTGGGAATTTTTAATAATGTGCTGAAACTTCGAGCAAAGCTGAGCATTTACCCATGATGCTATAACCTCTGTTGATAATAGTAGGAATTATAATATATATGAGAGCAAAGCTAAGTCCTTAGTTTACATTAGTTTAGCCTTGCTTGTTTAGTTATGTTATGACAAAACGTTATTCTGATCTTTCTGATAATAGTTGTATATTTTTTTAAGGTGAGAAGTAACAAAAGTGAGGAATAATAAAATAGCCTGTTTATAAGACAAAGCTTCTCTTTGATTAAGAATTGTCTGCTTAGAAAATAAGGAAAAAACCCCCTTCTTGACTGTGCATATCATTCAAATGTTTAGTCTTGGTGAAAGATCGTTGTATTATGGTTTTTAAGTCCTAGCTCACCACTTTTTAGCAAAAATCAAAAGAAAATACATATTAATAGAAAGCTGATTAAAGATTGTTTTATATCTGTTCTAATACACATGGGTAGCAGCTGTATGTAGCACCTTATGGCTAGAAAAATGTACAATAATCAGATCCTGTTACGCTTCTAAAACACCTTGCCGACTAATGTATAAAAGAAGTAATTTCTTGTAACAAATCCAGCTTAGACTTTGCAATTATTTCATTACTAATCTTAATGTTTAATGTCCTTTTGTTTCTGTATATTCTTATACTGCATAATGCAACAACTAATACTTATATTTGCACTGGTAGTGCGGTTTATCTGCTTCTCAACTGTTGAGGTTTGCACATGTTCATATCTGGTACTTGAGTAAAACCAAGGTCAGAATAATGGCAGATGAGGGATGATGCAGTATGTTCTGGTTTTAAGAGCATGTAGAAATGTTCATTGTGATGCATTGGAACAGATGCTCACTTCAGAGGAATAAATCACATTTTATGCTTGTGCTACTGCATGCTGAATTTGGCACTGTATTCTAGTTGTGCATAAAGAACCTTCATCTGAGATTTATCAAAACAATATCAACAAAAAAGGCCTGATCTCAAGTTTAAACATGCTATCTTGGGCATATAGCTCTTATACAACCTATCTAGGCTGAGGGGTTGTACAAAGCTATCAAGTTCTAGGAGAGAATAAAAGGTCTTTTGAAATGTAGATAGCAAATACAAAATAAACTACTTCAGTATTAATTTCTCACCAGAGATCAAATAATACCTTTAAATGGTGTAAAATACAGGAGTGATTAATAATTAACTCATCAGTTGAGATGAAATTAAATTCAGTGAGAACTAGACATTATATGGTCTTAGGATTCTTTTAATATCCCAACATTAAAAACAGGGAGAAAATGATCTTTTTACATGTGCACAGGGCTTGATTTTTAGTAACATTTAGAAAAGAAAATGTTCAAAGTTGTCTTTTAATGTGGCATGGTTAAACGTTTCTGTAGTTCCATGTAATTTTATCTGATGCTTCCCAGCAAATAGGTCAACTTAATTACCAGTGGTTTGAATGATAAGAATGGTGATTATGTTTATCTTAAGAACAGAGATAGTAGATAACTTAGCTCACAGAAAGGCAAAAGAAGGGAGATGCTCCTGTGTACTTGCTGCTGTCTGTAAAGATGCTAATTTGCTCTCAATTATTAGACACACCATAGTCCAGAAAGAAACCTTTGTAGCTAGATTAGAGTGCTTGCAGAGTATTGAATAAAGAATGTACATTGAATAGAAGGAAAGCACACACTGAAGAAAGATACAACCACAAAAATAGGAACTACATCTGTGTTCATGCAAGCATTTGGCAGAAGTTGTGTTACATTTATAAGTCTAAGCTATAGTCATCTGATCAGCTCAACACTTGGACTTCCTGTAATCCAGCCAGGGGAAGTATATCGGTGGTGCTGGGACCTTAGCTCAGTTTGATTGTTCGTGGTTTTTTGGTGGTGTGGTTTTCTTCTTTTAAATCTGGTCTTGTTATTTACTCATTTTTTAATAAATCCTGTAGGACAGCTTCATAAAGAAATTTAAGCATTGTGGCTCTGAACTTTGTAGTTTGTAGAAGAGTTTGTAGAAGCCTCTGGAAAAAATCAGAGCCTATGGTTAGCATAGAAAATTCAATGTTTAATGAATGCAAAATTAAATATTCTCTTTTTTGCAGAAGTGTAAGCATTCAGTTCCAGTCTATGAGGAAGAACATGTCAGCTAGTAATCACAGCTAGGAATACCTTCCTAGATTTAGTCACTCATTTAAAGAGATAACTTCTTCAAATGCATTTGCAGTAGGTGGTGTCTGTTGTCTGTGCCATGCTTTTGTACCATAAAAATTGTAGTTAGAGCATCCAAGCCGAGTGGGCCATATTCAATACCTACCTTATCTGAAGCCATAGGATGAAGAATACTCAGTGTTGATGATATGCCACTGTGTGGGTAAACTATTAAGGTTTTACCAAAATCCCACTTGAGAGGTTAATATCCTTATATGCTTGAGCATGTAAATGTGGATCTCAAAGCTTAATTTTCTTATTGTAAAATGGGTGTAAGACTATATTAAGATAACTTTTTTGAGATGCTTAACTGACCTGCTCTTACTTCAGTATCTAAAATCAGGGTGGAGGGATAAGTAAAATTAGGTTAATGCTACTTATATAGCTTATGTTAGGCTTAACTTGTTTCAGAGCATTAGGAGATCTTCAGAATTAAACTTGATGTAGAAAAGAGGGCAGTATGAATTTAACTATGGTTTTATTTTTAATGCTGTTTTACTCACGGGGATAGAGCTTATGCCCAGGCAAGACACAATGTCTAAATATGCTGAAGTACAGGTATAAAACTTCCATCCAAATCACCCAACCCACCTTGATTAGATTATTTCTCTCTTTTAAGAGAGGTTCTGTATTGCATGCATTGATGAACCTACTGAAACAATACTCTGCAAAGGAATCCAGCTGTAGTTTAAAATTTTATATGGTTTAGAATGTGCATGCTCAAGCTTTACGTTGACAAGATGTTGCCTTAAATCTCTTTCCAAGCTCTACAATCACATTAATATAATTGCTTCAAATCAATTTGTGTTAGTTTTTACATAGGAACATTCAAAACTTCCCATCACTGTTGAGAATGAAAAAAAAAAAAGTTAGATTTTTTTCACCTACTATTCATTGTTTCATACACTCAGATAGAAGACAGGTTGAAAGAAAAGTTTATACTTGTTTTATGTATAATACAAATAAAGTTCAAGATTGATTTCTTTTCAGAACCCAAATGGAAGATGCTCCTCCTGTATTTTACATGAATTTTACTAGACTGTCCATATTCTGTGGAAGCAATTTATTTCATTTATTCTAGTCAATAATACACATAATGCTATAATCATTGTGTCTATTGAATAATGAATTTTGAAGTGGTAGCTGCTTTAAATCAGATTCTTATGAGCTGAAAGAAAAGAAAGAGGGCTGGAAGTGGAATGCATTGTGGGGAGTTCAAGGTCTGTACAGAAGATGAACAGTTAAACGGGATGCTACTTAAAATGCAGTAGACTCTGGACGCCAATGACAATCCATATGTTTTAGCGTGTAGTGAATATGAAACAACTTACAGAATATGCTGTGGCTGTTTTTCTTCAAACTAAGATTTTAATAGTTTAAGCAGAAGAAAATAAACAAACCTTGCCTGAAAATTAGAATCTGCCACCAGAATACTGTATGCCGTTGAGTAATAACAGTTCTGCTTATTGAACAAGTAGCCCTCTTTGAAGGAAATCCGAAGAAGAGTCAGATAAGTTAGCTTCATATTCTGGTTACATGTTGTAAGTGAAAAGCTACTGCATTGATATCTCTGGGATTTCTGGAGCCATGCAATGTAATTAAAATCAAATTATATCTTTTCTTGTCTAAACAGTTCCAGTGGATAGTCTTCAATGCCACTCGGTAAATTGGTGGACCTTATACTATGAATGTTCCATTTTCTATCTTTTTCAGTTAACTTATATTAAAACAGCTGTGTTTTTCATTTGATATGCTACTCAAATAGTATGTAGCAATAGAGATACCAATTGGGTTTGGGTCCACTGCAAAACTGGATTTGGGTTTTACTGACTGATGTTGGCAGGACAAAAATGGAAAGTTAGCACCTGCTTTCTGATACAAGCAAGTTCCCTTAACTTATGGAATCTTACCTACTCACCTAAGTGAGATGAGGTGTGCCAGTCTGAATGCCCTCCAGTGCGTTGTCTGGAAATTTTGTCTGAGTGGACTTTGAAAACTATTACCTGCCCAGTGTTTCTGGTGTGTGAAACCCAGTTGGAACAGTGAGAAGTTTGTCTTCTTTCTTGACACTTCTGAAGCTAAAAAGGAAAAACAGAGCCATCACTTTGCTTTTACTTTTCTTCCTTGATTTTTTTCATTACTTGCCTAGGACAGCTAGGTTGGAATCCTATTCTTATATGTCTGCCTGACTGTCTGAAATCGGTACCAGAGCCTTCAAAGAAAAATCTTTTGTGTCTCAGTAGTGTCTGTGCTCTGTGTGTCCCTGGAATAATGCAGAACTGAGATGCCTGCTTGTCTTCGCTAGCTGTAGCAGTTGCCCCCATTCAGATGGGAAAGAGGATAGCCATTAGGAAAGGGTCAAGGGGGGAAATGCAGGAGAAGTTTGGGTGTGAAGGATAAGAGTGGGGTAGAAGTAGGGATATATTGGATAGCGATTTCCGTAGCACCCGAACCATTGATGTCAGATTAGACTGTGGGACCAAACAGAATCATGCGGAAGGATAAAGCAAATGGGATTGTGATAGAAAGGTGTCAAGTAAGAAAAATAATAGTGCAGAGTAATCACTTGCTGGCTAAAAGGAGGCAATGTGATCCAGAGGTAATGCAGAACAAGCCATTTCTTTCTGCTTAAGAAAAGAGCTGATGAGGATAGTCCTCCCATCGGGCCAAATTAGGGAGAAGGAGCTATGCTCCTGAGGGGGCTATGCAGAGTGAATTCTGCTCTTACAGGGACTATATTCAAAGAAACAGTGTACAAATTGCAAACCAAAGTTGATACGAAGTAGTTATTTTGAAGCCCTTAAATCCTTCCAGCTCCTGAAATCCAGACAGCTGCTGGTTTCATGTAGTTGGAGTTCCCTGTTGACAATTGCAGAGAAAGAGTGTTTCGAGTTCCTGTGTGAAGGCTTCTCTCCCATCAGTGCAGCCTGAACAGGACTCTGTGCCTGTGTGAAAACCTTGCAGGACTATGACTAATAGCCATTTCTTAGGATGATGGATGTGTTAAAAAAAAAAATATACTAAGTTTTGGAGAAAACATGGAAGTTTTGTAATGCCAGATCTTAAACATTTAATGGTTTTAGGTTTCTTCCAAGTTAAATTGAGAAAGTTTGCTTTTACCTTTATGAATTGCTGACTGGCTTGGCAAGACTTTATTTAAAATTCATTGTGTTCATTCTGGGTTAGAACTAGACAGTTATCTACATACAGATGTGAAATGGGATTCATATATCCATCTGAACTTTGGGCATCTACTGTAGGTTTCCTCAGAGGACCTCCAGAGAGAAAAGTTTAGGGCAGGTGAGTCATATGAGGATCAATACTGATCAGACTTAATGGCTAAATTAGATTAAATTGACTAATGAAAATAGTTGGTCTTAAATTGTTACTTGTGTTGTCATAAGTGTAAAATTAGAGATTAGGGGGGGGTACCTGTCCACCCCCTTTTAAGATGCTTCAGCTTCACTGACATTAACTGTAGTAAGGATCCTAGTATAAATGAGTTGCTGGCATCTACAGACATTCTACAGACATACAACAGTCTGAAATGCTGCTCAGCCAGCTCTAGTTGTGTTATGGGCACCAGCTATAGCTAGGGCCAGTGCACGATTTTCCTAGAATAAGCAGCTTTCCCAAGAGTACTGTTCTTAAAACAGGGTTTATATAGACTTCATAGCAACTGTCTGTTCTCCACTAGGGCACATTTTAATCCCTGCACTCATTTTGAGGGGATAAAAATAAATAAATCACTTAGTGAATTAATAGCAGCAACAATTTGAGTAGAGAATATAGAGGATAGAGCCTATGATCCTAGTAGAAAAGGCTAGAAATGAGCTGATACTAGAGTACAGCTTTTTTTCAGAATGCTAATAAAATAGTATTTTCCAAATTTTTGAACAGCTGTTTTAGTTAATGTTCTGTTAATGGTCCTATAAGTTCTTGCTGTTGAATTTCCTGTGAGATCTGTAATGTTTGTGGACCTTTACACTTAATTTTGAAGCTGTTCTCCTGTGGATTGTGGGTTTTTTTGACACAGAAGCTAATACAACTACAGCAATTGTATTTTTAATTACATAATAAATTGTTTCTATCCAAAAATGTGTGCTATTTCTTTGGAGGGGATTGTCTGGCACTTTGAGGGGGATGGTTTACCAGTAAAATCCAGCCAAAGAGACTGTCAATTTTACAGGCTAAGAAGGAGTTTTAATCTCTTGTTGTTTCCTGATTTGGGTAGGTAGTCAAAGTCTTGGGAGACCAGGATGCCTTCCATAAGCCACTGAGAAAGAGCTTGAACTCTTTGTAAAAAGATGTTCATATTTTACTCGTTGACTTCATCAGAGCTGTTTATGCTAATACACTTACTGTGACCTGGATGATTTCCAAACTACGTTCTTTGATTTTAAACCATGAGTGAAACATTGTGGGGGGGAACAACATATCTCAGCATTTCTGACCATAAAATAGTACAAATATAAATGGCATAATGGTTATATTACATGTCCAACTACTACATAAAGCTAACTGAATTTTTCAGCATTGAAATTCCTGAAATACCTTATGCTGCTATGCCAAGGCAGCACCTGGCAGGAATGAGTACATCCACGAGGGCACCTGCTTAGTTTCTCTGGATGGGGCATAAGGGGATGGAGAGGAAGGCAGACCACAAATTTTTCTTTCTCCTTTGCCTGATAAATCTGTGTTTGACCAGCATGTGTGCGCTGGGGGAGTTGGGGGTCTTCCTTTCCAGTTCTGTCTGTTCATTAAGTAATTTGTTCTTTGTGGCGGGTAATACAGTTATGATGGGTGGAAGGGTATCATCTGTGTTAACTATTTTAGGTGTACATTAAATAATTAAAAACCAAACCAACCAAGCAAAAAAAGCCCAGTGGTAACTTTGTACCAGGGACCCTAGAATGAGCAGGGATATTACACTCTCCAGTTATTGCCAGTCAGAAATATTGCACTCTCCAGTTATTTTACACTCTCCAGAGTGTATTATATTACACTCTCCAGATACTACACTCTCCAGTTATTTCCAGTCAGAAATAACTGGAAAAACTCCATTCTTCATTGCTGTTCATTTAATGAAAGCTCATATATCTTTAGTCAATTTGTGGTATGGAATAACTTAACTGAATTTCAAGTTCTGAAATACATTTTCCAGTCCAGTAGATAATAAGCTACATAGTAAAGTACATATTTCTTTCAAGGAAGAGGGCCTCTTGGATCAGTTCAATGGATCAATTTGTGTAACAACAGTCACTATAAAAATGAGATGTAGTAGTGCAAGGGTCATGTGAAAGTCTTATATTGCAAGATCTCTTCAAACAAAACCATAAAGAAAACACTGGTAAGGAGCAGAGTAAAAAATGCTAGTGGAAGTAATTGCTACTTGATAGGCAACAGAAAAAATCAACTTTTTTCTATGCAATTCTTGGAGTTGTTTGGAGCATACTCTCTGCCCTCTCCTGAGAAGTATTTTAAAATGCAATGCATTTATTAATAAAAGTATCCCTACAGACCTACCTCTGGAGAGAGCCATAGTATTGACTAGTAATCCTGGCAAGAGGAAATCTGGAGGTGTTGCAGTAACATACTGCCTTGTGAATCTGAAGGTTTTCATGAAGAACATGTATGCAAATTCATCTCATCCTGTTCTAAGTTTTAATTGTAGCTTGTGGTATTTTCATAAGGAGTCTAGTTCTTTAATCTGAAACTTCTTAAATTACAAGACTGTTTTTGTAGCATGGATCTGACGGCTCTGCCAATAGGTGAAAATTTTTAGCAATGATTAAATCCGTTAGACCTTCATGAACTATCTGTTTACATGCACAGTTTTTAACTCTCAGACTTCTCAACTTTCAGTCACAAGATCTGAATAAATACATTACATTAATAGAGGATTCTTTCCAGGGAGAGAAAGTAGGACCTTCAAGCAAAATCTTAAGTCTGAAGTCAGATTTCATTTGGAATAGAAAAACATTGTTTTGACCAATTTAAAGCATGCAGCTAAATCATAACACTGAAATAACAGAATGGGGGCAAATTTTTAGCTGGCTTGTGTTGCTGTGACACCAAAGGAGCTGATGATTTCTATTAAAAGAGTGAGTGGTGTTGGACTATTCTATTTCTAGTGCAGTACTCTTTCTGCCAGAGAGTGTCTGCCATGTTGTATCTGTCCTGAACCAGAAGCAGCAATGAGAGATGGGCGGAAGACCTGATCCACCACCTGAAGAGTGAAGTATCTTCATCCATAAACCGAGCACGTTTCCAACATCCTGTTCTGTCATCTTGTTCCCCCAGCACACGCACATTCTGCGTTTGATAACACGCATACTGGCCTAAGGTTATCATAAACATGCAGTTAAAGCGTCTTGGATGAATGGAGTACTTAAATAGTGTTTTAGCTAGGGACAGGTCAAGTAACACTTCTTTCTATGTTTACGTTTAGAAGTATGTTCAATGAGTTTTCACAAATACAAAAAAGAAAAAAAAAAGATGATGTTCCAATACACTTTTGAGTGAGAAGTTAATAGGATTAGTATTAGCCTTTGTTAATCCTGTTTACTGCTGCAATACAGCTAGGCAAGGTAAAAGTTGTAACAGGCTGACTGCAAAAGTGCAAGGGCTCAGCTGGTATGTCTAGGTAGTTTACAGTAGGCCTATGCAGGAGTTTCCTGGACATGAATCCATTATGTTGTTAATTATTATAATTAAAAACATTGTTTCTCAGAAAATAAGCTGCTCAGTTAAATGTAGCTGCCAGCTCTTTCTCCCAGCTATTTCTGGGTGAACACTCAAGTAATATTTAAACTGTCCTGTTCTACCTAAATACTGGCAGCTGCTACCCAAATTGCATGGCAGCAGCCTGGGGCAGTAGCCCCACTGGATCTCACAAGAAAGACTTTGCATTGTAACTCCTACTTTAAACGCCAAAGAATCCACCATTATCCACCCAGTGCATCCATAGAGATTTCAGTGTGCTTGGTGTGACCTGACTATCTGATCATACTAATTGGTCTCCTATGGCCAGCTACTACTGTAGCACTGTAAAACACTTGCATGGTTTACATTACTGAAGAGGCTTGAGAAGTATCTGCAACATCTTATGAAGAAACCAGGAGTTTCCAGTGCTGCAGCAGCACCATCTGGAGTATTACACGGTGCTGCTGTGCCACTTAGCAGGGTTTTTTGGGGTAGTTTTTTCTTCCCCCTGCTAGCACCATGCTGACATTTTTGAGGGACCTCATATTGGCTACCACTATGTACCTCAGGCACTAAAATACAATATACCATCAGCAAAACCTTGTTTAGATCTGTTTAACACAAACAGGATTGTTTTTAAAAACAAAAAAAAATCCCAACATCTCTCAGATCTTTCTGGAGAATTGGGCTTCCATGGGACCTGGCAACTGATGACTTCAGAGGCAGTTTCATCCAGAAAAGGCTGAAATTTTTAAGGCATAAAAAGCTAGTGGTGGTTCAAGAATTTGAAGTATTTTCAAATGGTTTCAAGTATTTTCTCATCAAAGTTTCCAGTTCATGTAATGTTTCTGTGAGCCGTGAAGGGGCTGTGAACATTTCTGTTACAGAGCCTGGATGAAGCTCTCTTCTCAGAAGGAATTGAGGAGGTCTTGAGTGACCATTCCAGTTAAGAAACATGAAGCCACAGCCACCCTGAAATACTGGTTTCTGGATGCTGGAGAATAATGAGGAAAACATTTTATGGTACAAAACCAGCTGACAATCAAACAGAAACTGTCTGAGCTCAAGTGTGTTTATACTGCAGGCTTTTTGAAAGGTCTGTTCAATCTCTTAACTCAGTAAGTGGCTGATTTGTCAAAGGATAAGCTTTTGAGGAAAGCCAGATGGAAGGACATTGAACTCCTTATTTTGTTTGAAAGAAAATGGATTGTTTGTTGCAGGATGAGGTTTTTTTGTTGCTGATGTTCTGGAAATTCAGCCAGTTTAAGCTATATTACTTCCGTTCAGTTCATGTTGTTAGTAGCTTGCGCAAGCTACATTTTATTAAATTGCAATGTCGTTAGAGAGTGTTAGATGAGGAGAACATGATTATGAAACCTAGAGGCTGGACACCTGAGAACAGGCTGTGCCCTGTTCTCATGACAAAAGCTGACATGGCTTACGCGAGGCTCCTTGCTGCATTGTCCGATCACAGCAGTTCAAAGCAGTAGGACGAGCTGCTAGGAGTATGAGCAGCATATTAATGAATCTGCAAAATTAAAAGAAAGGTAACACAAAATGCAGCTGTAATGAAGAAATGTTTTTCTGAGTTAGGAAAAAAAATCCTATTCCTTCTCATGATGCATTTCCCTGCCTTCCCCTTCCCCTTCCCTTCCCTCCCCTCAGTAATATTCCTGTGGATATTCATAAGATTTTTATTTCAGAAAATTTATTGAAATGCATTTTTGAGTGGACTTTAACTTCAATCTGTAACAGACTTGCTTAGCGAACTGTTTGTCCTTTAAACACCGAAGATGTTCCACATATGATTTTAGGCCTGTAATGATACCTAGCATTGCTATAAAAAGCATTTCTTCTTAACGATCTCACTGGTCCAGTCTTCTACTGAACAAGCATTACAGTGCAGCTTTTCACGTCATCTCATACTTGGCTTTTAAACTGAGACTTCCAACTCTATTAGCCTGTGTTTAATTTCTGTTTTGTTTAAGGTGGCACCTGTTTATCATCCAGGGCCTTAGGATTCCAGAGAATTTCACTTTTTCTTGCTTTTCCCTACACCTCCTTTGTTCTTTAATATTTGTATTTTCTCTATTTTACATCATATGATTTGTTTAAGAGCAGATATGAAAACAGCTGTTTGCTAACAATCATGATTGTTAGGGAATCATGACTAGGGAAGTGATTGTGCCCCTGTACTCGGCACTGGTGAGGCCGCGCCTCGAATACTGTGTTCAGTTTTGGGCCCCTCACTACAAGAGAGACACTGAGGTGCTGGAGCGTGTCCAGAGAAGGGCAACGAAGCTGGTGAAGGGTCTGGAGCACAAGTCTGATGAGGAGCGGCTGAGGGAACTGGGGTTGTTTAGCCTGAAGAAAAGGAGGCTGAGGGGAGACCTTATCGCTCTCTACAACTACCTGAAAGGAGGTTGTAGAGAGGTGGGGGTCGGTCTCTTCTCCCAGGTAACAAGTGATAGGACAAGAGGAAATGGCCTCAAGTTGCGCCAGGGGAGGTTTAGACTGGATATTAGGAAATTTTTCTTCACCGAGAGGGTTATCAAGCATTGGAAGAGGCTGCCCAGGGAAGTGGTTGAGTCGCCATCCCTGGAGGTATTTAAAGGACGTTTGGATGAGGTGCTTAGGGACATGGTGTAGTGGTGGTTTTTGGCAGTGTTAGGTTTATGGTTGGACTCGATGATCTTAAAGGTCTTTTCCAACCTATATGATTCTGTGATTCTGTGATTCTATGATACTGTGTCTGAGCCTTTTAAGGGCCAAATTCCAGTCTTGGATATATGCATTTCGTTTCCTTCAAAACCAGTGAAATTAGCTCTCACAGACTCAGGAAAGGGCTTAGTTCTAAACAAAGTAGGATAAAACACCCAGTAGTGGGGAAGAATGTTCACTGCTTCTTATTTAGTCACAAAGTGAAGAACCCTTAGTGACAGCTGGCCTGAACACGTGCCACTTAAAATCATTTCTTTTGAGGCTTGGAGGTAGGGGTTTGAGCACTGTGCAATTCAACCTGAGCAGAAAGCACAGGGGACAGAAGTATCTGGCAGGAAAATAACATTTACAGAACAAAGTTTTGTTTCCTCAGTCTTATTCTGTGGGCATCTTGTCCAACCTCTGTAGCAGACAAGAGGCCTTTCATTGCTAGTAGACTTCGCCCTCCTTTTTGGACTGATGCCTTGTGTGGGTCTGGACCATCCCAGGGTTCATATCTGGAAGAGAGAAGCTGGGAGGGGTGGTGGTGGGGCGTGGTCTTACTCAATGATAATTTCCTGCCCTCCTCCTCTACATACTTTGCCCACCCTCAACAAAACCCAGTTATCTTCTCTCTCTTCTCCCAACTCCATGAAGACTCAAGCCTAAATCATGTGGTTTCTGCACGGCCCTCCTTCTCTGCTAGGTAAAATGGAGGCAGCAGATGCTGTACGTACAGTCCAGCAACTCGAAATGCAGGGAAAGAGCACTCTGTTGAAGACAGAAGCACCAGGGGTACTGTGCACAGCAAGGGAAGCAGCCCACGTCCTGGGCACCTGGCTTTGCCTGCTGTGCGTTCACATGCCCTCCAGGGTGGTTGTGTGTTGAAGTGGCCCTGGTTAATGGCAGGGATACATTGTGAGCATGAGCAAGGGACAGGTGCGAAAACAAAGAAGATGCCAAACACTGCAAGAGGTCCCTGTTAAAGAAAAAAACCCAAGAACCCTATGTTCTCTATCACAGACCTGCTTTTGGAAGCAACACATTCGCAGGAGTCCTCAGGCTCACCAGACCTTGGCTTAGCTATCAGGTAGGTTGCTGGACACAGGTAGTATGGAGTGAGCCTTCTCACCACTGGGCAATCACGATCACGTCTGCTGGCCGGGGAGCTCACACTGGGAACTGGAGAAGTGAAGGAACTCCCCAAGCAGTTTCTCTGGTGAGGCTTTCCTCTAAGCAGAGCACCCCAGGCTTGCAGTCCTTCCAGGCTTGAAGTGCAGCATTGGCACCCGGCTGGACATGAGGTGTTCTGCCAGCAGGCATTGCATTAGCCGTTCTCTCTTGCACTCGGAGCATTTAAGCTGAGACAGCAGTAGCAAAAATGACATTGTGAGCCTGCTCAGCTGCAGAGCAAGAGATAAAGGATGGCCAGAACCAGCCAGGGGGCCAGCAGAGAAAGCCAGCTTTTCTGTTGAATGTGGGGCAAGCCACCACCAGTGAGAATAACCTAGTCACAGTCCCCCACCTCTGTGTGGGACAGAGCAGCAGAGCCCAGCAGCAGAGCCTGGGGCTGTCCCAGTCCCAAAGAGTGGCCAGGACCAGCAAGGACACAACGTTCCTTCCCACTGTTCCCTACGCAAGCTTTGCAGGTGGAGCAGGATGTTTACTGCCATTCATGTGAAATGAGTAAGCACACTCACTATGTGTGCAAAACCAGGGCCTTAAGCCTCTTCCATAGATTTCCAGACCTCTTAAGATGCTGCAGGCATTCTTCATACAGATGGTATGGATGCCACCTTACACTTACTGAACAGGGAAATTAAACAGGGTAGATGATGTAAAGAAAATTACAGCTTTAAACTTTCCTCCTTAAAAAAACAGCACAGCAAGAGCTATTTTTAGCATGTGAGAGGGCATTCCTGGTAGGGCTTGTGGGTGATGTGGCACTTTTCCAGTGACAGATGCAGGTGTTGAAATTGGGCTGTTTAGTAATTAGGCTTGATCTTAGTCTTGAAACTGCTCTGTCTTCCAACCAGTCACCAGAAAGAAATCAGGGGTGAGGAAGATTGATTTATCTCCTACCATGGGAGTGTGGATGGTTGCATCTTTACCAAAGGCTAGGCCTTGCATGGGAAGGCAACTTGAAAAAGCAGTTAAGCCATTTAAGTTTTATAAAAGTGGTGTATCATTGGTCAGAGAGAAGAAAACACATGAACAGTATATTTCTAAAAGGAAGAAACATTTTGATCCAGAGGGGCTTTAGGACATTTTTATGACCAGTCAGAAAAAATCTGAGTAAGTCCTCGGAAGAGCCGCCAGCGATGCTCCTGCTGCAGGATGCTGGGGGAGAGGTAGGTTCCCACCAGCTGGTTCCCTGCCAGGGCTGGGACGGTGCTGCCTGGGCTCCCTCACCAACGCCAGGGAAAACACCCCAGTCTCCCTGACCACAGCAGAGGCAGGATCGACATGAGCACAGCAGAAACTGCGCTGCCCAAACGGCAGTGGCCGGGCAGCAGCTCCTGGGCAGGGACCCTGGAACAACACCAAGCATGTGATTCGCAGCCTCGCATGTTTGCTTTTTCTTTCCCTCTTCTAAGTTCATCCCCTCTACTATCCTTATCTCATCCCAAGTAAATAACCTAAATGACTAGATCAGCACTTCCCAGAAGGGAAAGACTTTGCTCCCCTAAGAGAGCGATGGCTGCCAGGAGCTATCCTCACTGTTATCAACACAAACAACAAAGAATGACTCTGAAACTGCAGAGAAAAAAGGGGTTGCTCTTTACAGGAGCTAACTGAAATTGGGAATACAAGATGCTGTGGGAGATATTTCTCAGGATGTGAAAGAAATGGCTGTAGCCCTGACAAGATTAGCAGAAGTTGAGAAATGTGTGCAATGTTATTGAGGATAATGTTCTGATTCTTGGAGAAGCAGTTGGATGACTGAATGCAGACAGCTGCAGGTTATAGAGAAATGCTATTCGCAGAGGAAACAGCAGTCTCAAAAACAGAAAGCAAGATCTGGAGACTAAAGGCATAATAAAAATCCTGTTGGTATCACCAAGATAAAACATCTTTAAAAACTGGTGTCATGGGTTCGTGGTTCCACAGCTGTAAACTGGTCATTGCCGTGTTGGCTTCACTGGCTGCAGACGCACAAGGACATGGTGGCGGGGACAGGCAAAATACCAGCTGAGAGGACACTTTGACATGGAGGTCTGTAGACATGGTATCTGGCACATCCAAAGCACGGAGCTGGGACTGGACAAACTTCTTCAGACATTTAGGGTGTGACAACATATCTGAAATTAAATCAGAGGGGGTGGCTGAGACAGATGGAGATTAATTGTTTTCAGACTTCTCAGACTGTCTTGTGCATTGCTCATTTGGATCTCATGCAATTCACACTTGGGGTCTGTGGCCATTTTGGAGCAGAACAGGAGCAGAACCGAGGTGGGCACATAGACACTGAGCCTGATGCCGGGCCTAGGCTTAGGGTCCTGATGCATTGATGTCCCTCTCCACCCACAGGAGGGAAAGCAAGTGTTGCAAAACTTGAAAAATCTGTCATTTTCCTAGCAAGGGATTCCAGGTACGTGCCCAAAATTAGAAAGGAATGTAAAATGGGCTACTGAGAAAATACCTGTGCATGCTGTGACCACGGAGGGCAGCACAGCAGAACCCAGAGAGGCTACATCTCCTGACTGCCAGCGCCTTGCTGTGCTTGCTACCTTGCACGAGAGCCAAGACAGTTAACAGAACTGTGTGACATGGAAGAAATAAAGAAGACCTGCAAGAAATATTAGATAATGAAGCACCAGGACCAGATGGGTATGCAGCTGATTTTATGGGACATTCTGAGACAAATTACTTCCAATTGTAAACGAACTTTGTTAATGCACTTAAGAAACAAAATGTTTTCCCCTAACTTAATTTAGCCCACTAGGAAGAAAGCCAAAGAAGTGTGGAGTGTACAAACCTATTTCATTATCTTGCATTGACTACAATAATTTTAAAAGTCATTGCTATTAGATTAGGGGCCAACGTTACAAGATTTTCTCAGGACAAGTTTGCTAGAAGCCACTGCTCTATTACAGCACGGAGTGAGTATATCAGCTTTGCTGTAGCATTACAATTGGATTGACCAGGAGTATCTCAACAGGGGATTCAGTTTACCTCCTGAAAAAGGAAGCCACTCACTCAGTCACTCTCTCAACCTGTATATTGGAAGAGCAGCAATTGCCCTTTTGCACTGCTGCTCTAGGAAGTGGAGCACACTCGCCTTGTGTATGTCAGAGCTGCCTGGCACCTTGCACTGCTGGCCCCGCAGGCTCTGCACAGCCTCCATGAGTGCCGGAGTGGGGTTCTGAATGTGCTGACACAGCAGTTCACAGCAGTGGACACCAGCTCAGTGTGTAGTGAATTATGCCTTTGTGCAGAGCTAAAAGTACACTGTGCATGCAGTAATTCAGGTAGAGTAGCGTATGCCATTCTCAGTGCCTTGCAATAATAATAATGATTTATTGCCAAGAAGTATTTCTGGTTTTTAGATTGTAGCAGTCAAACCCAGATTTTCTGTCTGTGTAAGATGCAATATATCTCATATATGTCCATGTTGGTGACAGTCTGCAGAACCATTTCTGTCAGAGGTCATGTTTTTGAATGACATTACCCAGTTACCAGAATTTAGATCATTGTTCAGCATCTTTGTTGTACATGTATTTCATGTATATCTCTGTATTAACATGTATTTATATGGTACCAGTTGCTGTGGTGTGTATATATATATATATTCATGCAGATACATGCATACATATAAATATGTATGCATATATATGTATGTATATATGCTATTTAAACAACTATTTAAAATATATGAATAATAATTCAACTTAGGCATAATTTCATATAACAATGGCAACCTTAGAATTTTGAGTTTCTGGTTGCTTGGAGAACACTTCTCCCCCGTTAGCGCTTGCTCTGTAGCTGTAGCACAGGCACTAACACAGAGAGGTTTATTGCAGGAGGGGAGTACAGCTGACTCCGGAGTCTGAGCATCCCTCCCCTCAGATGGCCACGGGGTCGCTGCCGTGTGCTTGGGCAGAGGTACTCATCTGCTACAGATGTAGTGTGATTGCGTTTGGTGCAAGATGTCCCTGGTAGCTCTGATGGTCCTTAGGCTTTCCAAGTTCCAATGGGAGCCCGCCTGGGAGCAGCCTGGGCTGATGATTTCTGCTCCAAAGGGAGGGAGATGAGCTCCATTGTGGAGTTGTTGCTCTCTGCTGTGCCAGGCAGCAATATCACCTGCAGATGGGGAATATTATTTTGACGAGGCTTTATTTATACCTTGATGACCAGATGTGAAGTAACACCAGGCTGGGCTCTAAGTCTTCTGAAGCTTTTACATTCTAATTGGTTTTTTTGTGGCTCCATTAAAGATTTTAATAATATTTGCAGTTTTATACGTACTTTACCTACGTGAATTTGAAATGAAAGCAACCCTCTCATGGTCAGTGATGTCTCCATGACCTGTGTAAGGACTCTAGGCCTTGCTCTGAGGCTGTGTATATGCCGTGCATTTCACACAAAAGCATACTGAGAGGTTTTCTAAACCCTAACAGATATTTCTAAACTTTAACAGGTAGTATTTCTCATATGCCTCCTGTTGTAAAGACAGACTCTTAGTTTCTTAACAGTATTTCTTATAGGCCATGGAGGTGAATAAAAATTACCAATATAATTTTAGAAATGGCTACAGTGTGACTTTTTATTACCTAGCAGTTTGTGGCTTAGGACATCTCAAGACCTTGAATCTCTAGGAAATTATATGTTCCCTGCAGAAGCTGGGAGTCTTTTTTTTCAGTCATTTCTAGGTTTGTAAGACAAAATCTAGGACTGATTCATGATAAAACACTGTCTCTAAGGCTTTATGTATAAAGGAGGAGGAGAAGAAGTATTTCTGTTGTTTAATCGATCCATTGTCAGCTGTCTAGAGGTGTCCAGAAGCCTTTATGGTCATAGTCTCCAAGAGCAAATATGGCTATATCATATAACAGCTTCAGCACATTTTTTTTTTTTCCCCCTTTTTTTCTGGCGTTGCTGTGCTGTGCTTTCCTCAGTAGGTGGCAAACTTCACAAGCTGTAGCTGGCTGCATTTTTTTTGCAGGCCTTTATACCTCAAATAAAATAGTGTGTGCTGGGAAAGCTTTGCTTGGACCTCATCCAAATAATATTTGCTTTCTTTCACTTGCAAAAAGGGAGCTATTATTGCTCCTAATTCAATCATTTTCTTTTCTGGGCTGATCTGTGAAAAGCCTATAGCTGCTGCAATGGAATATTTACTTTCTGTGTGTAGTGCTCTTTGAGACTGTTGAGTAAACAACAGAGAAAATGCTCCTTTTTTGCTATTTAAAAAAGAAACACCTCACATGCACTTGATCCATGAAACACAGGCCTGGTTTCTTGATACCATAGAACAATCATTAGTTAAAATAAGAAAAAGCACTGCTATTTCTTTCTGTGTAATAAATATCCTCTGGTGCTACCATTTGTTCAGTATCATTATTAAGTGCGGGGAGGGCACTTGGCATTCTTCATACCATAGAAACAAGGGTGACCTTCAAGAAACTTAAGAGGTCCCTCCAGCATATAGCTAAAATGACTCCTGTGTTTCAGCAACTGTATGATCTAATTTCAAGTAGTGATACAGAGCAAGTAGCTGAGTGGTACAGAGAACAGGATCTGCCTTGGGATCCCAGCAGATTTTCTTTTCACTCATGGACCGGTGGCATTTCTGCTAAGCATCGGTGGGCTTTGCAGAGGAGCTGATGCCTCAGGGGGCATTTGGAAGGAAACAAAATGGATGTCTGATGCACAAGGGCATTAACAAAAGAGTTTAAAGCATAAGGGGCTGTGGCAGGTTGGCCTGACTCTTAACAAATCTCTAGAAGTATTTGTTATCACATTTACAGTGTAAGACATTGTGCACTTAATTTGCATATTATTTTGTATGGGTGCTTGTTCTGTAGTGTTTCTCACAGTAGGAAGAAAGAGTGAACAAAACTGGAGAAACAAACATAAGAAGCAGTAGAGAGATTTTAATATAAGAGTTGAAAAGAACTGGAGAGCTTCAGTAGTTGGGAGGACAGTTCAGTTGACACTGTTGTTGCAGCTGTTAGGCTTACTTTTAACGACGCTGAATTTAGACAAAGAACAAAGCCCCTCTATTCCACAGCAAGTAAGTCTTCTGCGGGAATGTTGCTGGGTCTGTGAAGGAGAGATTGCTTGCTCATTAGCAAAAATGGATTGTGTTGGGAGGTAAGATTGAAACCAGTTGGACTGGTAAGGTACTGTGGTCTGAACTGGAATTTGCTCTTCTGAGTGGTCATGATGACAAGCTGTGCGTCCAGGGGCAGGTCATTTCATTACTCAGTGCCTCTGTTTATTTGCACTGCTGACCATGAGGTCCTGAAACAATAATAAGGGTTGTTTTAAAATCTGACATCTGCTTTTTGAGCTGGAGGACCCAATCCTGCAAGGTTCATATGAACTGAGGAAAGCATATTGGCTTTCTGTGGGACAACTCTGTTAATCCTCTCCTCATCCTTGGATCAAGACTCTACTCTCCTTTGCAGCCCCCACCTCCTTGTATTTCTTCATCCTCCCACCTGCATCCTCAGTAAATCTGTTAACATAATCACCTGGTGCGATCATTTTCACAATACAATACCCTGCTTCCTGTCTCCTCATTTCTGCTGTCCCTCTACTCTTTCTCTGCATGTTCCCCATATAACCTGTTAAGCCTGCCTGAACGTGTGTTCCTCTTAATCTTGTTAATCCCTCAAGATTTAAGGTGAGAGTTCCTCTCCATACTCTGGCCCTGTTTCCTCCTCTTTTTTTCCATGTGCTCTCTGCATGCACACAGCTCCTCATTTTTTTCATCTATGCCTCCAGGTTGTGATGTGGCAGCCACCTTTCCCGGGGGAAAACTGGCTCCTAACAAAGCAAAGCAAAACAGTAGGAGCTTGTAGCCTTCCTGAGCAGACACAGGCATCTTTATCTTAGCCCCTTTGGGGCTAAAATGGGAGACTAAGACTCAGTTCAGTAAGGAAAAACATTACTGTATGTGGGAAGACAAGTCCAGTGTAGCAGCGGGAGGAAAATGTGCCTCTCCTAATTAATAAGAGGGGCTCAAAGCACAGCAATGGAGAAAGGCTTTGAAATAGTGGTCCTCAAGGTCTTCCTCTGACTGTCCTTATAAGAAGAAAGAACAAGCTTGAACTTCATAACTCACCAGCTGGGGGAAAAGTGGAGAGCAAAGATGGTGCCTAGATATCATGGTCTGTCATGTCTGCAAGCATCTGGGACACCATGCCAGAAGGGAAACTGTGTCCTTTCAGGGTGATCCCTTGCAGCCAGCTGTGGAAGAAGAAAGAAGAAGGGGAGCCATCTCGCTCTGACCTGGCTAATGCAGTCAGGTGGTCAGGCAAGATGAAGCAGGTACTTAAAGGCAGGAGGAAAACGGACATCAAAGCCAGAGAGCTGCAAAAATATTGGGGATGAAATTCAGGGAATGGTGGAAGTAGACTGAGGTGCATGTGCTGAGCTGAGTGCAGAGGAAGAAGCTGGTAAGGAGGCACGTCCATTGTGGAACTCATGCTGAGGAGAACCATGTCCCTTGGGAAGCCAAGCGGTGAGTGTCTTGGGAAATACAGTATGATTTACAGGGTGGAAGGAGATGGTGGGGACGGTGGGAGGGAGAGGGACAGAACATCATAGCTTAAAATATTTTCCTGAGGGTTTAGCTGAAATATACTTACCTGGCCATTGATGTCCAGACAAAAGTGCTTGGTTTCTTTCCCTCTCCACTCCTTGCTGGCACAACCTGAGGCCTGGCCCAGGGTCCCTCTGAGATGGCTGAGCTGAGGACCGCACCGGCCAGCGGCACAGAGGGCTACCCGAGCTCGGCCACCAGCACCACGTGTGCCTACGCTGGGCTGCCCACGTTCGTATTTCTGGGTAGTGGGCAGGAGCGAGGGGAGGTGCACGGTGTGGAGGCTGCGGCCTCGGCTCCTCGTGGCATCGCACCGTAGCAGCGGGAGGCATCGGCCCACCCAGGCTGCACCAGCGCTGGAGTCCGTATCTCCTGCCGTAAGGGACTACCAGGCTCCAAGGGTTTGGGCTGCCTCCTCTCACATTAAAGCTGCTTGAGGAACCTTAAACGTCTAAAAAAGGGGAGAGAAAGTAAAAATCCCCGTGGAAGATGATTTTTGTTCATAGTGTTGTAGTTTCTTCTTGCCTTTGCTATAGAGAGCATGAATTTTTCCCCATCTGCTACCCCAAAAGAGGCAAACGGCTGGTCTGAGTCCAGCTTGGACGTCTTTGTGTGGTTACACAGCCTGGACGCCCGTGACCTCTAGCAGCACACATACCCTGTGCTTTTAGAAAGCAGCTGATTAACGAGTGCCTCTTCAGGAAAAGGGCTTTTAAATATTCCTAAAGGGGCAACATGGTGTCAAAAACATCTCAGGAGGAAAAAAATTACTTTTCCCCTTGTTTCATTTTAACTACACAATAAAAAAGTTAAAAAATCCCCAATATGGGTAAATATTTAAGCAAAGCGGAAAGTCCCACTGAGGGACATTTCATGGGGATATATGGTACCAACAAAAAGGAAAAGAAGAAAGACCATGATCTGCTCTGCTGCCCAAGACAACCAGTAGTTCACAAGGGGCTGACTCAGCTGGGCCTCCTATCCCCTGTTGCACAGGCTTTGGGTTGACTTTCACAGCTAACATCAATAGCACGGTTCCTCCACCTCCCCAGCCTGTGCCTGTTGGTGGAACAAATTGAAGCAATCTGCACTGCCCCCGAAGGTCAGGACCTCCTTCCTTTGCATCCCCCCCCTCCCCGGCTAAGCCAGCTTGTTTACCAAATGCAAGAAAGTTTGAGAAAAACAGATGGGTGTTTACCGATGTCCTGTGCAATCTGGCAGGCTCCCTGCTGGAGAAAGGAAAAGCTCAGCCTGGGCTCCACAGGGGCCGAAGACAAAAACTACAAGTAGCAGTGCAGTGGAGACTTTCTCTGCCTCTTTTTGGCCATGTGGTTTGCTGTACATAATGTCACACACAGTTGAAAAATACTCTAATCCACACTGAGGCTGTGCGATCTTTCTGGATTTTGGCACACACAAGTTTTTTCAGAACAGCTGGTCAGGTTAAAAGTACATGTCGTGTTTGACACATGTGGCTCACCCTGTGTGTGGAAAATGCAAAGTCCATCAAAAACCATTCTGCTTTGTGCCTTTCCTGAAGCTGCATACCAAATTGTCATTTGTGATTTTCATTATCTGTAACTCTTTACAGTTCTACTGTGACCACCTTTTCTGGTCTGTATGCTTGGAAATGTTAGAAACAAAACCTGTTAAAGGCAGTGACCATCCGTTTCAGTGGAATTATGACAAATCAAATTGTTTACAAATCCATGTCTTGGCACAAAAAGGGAAAGTGTTTGTAAAATTCGTAACACTTCTTCCCTTATTTCACTATCTGCTTGGCCTCATGCTTGCAGCAGCTACACTGTTTTATCAGTATAGCTTTGCATAAGAAAAAGAACCTTAAGCAGATGCAATACTAAATCAGGCTTTGTCTGTTGTTTTAACTGTCGTTTTCTCTAATTGTTTATTTACTTTATCCAGTCACTTGGGCTTCAAATTGTTCAGAAATGTCTAGGATTTGCAGTTCCTCCTGAGGATCAGTGATCTGTGTGAATTAAAAGAACTTCTAGACCAAGACCCTACTTTGCTGCCAGAATGGCCATATGAATTCCCCATTGACTGGGATCTTTGCAGGATACAACAGTTAAGCAAGGCTGACAAGAATCTCTTCTGACAGTATGCGCAAAACCTCCTTGGGCTTTAGCCCCAACTTTCAGCTATTGCTTTTCTTTGGGTTGGCCTGCATGTAGTGGTTGCTCTGCTGCGGAGGATACTACCTGTGAGTTGAAGTTGAGTGCTGGTGGGAGGAAATGTAACAGTTACCATACCAGGATTACTCGTTGTTAATCGTGGCAAAGTAAAAAAACAAACATTAAGGTCTAATACCAACTGTAATTTTGGAACAATTAAGGTGTCACAACACCAGCAAACTAGATAAAATAAGTAAGAAAAGAGTCAAGCTAGGAATAGAAATAATGAAGGTAGCTTAACCAAGGAGAGTGCATTTCACATTTCTAGTTTTCTGTTAGGAAAATTCGATTTTTGGCTTTTTAAAAGCATTGTTTTGGAGGCAGTGGATAGTGTAGTAGTCCAGCTAGTCGCCTTCTTCCTGTTGTGCAGCATGAGGGGAATGAAATGGAAAAGAATAAAACAGAAGGCAAAACATTAGTTCCTCCTGCAGTCTTACAAAGAAATGAGGAAGAAAACTCAGCTTGCTAAGGTCACTTTTGCCAAGGCTTCTTTTCACAAAAGGAACCTGCCCTGCTAGGTAGGTGGATCAGGTCCCTGCAGTTTTTCTGCACAGCACAGCTGACACTGAAACTCAGCTGAAGCTGAAGCATTTTGTTGCTTTTCTGTGCAGAATCATGAATTTTCCAGGAGCTGCATTCAAGGAATGCATTTGAAGACTTTGGACGAATTCTGAGTTTGCAGTGCCCATGAGGAGGCACCTCTCACACTGCTCTGGAAAGTGCAATGGAAATTGCATAAAATTTTGTTCTGAAAGACTCTGAAATCCCAATGTCAGGCAGGGAATTTTACTGCTAGTGAATACCTATCTGTGAGATGAAGGCAAACTGTCAATAACTTCTTGTGATGTTTAGCTCATTAGTTTCACCAGTCAGTACAGGCAGGCATGGCAGGAACAGCAAATCCTGCATGAAAACAAGTGAAAAGACAGAAAAAGAGCTTTGTTCTGATTTGTCTGAAATGCAGAGAAGATTAAAAGGAGAAGGTACCCAGCCCAGTTTGGCTTATTCCATCACTAAGGCGTTCCCGTGAGGACTGTTTTCGTAATTGCACCTTCTCTTCCTCCTCATGGAGTTACGCCTTGGGTGGATTCAGCTCGTCATGACTATATCTGAATTATTTCCCTTGGTTGTTCTGGTGCATCAGCAGCTGTGGTAGCTCTTTCCCTGGATAATCTGCATAGTTTTATGTCAGTCCTCAGGAGGTGAGGCAGAGGACGCTGGAACATACAATCTCATTTCTACAATGAAAGGCACCTTCTGGCAAGAGCCGCAGAAGCTTTTTTCCAGGGATCAGAAGTGGTGCACTGGTATTTTTAGATACTGTCCATCCAATCCATAGGTCTTGCCTACTGATTTTTTCCATCTTCTTGTTTTACAGACACAAAGGTTAGGGTTCAGTAAAGTGCAGAGACTCTAGGGACCGGAATAAAAACCCTAGATATAAAAGAATCTGGAAGTTAGAAAACACATGACTGGAGGTCTTCCACCTCTCTATATGCACTGTTTGAACTTGGGCAAGTCAGTGTTCACCTTTCTGTGCTGTGTGTCTCTAAATGAGGATAAATGCAATCCATCTGTGGTGTTACTTGTTGAAATATTTTACACAAACTAAAGAGATATTTTCTTGGTTTAGGTCAACCATACCCACATCTAGAGATCTACTCCTGTCCTAAACTCTCATCACTAAAATCAGAGTGAACTACTATATTATTCAAAGCCACTGATTCCTCTCAAAGAAACGTAACCTGCTCCTTCTTTTCATGGTGTAAATCTTTCGTAAAACGTTGCCCAATACAGAATGCAGAAAAGCCCTTGTGCTGTGAAGTAATTGTCTTAAGATGGACCAGTTTCCAATTTGCTCTATGGTAATAGAGCAATAAGAATGATCTCCTTAAGAAGATCCTTCTAGGAACTTGGGCTCCCACCCTTTAACTCATCACCTTTTCCCCTGTTGTAGCTCCAGAATTAATCTTTTTTTCTAATAATTTCTTTCTTGTTTCAATGCACTAGAAAGGGAATCTGTATGAAATGACCTGGATTGTTTATGTACTTAGATGCCTCCTCAGGTTCCTGAAATTGTTCTTGATTGTATCAGTCTTTCCTCCACATAAATCTTCCGTCTTTGTGGTAACGATGAGTAGGTGTTTTACCCCTTCTGATCACATCTCTGACTCTCAGTGTCGGTGAGGTGGAAAGCTCACTCTGCTTCGCTGAGAACTCCCCTCTAAACTGCCGAATTGTACTTCAGAAAAAGGGCCCACTCTTCCCATCTAATTGCTCCCTTTGACAACTTGTTTTTCAGCCATGGTCTGCTCTGTTTGATCTGCTGGTATCTATTTCTGACCCTAAAACTGAACTAGTACGTACAAATCATAGCTCTGTCTTGCTCCCCCTGAAACTCGTAGCTATGTAAAAGAGCTGGTAGCTCAAAGGCAGGAAGAGCAGCCACCAATTCTGTGGCCATGCTCCTCAGCATGCCTGTGGCTTGTCGGTCAGTGAAGTGAGACATGTAAATACACCGTTGTATCGTGGGCTCTACGTGCTCTGTCAGATCAGTATTGCTCCCAGAAATGTAACATCTACCATCTTTTGTCTTGCTAGACTAGGGAGGGCTTGTGACTTCATCCTCTTTTGTCCTTTGCATTCTTTTTTGCTCCACAGCATATCAAAGTACTGACTGGACCTCAAACATCATTCTTGACTCCTTCACCACCATCATGATCACTCTAGCTTCATCTTTGGCTGTGCTGGCATCTGCAAATGTTGCCTTCTTATGCCCTCTCACCCTAAGCACATTGCTGTACTATTTATCTTGTCTTCACCAGTTTTCCTTTTCATTGCCTCGAATTTAACCATGTCCCTCAATTTTAAGGCTCTCCAGCAGTGCTATCAGCTTTCTCTCAATGCCATCAGCTCCTGAGCAGAGCCTACAGGCTTGCCTGAGTACCTTTTTTGTAAGTTTTTTCACACAATTGTATCTGCATGCATAATAATGCCAATCTTATGCATAGAACACCTCCCTGCTTTAATTTTTAGTTATCCCTTCATTCTCCAAAAGCTCATTGATGAATACCATCACATATCATTGCCTTCCTTAGTTAACAAACAAATTGAAATGCGGCAAAAAATGTTAAGGGAACCCCCATTGTCTTTCTCTGCTTTGACTACTGAATTGCTATATGCTTTTTCAGCTTTTGTTTGGCCCTCTTCTAATCCTTGCTCCCTGACCATTCTGTTTCAGCTTTTGGGGACTGTAAAATATCTGACAACAGAAGTGATGTGTCTGCTCTGTAAGAGGATCCTAGTCTCAGGAGTAGAAAAAAGCTCAAATATCCTCTTTGCAGAGCTCATAAAAAACGGTCTGATGCCTTTTTGTGAAGCATTTTGTCTGGAATGTCTGAGCAACACTCCCCAGCTCCAGACATTTTAAAATCTTTTGCTGTATTCTTTGGTTCATCATTGTGATTTTAACTTTGTATAATTCCTTGGGCTTCAGTCCCACAAGGTACTAATTATTCTGACTCCTCTTCAAAATGTATTTTCTTGCCGCTTGAGTATAGCTTTTTCTTTTCACTACTAATGAGCTACATCACTACATTCCTCTTTAAATCATTCTCCTTTGGTATGTACATGAAATTAATGGCTTTTTATTTATAAAAACACATTATGTTTCTTCATTTTTTGTAATGTTTGAATTTATATGCAATATCTTATTTCCTGACTTTTAATGTGTCTCAAATTCTTGATGTTAGTGTAATAGAAAAAAGACCTCTGTACTTGTGTGCATCAAACCCTTGCAGTCTTTCAGTGGAATTAACCATGTGGACTAAGTGCTCTAATGTACCCAGAGTGCGTTTAAGGGCTTGGCCCTGCAAAAGCCTTTCACTTTATCCTCACTTCAGGGATAGTCATGGGCATGGAGCAGCTTTCAGGTTAGTGCCCCAGTCAGTGTGTCCATTTCATGGGCTTTTAACCCCCAGTTTCACGTTCCTGTGATGTTGACATTTGCTTCTGTGTGGTTATCCTACACGTGCACCACCCACTCTCAGACCTGGATATTTCCCTTTCATCTAGGAAATCTCTCTAACACCTTCTCATCTCCAAACCTTTCAAGGAAGTATGTAAGGGTCTGCAAAAATGAACCCAAATGCTGCTGTATTGAAACACATTTTCGTTCACCTCTTTCACAGGACTGATTTGGCTGCCATTCCTGAGTGTTAAAAACCTGGAAACTTTGTCTTTGGTGTCCTGAGTTGTGATAACACAGCTGTTCAAAGCTTGGTGTGGGAGTCCAAGGAGGCTAACTACCTTTTTATTTCCCCAATAAATATTCTAGACTAAAAGGGAAGACAATCAGGACAGGAATGTGCCATATGAAAGGATATGTGCAAGGAACTACAATCTTATTTTCTAAAAAGTGACCTCCTAAACAGCCTTGCTTTTATTTACTGTGTCTCACTAACTTGCAGAAACTATTTGCAAGGCACCTGGCCAGTCATTTGTAAGCCGAAAGCATGGCAAAGAACTGCTTTAGCTTTGTAAGCAAATGTACTTGCTTACAAAGAATGAACTGCTGACTCGTCTGGTGTCCTTTCTCCCATGTCCTCAGTTTCAATAAATATTTTCCAGTTATTTTTGAATGAAAATACACAACTAGTGACAAAGATAACCACTGAGCTTTACAAGCACCTGTGCTTATAGCAAGGTCCTAGTTTTCACGCCTTGCTCTTTCTTCTATAGATGGTGAAGCACTGCAGTGAAAAATATTAGTCTTCCATTTCACAGGTGGAGAAACTGAGGTACAAGAAGGAATGAGGCGAGCTGGTTAGGACTAACAAGACAGCTTCATGTGACTCATGCCTGCACCACACAGCAGAGCACAGGGCAGTCACAGTGAAAAGAAAGAGGGTTCAGGAGCCCAGACTGAATATAACCAGCTTAGCAAAGCTAGGCTGCTCTGGGGTTTTTAGCTTCTTCATGCAATGTAGGATTTACATGCTCTGTAACCTTTCAGATTCATGCCCAAGAAACAACACAGCCTTTCAGCTTCAGTCAGAGCTCAACCAGTGCTATAAGCTCTCACAGCTGTGGTGAGGGGAATGGAGCACGTACCATAAACTAGAGAGCCAGCCTATATATTTAGCTAAAAACCTTAGCAAAGCTTCTCCACTGCCTGCAAGTTGTTTCATTTCAGCACAATGTAAGTGCAAATTCATTACAAATTATGAAAAAATCAGGCCTTTATCACTTTAAACCTTACAGAAAAAGTTGCAAAATCTTATTCTGTGTGTTCGCCCATATGTTCCACAGCTTTCATGAGCCAAAAACTGCTTTACAATGGCATGTTCTTTAACAGTTAATTCTGGCCATGTTTTTTTAATCAAGCATCTAGCAGAAGACCACACAGGGAGCTGAGTAATGCAATTTAAAGGGCAAGCCCTTAGTGATCAGGGCCCCCTAAAAGCCAGCGAGACCTCAAAAAAGAAAGCTGGCTGGAAAAAGGTCTTGATAGCCCTTAATAGACCTCAGCTCGGGCCCAATTCCCCATCTGCTTGCAGATGTAAAATTTGAAATTAGGTGAGCTCATCTTGCTGCTGTGTTGTGATCTATTTGCACCAGCAACCCAAGTGTGGCACCAAGTGTGTCTAACATCGAGGACAGACCTGGGGCAGCAGCAGGATTAGAAACCCACAGTCAGGGTGGAGGGGGTCCCCTGCTCTGGTGTGGCCTCATCTGTTATCTGAATGTTGACTGTGATGCAAATACTGAGTATTTTCATGTATGTCTTAGTGATATCCCAGGCATTTGAGTCTTCTCTTCCACAATACGTGTTACAGTCAGGGAGAATTAATTGAGGTTAACACTCTCATAAGCCTTCACCTGTGATTGCCTTTCACCAGCTGTGCTGTTGGTTTGAATATATGTCAAAGTAACATTCTTATTTTTGATGTCTTTCAGAAGTTCTGATATGTTTTGTTTGGCTTATTGTGCCTTTTTCTTTAAATGGATAATGCTCATCCTTCAGTTTATCTATTAGCTGTGCAATCTCTGCAAATTCAGAGTAGCAATCAACTGATTGCCAGTTTTCCTTGTGAAAATTTAGTATGCCTCCTGTCCTTAGCTGTGGCATTCCTGGGATTTCATGATCTTGTTTTCTTTCTCACTGGAATATCTGGTCTGGCTACGCTGTTGGAATTTAAAGCATGAAAGCACAATTGCAAGCAATTTATTGCTAGTCTGCTTGTAATTTCTCTTGTGCTTTGTAGTTATTATTCATGGCTCAATTGGCTGCTCTTCATCCATTAGTAATAGAGATGCATCTTTCAGGTAATGAAACTATTCGCAAGGCACCTGGCCAGTCATTTATAAACTGGAAGGCTGGCAAACAACATTTTTAGCTGCCTGAGGGATTTGATTATTGAATTCTTTCCTCCAAAGACCAGAAAAAATCACTTTCCACAAACTCTGTAGAGGAATCGGGAATCCTATACAGGTTTAGAAGGAATGTCACTAAATAGGTTTATATTCCCATGAATGCCAGTAGTTTCTCCATCAGGAAGAGATGTTCTAAAACTGTTTTTAATTTCTCTGGAATGGCTTTGTTCAACACACATTCTGTAAAAAACCCCAGTTTTCCACTGCTGAGGTGCATTCTTTGATGTTCACCCTTGTGGGACTTATCTCCATCAGCTCTTATGTCCTTTCTTAGGATTATTTAGACCATTTGAAATAATTATTTTATAATTAGTAATTGTTCAAAATGTATACAGTTATTCATGGAAGCACCTGAGGAACAGAGTCAATGTTACATTTATAACAAGAAGTATATTAGGGGTCACTGCTTGAAAGGCAGACTTGTACAGATCTTTTTCTGGGAGAAATTGCAAAACTGCTGTTGGTGCATTATGATATTCATTTGATTGACCTTGCTTCACTTTCAATTCTGCAAAATTATTGCAAGAAACAACTTCACAATTGCACTTTCACAAATTAGCACCCGATATATGATGTCTTTGTCGGAGCTTTTAACCTGCACACCTTGGTGAGATAAAATGTTTCAGTATTATTCATCTTCCTGATTTTGGCCAGTATATTTTACTCTAAATTTGCCATGGAGAAAAACCATGCACCCAGTTACCACAGTTAAAATCCAGGATAATGACTTTGCAAGGTTTGACTGCTTATAGTTTTCTGACCTCCTGCCATTGTGTTGCCTTAACGCTTCCTGGGATCTGATACGAAAGACAAAATTTACAGCCTACAAGTTCTGTATTTAGCCAGAGTTTGTCCTGTTCACCCATCAGTCTTCAGTTTCTTCTTGTCAGGATTGCATTTTCTATTAAGCAGTCACAGATCAGTCATCCAGGAAGACTGGCAACATCATCTTGGAGCTTCACTCCCTCAGCTCCCACTGTCTGGAGGTCTTGCTGGTTAGCTAATAAGATACCTTTTGGTCTGCAGTGTGGAGGAGGAGGTCTTGTCAGTATTGTTCTTTCATTAGAGTGCGTAGATGTTATTCTCTCACACATTTTCTCAATTCCAGTGTTAGCTGGGAATTGCTGCTCTCTCCATGGGAGTTCTCTCTTTGTTCATTGCATGCCTCTAGCAATTGCTGCAACTGCACTGTAATCTTGTTTGGATTTGTTCCTCAGCTGATGGAAGTCCAGGCTGTATAGTGCAGCTCAGCCTTCCAACAGAGATACTTTTGCAGAAATTGTTATTGGGCCTACCAAAATTCATAGTATCTATAAGCCAAGTAAAACACATCATTTTCAAAGTCTGTCACAAATGGGTGCCCTTTTTATGGCAGATAATTTCGCTGGGCACTAATGTCTTAAGAAGATAACATGACAACTTTTCACGCAGAAATTTTGGGGGTATTTCTGCACTACCAGTTATTCACAGACTGGCCTGTGATACCCATCTGGAAAAGTTCAGAAATATTTAAGGCAATAACATATCTTCTTATTACAACAATCGGGGTTGTTTAAATCTATTATAGGAAAAATATCACCCTTAACTAGTACTGAGCTCTATTTACAGCCAAGTCTGGACCTGCCTACAAAACACAGAACAAGAGTAGGGTGGAGCTGACATTCCAGGAATCTTCTCTTGTGGTTGCTTCCTGCATCCTTCATGTTTCGGAGAAGCATTGGTCCAATGTCCATGGCTCCGGCAGATGTACATGTCCTCAGAGAGGTCACATGATGGGCAGAGAAAAGGTATGGTACTCTGGTATGCAAAAGTGTAACTTTCTATAGTTATATTTTAGCTGTGATTTTTGTCTATCAGTTTGTTTTCGCTTATGATTATCTTTAATGGATATCTTCAGAAACTAAGTAGGACCTGGAGAATGAAGCAGATTAACAAGAAATTGAGAAATAAACTGTTGTTTGTTTCTAAAAGCACCTTGAAAATGGGGGTGATCACATGAACACTGCCAAGAGCAGCTATGTTTTCTGTTTTAAGTAATCCAGCTGCAATTTATTTGAGTTGTTGTTTTTTGGGGTTTTTTTACTCTTTTAATTTCAGAGAGTAGAGAAGGTTCCTAAGTGCTGTGATGGAAATTTACTGCAACTGGACAATGATATGTTTATGTGACTTTGCCTTTTTTTTTTTTTTAACTATCTCCAGATGTAAAATGTCCACATAAAAATGGAAAGATTTACTCAGAAAAGGCACTGGCTAAAGCTGCTCTTTCAACAATAGAGTAAACACTGCCACTAATAAAAAAAGGAACTAAACCCCTGTTATTAATGGCTTTATGGGGAGCTACCTCTTCTTCTCATTTTCATCTTAAAACCATATTTTTCAAAAGACTGCAAAAATACAATGGATCTGCATTGGATCTGTGCAGGGTCTCCATCCCAGGCTCCGCCTTCCACAGTGCCAAAAGTGGATGCTGAGGAAAGAGGGTAGAAACAGAGAGACAACTACACGACATGTCAGCTTTTTTGTTCCCTTTCCTGCCCTCCATGCTGTCCAAGCCTTTGGTCTTTCCCATTCACATCTTGCTGAGCGAGAATTGGTTTCTGCGTACTTTGTAGCTCAGTGGATTTCTTCTCCATTAACCTGCACGGACTGCCCTTCAATGTATATAAAACATTATGGTCCATAATTCCCTGCGGCAAGGAGTTCCACAGCGTAACTACCTGGGCTTGCCACAAAACCCCCACCTGCCTGCTTTGCTTGCTGATCCCTGGTTCCTTCCGAAGGTGACAGGGGCTGACCTTTCTTCTCAGATGTACATTTAGAACAAACTGGTTTTATTAGTATCTGTGTTGGTATGTGAATCATTATTTCACCGTGTAAAACATTATTGATCAAACTGAATTTTGTGTTTGTGTGAAGCGGTATGTGTATATGATAGACATATCTGCTAGCAATACTTACTGAAGGGAAAGCCCAAAAGAGGACATTGTTATCTTTTGCTGAAAATTTTGACAGATTTTAGCTGCTGAGTTTGAAATTTTCGATAAATGTTACCTAAGTTGGACTAAAGTTTTGTTAGGGTGGTGAGCTCCATGCACCGTGTCTTAGCCATTTCTGGTTATGACTTCAGGTCAAGTGCATTGTTTTAGCAATGCTTCTTGCTTTGAGAAGCTCTAGTTGAGCTGTTTCTTTGAGCAAAAAACACTAAGGAGGGCAATTGTCAGTATGCTCAAACACTGGTTATAGAGTTATATTGCAGTGGTGTGTTTTCTTAGGGTTGACACTTGCATTTGAACTAAAACTCCCTTATTGCCTATGCTGCTTCTCTCTTTAACATCAGATAGGAGGTGGAAACTGGTTCCTACCTGAGTCTGTTTGCAGGCTGTACATGGACAATTGACAACTGCAAATTCAAACTTATATCTAGCAGCTCCCAAAGGCAACGTGGCCCTGTACTGCTTCTAAACAGACAACCATTGTATGCCCTGGAGTCCTTTTTTCCCAGATTCTACAGGCTGGGTAGCTGTGGAAGCCAACCAAAGCGTATTTTGGGAGGGTGCGGTGGTGTTTTTTTGTTTTCTATCAACTCTATGATTCTGGAAGAATTTCTCTGTGGATGGGAGCATATGGCACACTACAGTAATTTTTTTTGTCCATTAGTTGTAATTTTCAGCTTCCCAATCTACTAAGAACTTTTGGGGTTGTTTTAGCTCTTGCCAGGTAAGATATTACCTTTACTTCCCTTTGCCCTTCACCAAATGAAGCTGCCTGAGGGTTAATATTCCCTTCTCTGATATGCTTTTTCAAGAACTTTTTTAACAGTGAAAGCCATATGTTCCATGTCACACAGAATACCATTACCCAAGCCAAGCTGACTGCCAAGTGCCCTGGAGCCTGTGAGGTGCTGTGTCTCTGGACATGTTTTCCTTTTCCATCTTTTCAGTATCTCCCTGCCTTTTGCAGGGATCTGGCTGTAACTTACAGCTGGTTTAACGAAGAGGACATAAACCAGCTGGAATTTAATCTTCAGCTGCTCCAGGAGTAAATCACAACCGAGGCCCCCTTATCAGCACAATGCCATGAATGCTGTTACTGACACAGAACAAATTGCTTTACCGCTGCACCAGACGAGCTGTGGGCGGCGATGTGAACCTGATATCCCCTTGCACAGTCCATGCTTGAAAACTCTCGAGTATGTATATAGATTCATCTGAATGAGGAAAAGACAGCCCTTTAAGAGAATTTACTACTACTAGGTTGGGTTCGCTCTGTGGTGTTCTCAATGTTTTTTTTATTCTAAGTTTGGGAAAAAGAGGAGTGAATTGCATCAGTTCACAGGACTTATTTAATGACCATCAGAATCATTAAATGTAGAATATAGTAGAATGTTTACTCAGGATTTTTTGTTATTAATGAGAAACTTGTGTCAAATTTTTAAAATGGTAATGAATTTTGGTATTAGGAGGGATAGTATTTGTTGTTGTCCATTTTAGAAGAAAGTAATTTTGGGTCACAATGAGCTGGACTACTAAAACTCTCTGGCAACATCTCAACTATTTTGTTGCAAGAAAAATTGCATTTCTGTACAAGCAGTAACTTTCTCTAACCATTTGACAAAAACTAGATGTAGTACTACAGAAAACCCTTGGACAGGAGACCCACTGAAGGCAATGAGACCTCACATGAGCAAAGTAGTTTAGCAGCTTTTGATGGCAGGACATGGCCTTTGTGCTTGCTCCTGAATGGCAGTCTCCTCAGGGCAGGAACATATCTGCTACTTAAAAACACATCTCTGGTATTGATATTCTCTGATTTTACAAATTTTGAAGTGTCTTCAATACATTTCCCAGTGATGAGTGAGAAGGTTCTGTCGCATTTCTTTTCTCCCCCTTTTAAGCTTTAGTGGACTAAAAATGTGATGCATGGAGGTAAAAAGCAAAACTTTGCATGTGAATGGATTTCTCCATTGGCATGGAAAGCAGCTGTCGCTTCTGGAATTTGTATGAAGCTCCCAAGGAGAGAAGAGCAGACAATTCATTCCCTGTTCTGCCACCTTTCTGAAGCTCTGCCCTGTAAGTCAGAGACTGCTGGGGGGAGTACCCTAGGAACTTTGCATTTCTCCAACCCCAGACTCATATCCAAACTCCATGACTTGGATCTGTCACTGCTAGGAACCCCTGCTATTTCCACAGAAGCAAAGTCCTCAGACTAAAAAAATAATCCTTATGTCTGCATGCTAAAAATGCTAACGTTTCAGAAGTGAGACAGCAGAGGATTTAGTAGAAAACCCACCAGCCATTATACCAGACTCCTGTTTAACCACGAGAGAGGTTTGAGAAGAGACACAATCATCCATGCAGGTTGACAGAGTCTAGGGATCCTCTTGCTGAGAGTGTCTAAGCACCGATATGATCACACCATGTATTGAATAGCACGCGTATTGGCATTCAGTACCTATTGAATAGCAGCTTCTGACAACTCTAAGGTTGCAGCTTTGTCTCTCCATTACCTGTGGCTTACTTTTAATAAATAACAGTTTACAGAGGTCTGTGTTCTATATTAACAGACATGTGTCCCTAATTGTATTCTGTAAGTCTGCCAAATATTTACTTGTAGTTATTTTAATCACTGTTGGCTTGTCCTTCCTTTCAGTATTTCATTAACGTAGGATTAAAGATCAAGCTAATGCTGCCTGCTTAACGTCTAGCTGAGAGCACAGAATGTGGCTTAGTTTAGTACCTGTTGGGCCTTATTTTAGCTTTATTCTGTGCACAAAGCTGAGAATAAATATTGTTAAGCCTTACAGAACATGGAATTTTTTGAAGCACTTATATGCTTGTTCAGGGCAAAACTTTAATTAATAAAGTGCGATGCACTGGAAATGATTAATGGAGCCTTTACTTCATATGTTTTCTGGCTGTCTTGGGGGTTTAAGCATCTGCCAGAAGAAACACAGGAATTTTTTTTTTTTTAATCTCCTAAGCCTCTGTATGCTGAGAGTTACACCAGAGGTCCTAACACTGTTTCTTTGTCACTGTTACCAAACGCATGCCTTTGTGTCTACCACTGGAGAAAATGGTGAATGAGTGGCGTGGTAAAACTGACAGAGGGAAGTCATACGCTGGAAGCTTTGGGGACCTGCATGTTTGGTCACGCTGAGAAAACTGCTGGTTTTCACTAAAACAATTAAAGTATATTAAGATATGATCTAAGGGAGACGTGCCTGATATTTCATGGTTATCTGTGATTTCAGAACAGTCTGGGACATACTATAATTATACTCTACCAGCTGTCTGTCGTGAGAGGAGGTCTCCGTGCAGTTTGTGTAAATCTAGCTGTTCCTGGCTATGCTAATCATGGAGTAGTTTTATTAGCTCAGGCTAGATAAAGTGACTTTTCACAGTTTGATCTTTTGGCAAGGTAAGTCATGTAACACGTTTAGATTTAATTTCTAAGAAGACATCTCACAAGAGGTGGATAGTGCAACCAGTACAATGTGCAGAGACCACAGTCCTGGAGAGGACTAGCGATGTCCATCACACCAACTGCGTGTGATTTGAAGAAATGGGAGGACTTTTATTGTACAACAGGAACCTAGTGTTACAGTCACAGGAAACTGATTCAGAAAAATGCAAGGATTAATAGCATTGCTGCAAGTGAAATATATGTGCTTTTCTGCCTACATTTAGATTTGTCCCCCTGCTTATTTTGCTCTAACTTCTGGGGCTACTGTAGAAATAATGAACTGAATCTGGTGACTCCTTCAACTCTGGAAAAAAAATCTACTAGTGATTGTGAAAAAATTGACAAAACCATGAAGGTACTTTGTTGAATATTTTTTAAAGGCAGAATATTTAAAGGCAGAATATTTAAAGGCAGATTAGTCCATGTGAAACTTAAACTGGATATCCTATTAACAAGTGCTTTTTCTTAAAAATGATACTATGCATCTGTGTTGAATTAACAAAACTGTCCTTCCTATTCTGTGGGAGAAGAGATCCATCCACTGTTCAGGAATACAAAGGAGGACTATAAACATGTTTACTTTATCACGCCATGTTATCAACATGTCACTTTATCAGCCTACATTCTTCTTGCTCCAAAACAAACATCTTCCAGTCAAGTGAGTTTTTGTGTGTTCATGAGCAGCCATGCACTGAAAGGAGTTTATGCAGTAAAATCTGAGTAATAAACGTTTAATTGTTTTGCATAGGAAACAGAAGCTTTGATACTATCATTATTACATTACTTTGTGGTGGACTGAAATATATCCCATAAAAGAGCTTTCAAATCAGCTTTTTAATGCTTTTTTCAGCTTTCCTGGCTTTTAAAAGGAGCTGACCTCTTCTTCCCAACCCACCACTCTGTTTTTAAGAAGAGGTTCTTTGGTTGTTTTTTTTCCTAAGAAGCATCAGGAGTAGTTGTTCTGCTCTGTGCTTGTTTTGGTGAAGGATTTCTTGGCCTGGGAGAAGGCTCATGTGTGTTGTCAGCATGTATTCTTTGTTTGACAGGAAGACATTTCAAAGTGTTAGCCAAGCCATTATTACAAATCAGGATAAAAAGCTGTTAACAAAAGCTTAAAAAAAACCCTAAAAAGTTCCCTAAACTCTGTTTTTAACATCCTTTTTCCCTGGGTGTTCAGTTTCTTGACTCTAGTGAGAAAATCATTTTGCCAGTTCCCTATATACCTTAAAGCAATTTGTAGCAGCCAAGACCTGATGTTCTGACCAAAGAGGACAAGAGTTTCTGCTGCAGTAGACCTGTTTCATCCCCAGTTTCTGTCTCTCTTGTACACTTGCATCTTTGCAGATTTCTTTAAAGGAAATTAAAAAAATTGAACTTCCTATTCTTTTTCTTTTTTTTACATGCCCCTAAAGGAAATGGGAGTGGAAGGATGAGAACAAAAAAGCAGGCAAAATAACATTGCAAGCTAACAAACAAAATACTACTTTGGCATTCCTACAAAAAATATTCAGGGGCTCAGTTTCCTCTGCTCATGGCAAAAATTATAGGAAAAACTTTTCTCATGGGGAAGGGGTAAATTTCTTCCAAAGTAAGCAAATGCTTCAGCAGTGTAACCAGCAAAGGGTTATGAAGCAGCGTTAACAAAAGAAATGTGTTCCTTTGCAGTAATCAGTGTTAACTTTAATTTCCTAAACAATGAATTTCTTTTGCTGTTAAACTGTAAATAATGCAACGGGTGTCAGCTCTGTTGACTCTTGCCGTTATTAGCAGTTGTTTTTTTTCCAGGAAATTTTTCCAGGAATTTTTTCCAGAAAATTTCCCTGCAGGAGCAGGAAATTTCCTGTCCTGCTCCTTACCCCCCCCCCCCCCAACATCTTTCAGAAATATACTTTTCAGTATACTAGTGTCTTGTTTTAGCAAGGCTGAGAATGGCATGCTAATTAGTCGTATGGATGGTAACACAGGCGTCCTAATCTTATGAACATATTTGCTACAGGGAGTGAAGAGAGATTGTTCTCATTATAGAATCAAAATATATTGTGCAAAGCCAGCATGAATAGTTACTCTGGCAGTTACTTTGTTTATGGAGGGTGATATACATGCTCCATATCCTGTCATCTCCAGTATTTGGCAGTGCTCTTAGCAAGAACTGGTTTGATTTATCCAGCAGGATGCAAACTTGGGGCCCCTTGAACTGTGGCTATTCAAGAAGTCATGCTCTCAGTTTCAGAGAGAAATGCTGAAATAGAGGTGGTCCCTTTAAATACATTTAAAGACATTCCTTATATGCAATTTACTTCTGTTTACATGAGATGTTATCTAGAGGATGCTAAGAATTTAAACATCACTGTTCATTTGTGCTTACCGGTAAAAGCTGATTGTAACCATCTGTTGTAAAACAGACTCAGAAAGGGATGAACTTCTGGTTCCTAGTTCTTGCCTGCCCGAGCTCAGCCTAGCAAAATGAGAGAGCAGTGGAAACACTGTTGTGTTGCTGGGTCCTGGCTGAATGCTAGACAGCATAGGGGGGATGCCTCAACATGCAGCGCAAAGTGAAAGTAGGCATTTCTGTTTGACAGCACTGTGTGGTTGCATCTAATTTTTTAATGCAATTAACAATCCATTTGGCAGGGCTTGTGGCCCTGGCAGGGTTTCTGCTTTGCTTGAAAAACAAGGTACAGCTAATAATATTTCTATTGAATTGTCGATAAATGAGGAGGCTTGGATCCCCTGATAAACTCTGAATGGGCTCGCTTTATTTCAGTGAGGCTCCGTGCGAGTGCAAAGATCCACTCAGACAATGTTAATTCATTGCAGGACTACAGGTCAGACACTTGGCCCACAGGATAGGCAGCTGTTTGACTAGTGTTTAAAATGAAGGTAACTGAAGTTTTCTAGACAGAAATATTGTAGTTTTAATTCACATTGCCAGTAAATGGTTTGAAATGTACAGACTCTTAAAATACTGACTCTGGTCTTGTTGTCAAGCCTCTGTTGGTGTGACTTTGTCATCAGAAACCCTTAACACCTGGTGCCAGCAGTTTGGAGATGCCAGACGCTCAGCACCTCTGCAAATCAGAGTATCTCATTATGCCATCCAAATGCAGGACTGCAAATTGCCGTACATGGGAGTTTCATGGCCCTGTCTGGTACTGACAAGACTGAGGGGGATCACTGTGTGAGTGATCCCCCAAACCTGACCAGAACGCTGTGGTTTTGTGGCTTGCCTGCATCCCTGTTTATAACATTCCTGTTAAGTGTCTCAGCTGTCCTGCATGTAAGCCAAGTCAGCTTTGAAAATAAAGGCACAGTATTAGAGACAAAAAAATAGCATTTTCACTCAGACAATGTCTTTTTTCTGGTGCTTGTAGGTCAGTATTCCACATAGTGCTGGAGGAAAAAGAGAAAGGCAGGTGGGGGAAGTGAGGGGGATTTTCTGGCCAACTGTAGCTTATATTGAATACTAAAGTTGACATTTAGTTTACCTTGAACACTAAGGTCTGGTTAAGAACTTCCCCTTAAACTTCAGATGAGGCTTATATACGTAATTGGCTTTGCTTCCCTGAAGGCTAGAAAAGTTTGAGTAAGCAGTTCCCTGCTTCTGCAAGCCCCCTTTTGGGGAGGAAGTCAGCTATGTTGGGGAGATAAAATAGAGAGAGATCAAGGGTGTGAAGGATGCATTTTTGTTAAAAATACAAAAATCCTCCAAAATTTGCTAATGCACAGTAATTACTAGGTTATTATTGTTTCCCTTGTGTGTATTAACAACCCTCCTCTCCCTCCAATAATATTTTTTCTTTTAAATGCCACACAGTTTTACATTAGTTTTTCAGACCAGATGCATAAGTAAGTTAACAGCGTATGTAAGTCATTGACTTCTTCAGCCACAAGCAAAACGCTATATGCTTGCTTGTACGTTTGAGCTAAGCATTTGAAGGATGAGGTTTAGCTGACACCTTAATTCTCTGTAAAAGTGCTATGGCAGGGTTGTGAATGAAGGGAGCAGGCTTGGTGAAAGGAAAGAAACACGCACTGTCAGCTGCTTCCTTATCCTCCACCCCTGCCCCAGTCAGTCCTATCAGTTCACAGGAGACGGGTTTTCCCTCCCGCTGGGAAGCCAGACCAGCCCAGGCTGTGCCTGAGGAAGGAGTGCTGTTTGCAGACCTTCACAGGGGCCAGGTCTGCTAAGGCTGGGATTCCTGCTGGCAGCCTGCTCCTCAGCCTCGACCTCCCCAAGGTCCCACCCAGCTCCCACCATGTTCATACTAACCAGCGGGCTTCAGCTCCCTATGCACCCAAGCTGGTGCACCCAAGTTGCGGTCCAGAGTCTGCCCCTGTGCTGTTGTATGGCCACAGGGTCTGGGGCCAATGCAGTACATGTGGGGAGAGAGGTCTGTCCGGTGCTGGTTTGCCTGAGCTGAGTGCTATCCTACCAGCCATGATAAGGCCTTTCCCAGGATATATGCAGCGCACAAAGTGTCTTCCAACAGTGGCACCCAAGTGCTACTTCCTTCTGAAGCCGATGTTGGGGGGGACGTACGCTACGGACGCATGCATTTGGTCTAAACAGTCAGTAAGAGAAGGATGCTTGAGCAGTGTTTGGATGGCTTTTCCTGTAAACTTGGTTCCCATTTAAATGGCTCCAACTGGGGAACCTCCTCACTTATGAACTTATCTCCCCTCTCCCCAACACAGTAGCCATGCTCAAATCTCTCATATTGCATGTATGGAAATACAGAGAAGAGTTTTTTAAAAGAAAAAAAAAAAAGAAAAAAAGGGCAAAGTTCTCTTGGGTTATGCTTTCAAGCTCATTTACTTAAATTACTTTTTTAGAAACCATTCTTTCTACCTTTTCTTGGGATGGAGGAGCAACTAGCAGAATACAAGAGCCTCGAAGTAGTGAAATTCAGTATGTTATAAAGACCATGAGCCAAGACCATATCCGTCACCACAGGTAAGAAGCCTTTGATACTGCCTGTGTAATTCCATTCCGTGTAATTACATACGTGACCTGAGTCTGTGATTTACAAGGATCAAACTACAGTCTTTGGTTAGGCTTTTAATAGGGTTTTTGTTGTTGTCTGCATTGGTTGGTTTTAATAAAGCTACTGGCTGCAAGACTGAATTGTTCAGTAAATTCCACTGGTGAGGCTTTTGGCTTATCTTGGTTCAAATTTTGAACATTAGTGAAGAGGAGTTTGGTACACTTTGTAATGTTGATCCTATGATGCACGTTTAAATTTCTACTCTTCCCAAACTTTAGGTGCAGCCTACACTTTTGTGATTTTAAGACTTCTTTTTTTAAATCAAAAGGGTATTTAACAAAATGGCCTTTTTCAGTTTTTGAAGTCTCCTTAAATATCCAGTGTTGCTATGGGTCATGAGAGGCTAAACTGTTAGGAAGTAAGAGTTGTCAATTCTGACGTCTGCAGAGGACAGGATTCTCTGTCCTCAAAACCTATAAAAAGTTCAGTTTTGCAGAACTTCCATCTCACTGGGCACTGTCTTTGGTCTGGATGGCTAAAGAGCAAATCTTTCTGGAAATGAAAAAACAATCAAACATTGGAAAACTCTGTATATGCTCACAATACAAAACTTTTTTTTTTTTTGGTAAATATTTTAACAATGTCAGATCAAAGCCCTGTTTTTGTGGATGAAAGTAGAGCTGCCTGCTTTGAATAAAAGCTCAATTCATGCTGGTTTTCAGTTCTAAAGCCTCAGCTGTTTTGGCTGCATCCTGAAAATCGCCTGGTGGCTATCTTGGTTCTTGTGCTGAAGTTCCTGAGCACTGAGGCCATCTCCTCTTCTGACCCTGCTTCAGGGCTAGTGACCTCTGGACAAGGGTGGTCACCAGCTACTGGGAGGTGGGGACAAATGGATGCCACTGCAGTTCTCAGTGAGTGTTAGCGTAATGCCTCAGCTCATTATTTCTGCTTAAAGCAGGGTATATCCTCCAGATCAAAGCTCCATGCTGACATGGCTGCACATCAGCAGGTGCCAAGTGAACTCATTCAGCACCAGCCAGGGAGCGTTTGCTCAGCACAGTGCTGCCCTGCAGGTAAAGCTTCCTTTGGGCATATGGACACAGATGCCTCCAAATAACTGGACAGCTTTGACCTTTAGGTAGGTTATTTTTTTGAGATCATTCAGTTTGACTCTGAACTCAGTCTGGAAAGTGGCATTTGCACAAGCTGTGAGGGACTGAGATGGGTGATTCAAATTTAGGTGCATACACCCTTTACTTTCATAGTTGTGTCCTTGCATACTACCACTGTTAAGGCTGAGTAGGTCTCTAATCACCCTGCCCAGACTCTGGGGGAGATGCTTCCTCTTCTCTCTGTCTGTATGGATGGATGAATAAAGTAATTGGACATTTCAGTCTAATACCAACACTTGAGATGTGCTCCCAACCCATCCTGTGAAATCCATACCAAGATGAGGTTGGATGAGTCACTGAGCAACCTGATCTAGTAAAAGATGTCCCACGGCGCAGGGGAGTTGGGTTAGATGATCTTCAGAGGTCCCTTCCAAACCAAACCATTCCATGGTTCTATGATTCCGTGAGGTTTGTTGGTGGCCTTGAAATTTCACAGCCAGCGCAATTTCTGTGATCTAGTGCTCTCGCTATTTGAATCTAACCTTGACCTTTGGGAGGGGAAGGACAGAAAATGGGAGAATTTTCTTTGTCACACTTTGTCAGTTTTCTGTGCTTCCACAACACCCAGCTCTCTCTGGAAACACCACTGTTTCTGGCCAACGCACTGCAGTCCTCAAGAGACTTCATTTGTGCTTTTTTACTCAGACCTAGTCTGGCCAATTTCAAATCCTTGGACAAACTTCCAAGTGAAAAGACCCCTCACATTATCATTCATTGGTACTCTGTAAAAACCTCAGCTGAAATAGGTTTTAATCGAAGTTGATTTGTTTCCTTTCATTTTTTTTTTACTGGGCTCACCCTTTGGCCAGTGCAGGGAGGAAGCTGAATTACTTTTGACTCCTTGTCTAGTTGGAATTTTGAAAAAGAGGAACTAAAAAAGAAACCAGAGCTAGCAGTAGATGTTGATCCAATTCAAGGAGAAAGCATCTGAGTGTCCAGATTTTAGCACAGAGGTTTAGGAAACCAAGGTATTAGCTAACCAGTTTACAAAGTAAAAATCCAGGAACAGCTCAAGTAAGAAACAGATACGGAGAATACAAACTATGCACTTCCAGGAGAAACTTTAATGGAGCTACATCTGGTCATTTAAAGACTTGGGAAAACAAAGACCTGAAAAAAGCAATGAAAGAGGAAGAGAAGGAAGAATTGGGTTATTAAAAAAAAAAAAATGCTACTAGCTACAGATGTGACTACATGCTAAATTTTTAGAAAAGTCTCTGCTCTTGGTAACTTGTTTAGGTGTTTTGTGATGTGTATTTTACAATTTCCTTTTCTAGAGATGGAAGATCATGAAGTTAACACAACTCAAAACACTTATTCAAGACCCTTTCTCAGGCATACAGAAGTTCTTGCTTGAGAACTTTCTCCTCCTTGTATTATCTACTGTCATCCTAAGAGCTACTCTAAAAATAAAAAGAGGAAAAAAATCATTCCTTGCTTCCACTGACCTGACTTAATTGCATTACTTGCATAATTTCTTATCAAGTTCTTGCTGGGTTTTCTCTGTCTGTACATCTGTGTCAGGCTGGGGAAGTGTTTCTTTGGCCTCAACAGATCATAGCTTAACACTAGCATGTTATTCAGTAAAAATACCAAAACAAAGCTGTGCCTTGGGCTGTATGAGATGGAGCTGTAGGCCATACCTGGTGCCTGGGTTTCAGGCTCTCCTTTTCTAATGCAGCCTTTGTTCTGCAGTCCTCTGCTTTTCTTTCTTTTTGGGTTTATCTTTCAAACCTCCCAGGTTGCCCATTCTCTCCTACCTTCCTGCGTACTTCCCATCCTCGAGTCTGTATCTGCCTACACAACAGTGGATGCTGCTTGGGCCATGGCTGGGCTTTGGTGTTGAAGTAGAAAGATCACAGGAATACCCGCATGTGAAGTGGGGATCTTCTGGGGAAGTCTGAACTCCACTTTTCCAGTTGATCATTTCATTCATTGTGAGCAAGGATCAGATCTGGCACTGCTATTAAAATAACACACCTTCTTAGATTTCCCCACGCCCTCTCTAGCTGCATATAAGTGGGGGTTCTTTTCTTCCTGTATCTCAGAAGGCTCCTTCAATTTTCTCTAATTAAACTGTCATCTTAATAGTACCTTGGCTGAATGCCAAGATATGAAAATTCTTCAGAAAAATAATCTTTTTAGAGGTTTATAGCAGATTAAAGCACCATCCTGTGCTTAAAGACTTCAGCATACCTTCCAAACAGTTAGGGATTGCAATGGTTTCACAATATGTTGTCACACTTATTAAAGCATTGCTGTAAGTAAAAACGTAGACTTAGAGGGAAGGGAAATTCTTTATTAAGATTAGCATTCTTGGTTTTCAGTCTGGATGCTGTGTGTAGCACATGCAAGGATAAGCACAGGATGATTTCAATATACTAAAATGTATGGGTTTAGTGGTGCCACTGTTTGAGGTCAGGAGTGGTATCAGTTACGTGTTAGTCCTACCTGATTATGCTTCTGAGAAGCATTCTGCCTTTGCAGAACTTGCAACTTTCTGCAGAAAAGGAAATAAAATAGATGATACTGTTGGGAAAACTTTTTTTGCAGACCTTTCATAGTCAGTGGCAGTGTGAGCTAAACAAGGAAAGTCGGTGAAACTTTAGAAGCATTAACGGAGATGAAAATCCAGTTGTGCCAGCTGTAGTCTAAATCCATGTAAGCCAAAATAGAGGCCCTGCCCCCCCAAAAGGCTCAGTTTTCAAAGACTCTGGGTAAAAATGTTCAGAGCCTCATTAAGTTCACTTTGATTGATCTCAGTGAAAACAACTAAGGAACCTTTTCTGAGTGCACTGATATTATTTTAATGGCAATAAAGTAATATTCCTAGAAGCCTTTCAGTTTGCAGTAAATTGGATAGCCGTTTAACTATGAGAACAATTCCCCATCTGCATTAATAGGGCAGTGTGGTCTGGGGGTTTTGGTGGAATGATTGGAGCAGGAACAATAGACTTTAAAGAAAGGGAGGGAAAACATGGGCATTTTGAACACGCATTTTGAAGCCTAGTTTTGAAGCCTACAGGGAGTGGGCAGACTGCCAACATGCAACAGTCCTTCTTGTAGGTTTTTCTTTTAGCCTGTGGTGTCTGACTACATTTTGAACATGTAGTCTTTACCCTTTCTCTCCTGTGCTTCTTGATGTGAAAAAATTGCTTTTTCTATCCCTTGTTAGGTACATTAAAAAATAGGCCAGTTCTTCACAAGCTGGAATCTAATTATTTCCTCTTTTATGGGGACATTGTTGCTCCTCCAGTGCTTTCATTAAGTTCCTGTTTCCAACTGTGCCAAATTCATTACTTTTGTGGTGCTCAAGACCTTGTCTTTGCCCTCTCTGAGCATACTGGTTGTCTCAGGAAGGAACGGAAAAGGGTTCATCCTGGGCCTCACGTCTGACACCTGTGTGACAGACCAGACTGTCCCCACCCTTGAAAGTTAGAAATGCTGATGGTGATCTTAGCTGCTGCCAACCATTTCATATTATGCTACTGGAAGATTTGAAAAAGCCAACCTCTATCTTTTTACCCTAGAGAAGCAGTGTACAGCTTATGTTATGTATCTCCACTATCCTAAACCAATGAGGGACAGGCCACCTCTGATGGTCATGTAGTCCCATAACCCCGGTGGCCATGCACCCTGCAGCGAGGCTGCCTATAGGGCATGGAAAGAGGGCTCTGCTGCTGTGTGGACAGCTGTGCCTAGTCCCGCTCACATCTCTGAAAGAAAGCCATGGCTATGAAGAAGTGATTTATAATTTGCAGTATGTATGCTGATCCTTATGGCTGTATAATTTGAAGAAACCTTAGAAGTGGTGATGTGCTCTCGGTGTATTCAGGCCAAGGACTGCAGGGGATGCCAAGATGCTGAAGTCCTTAAAGATGTCCATTCACTGTTCCTCTGCAACAGCCGAGGGTCTAGCCCAAGACACGAAGAATTCTGAGAAAAATCAAACTGTTTAAAAACAGAGAGAATAGCATCAAGTATGGAATTTTCAATGAAGCTACTAATTTTACTGAAAATGCTACTCACCTTTGTCTCAAACTTCAATTTCAGACAATGTTCTGATTTTTGGATCTGTTTGACACAAAGCAAATGTTTTTGTGCTGCCTCGTTGTAGGGCTTTTTATTTGTTTGATTTTCCAGAATGCCATTCTTAACTTTATGTTTAGTGCCTCTTCTGCAGTCAAAAACTCGAATAATTTGTCTTTGTGATCAAGGGCTTTGCTATTACACATACTCTGCGTGTATTTTCCAAGGAAGCAGCTGGCAGTGACACAGTGCATTTGATCTGACAGCTGTGTTCCATGTAAGACATCAATGCATTAGAGCAATTTCTTTAAAAGTTCTGTGAGATTAATAAAGACTATAATGCTAACACTTGTTGCATTGCAATACATAGCTTTACTCCCTGGAGCTGTATCCAAACCTGATGGCTTATTTTTAGACTCATTGCTTGACATCACCTGAGGCTCAATTAACAGTTATTTCCTTTATTTATCATCTGTGACACAATGCTTTGTTTGCTTTTAATTGAAATATCAGACAACTTTTTTCCACAAACACATCGTGCATATATCAAGTTGCAATTACTAAAAACAGAGAAGATTTCAAAAAATGATGTCAATTACTGCCTACGGATTCAGCATTCACTTGATTTTCATTCCTCATGCCCTTTCCTATTGTATCTGAATACCTAATGAGTGATCGCAATTCCCAGCCCTCTTGCCTGCAGGGCACCATTATAGAGCTGTGCTCCAGTTTTCTTATGGAGAAGCAAAGGGAACCACGCAGCAACGAAGTTTCCAAATTTGCATTGCTGAGAATTTGAAAACAGGGACATGGCCTGTAGTAGAGTCTATTACAGTGACTGTCTGGGGGACTTAACGCTCGTGATGAGCGTTTACATTATTGCAGTGAATATTGGGTTGGACTAGATGATCTTTGAAGGTCCCTTCCCACCCAAACCATTCTGTGATTCTATGATTTTAGACGAACAGGGAAAGAGCTCCTAATGAGCCTATATGCACCAAAATGAGGAGAAATGTTAGCTGTGCCAGGATATATGGCATATAATTTTAGAATAAACTCTGCAAAAGCAAGTTATGTGTCCTCATTTGATCAGGCAGGGTTTATGGTAAAGATGAGTTACATCCTGTACCAGGCTTTCTGTAATAATCTCAGATGTTAAGGACACACCTATAGACAGTTTGGGAGAGGAAGGCTTTGCAGGTATAAGTCTGATTTTGTAGAAATGCTGGCTTTATCCAAATAATGCTTCATCTAGATTTCCAGCTTTATTAAAAGAACACCTTTTATTTGCTGTAACATAGGGAAAAATAGCACCTTGGCTCTCTTTCTCTCCTTTGTTCTTTCCCAAAAGACTACGCTGTTTTAATCAAAAGACTACACTATTTTAGAGAACAATCTTAGTAAACATAAATAAACCATTTCCCATGATATGTGAAATAAATAGCGTTGTTATTCTCTATAGTATGTTCCAGTTGAGAATCTCAGTGTTTTATAAGCATATACCTTGACTCCTTAAGAGCATTCATGCCTTCAAATAGCTTTGATACAACTTGGGCATCAATGGATCAGGTCATTTAACATGACTGAGGTGACTGGAATTCTCATTTGATAGGAAAACTGAGACACAAAATGCTTTCCAGGAAGCTGAACTAAAGCTTTTGAGCTGAAACCAGTATCCGGAATTTCTAACTTTAGATGTTATGCTCAATCTGGCGAGCGTTTTGACATGCTGGCTTGCCTCTGCCATGTTCATTACCTGTTAGAAGTAAGTTGAAGGGCAGCTGTCCTTGTGGAAAGATTATCCCTGCTACTTAACCCAAACTAAACCTCTAAATGCAATCTGAAGTAAATAACAGTAATTTTTCTGCTGGTTTGAGGCTTTCCAGTAGGGTAAATACAGGCTTCCTCGTGTTCAGTAAGTGGCTGTTGTCAGTGGATTGAATCTGGGTAACGTCCCTCATTCCCTGAAGATTAACAGCTTGCCTTTCTATCACTTTAGTGGAAGTGTATGCAGGTTAAAACTCCCTTTAGGTCACAGCTTCTTTTTTCAGACAACACCGCAATGTCATGGTTCATAAATTAAGAGGTCAATTGTTTGTCACTGGAGCTGAAAATACCTCCCTAAAGGTTAGGCCTCTGAGAGATTCTTTAAAATGCCGGCAAGTTTCTATGACAATGGTCCTTTGCAAAGAATGTTTTCTGATCCTTATCAGGGAAGAAACGTCAACAGCGTGATGCCTTATCATTTTGGACTCATTAGTGTAGAACCCTTTGCTACATTGTTTGGAGTGTCACTTGACATTCCTATTGTTGATTACAGGGAGAGTTAAACCTATGTCACATAAAACTCAGTAGCATTGATAAAATGTAATTTCCAGTCTTTTTCTTTCCCAAGGACAAGAACGGTTTTGTGGAATACAGCCAAAACCAATGCTCTTCACTCACGCAGCTCTACTACCAAATCTCAAGGGCTGCTTCATCGCATGTCCATGCTTGCAAGGGGGTAAGTGTCATCTGAATCCAGATGTCCTGACTGCGAGGCCACAAACGGTTGGGTTCTTTATGAAAGTCACCAAAGCCGCCCAGGACTATGTTCCAAACTATGAGGATATGCAGGACACGTGTTACAAGGAGTCTGCAAGCTGTAATGTCTCTATGTAGGCATCTCTATTCAGTTTGCTGTGCAGCAGCCTTTCCAGAGCATCGCTGCTGCTTGGTGACTGTGGGTGAGTGAACATTTAACCAAGCAGAGAAGCTTTTTCTGGTGTCTTGGTCTTGGATGAGGCTTTTCCGTGCCTCAGAAGTGGAAGAGGAAATGGATGTACTCCCTGCAGCAAGGACCATCTCCTCTGTTGTGTTATATGCATTAATTGCTTTGTACCATGAAAATTAAGCGTGTTTCTTGCTTGGCCGTACCTGATAACCAACAGATCCTCAGTCTCCTATGAGAGAACTCAAAGGACTATCTTGTATAGTATTTGCTTGGTAATGCTCCAGAAAATACTTTTGGATAAAGAGGGGAAATAACCCGCAGACTGTTTCATTGTGAATTTCATTATTAACTTCTTGCTTGCAAGCTCTGGGTTACTGTGCATGAAGACAACAGGCTGGAGCAGCAGCGTGACCCTCCTAGTTGTGGTGGCGGTGCACAGTACTGCAAAGAAGCCTCAGCCAGTGACTCCAGCCACAAGCATGCAGTAGTCCCAGATTATCCTTGTTTCTTCTATAGGAAGTGTGCTGACTTTTTGATGGCATGCGCATGATTATCGTGTTCTTATGAACCTGATCGTGGGAACCACTAGGCGAGTGTCCATGCAAGCCTAGCAGATTGACAGCCCCTTGTAGGAGCAGCTCACTGTCAACATATCTACCCTTATTTTCCTGTTCACTGTCTGACCTTGTGTTGCTGATTTTGCATTTTTATGTTGGGAAGAACATAACTTAGTGCACTCTGGGGCCTTCCCACATTTGCAGTAGCCAGGAGGACAGTGAATCTTTATGGACAGAGTATACATTGGCTGGGGAAGGAGAATAAGGTAGATTTAATACTTCCCCTTTTAAACATGATCTTTCACCCTGTTCTCCTCAGTCTGCATTAGAGACCGGAAGAGTGGACCTCTGCAGACGGGTCCTGTCACTCACAGAATAAAATTTCTGCCATGTAGTAAATACCTGGGAAATAATCGTATCTTTTTTCCCTCACAGTTCAGCAGATCTTCCCATGTACAGCCTTCAGGTTTGGGATGAGCATGAGTCTTTTGTTACTTTGAGAACCTCATCCTCCTTACAGGAATGTTGATTGAATGTGCAGATGACAGACAATGTCCAGTTTAGGCCATTCCTTATCAATGCAAGCCAAAATGAAAGAGAAGAGATGGGGGGGGGGGGGTGTCGGGGTGTGTGTTGGGTATGGGTGTATGTGTGTTCTTGCCTGTTTTGTGCCTCAGGTACACTTTTTTTCTTTTCCAAATAAAAGCCTGGAAAGAAAGGCACTGATTATGACTACACCTTGTTGAAGAAAGCTGACAGAAAACAGTTGACTACCTTCATATCAACAGTCTGGGCTGCACAATTTTAGCTAGTAATTAAGAAGGAATATATACCATACTTAAGTTTCATTCACAGGAAACTGAACTATTCTGTTTCCTGTGTGGACAAACGTTGAAATAAAAAGACTGAGTATCTGTACAAAAGGCATGTCTTCTCTTCAGTGCTCTGGCATTTCTCAAGAAAAGCTTTGGTAAGTTTAGTCTATCCTTTAGATAATGTGACCATGATAGATTGCAAAAATTAATTGTAGTTAAGGAGTACAATAAGAAATGAGATGCCAAGTTCATTGCTGGACTAATCAAACTGGTTTGAAAAGAGCTTCTGCAATTATGTTATGGATTAATGGGTCAGAGACATTATACTTTAAAATAAGCCACCACTTTTTTAATCAGCCTGTAAGTACAGTTACGTTGATGATCCTAGCCAGACCACTGTACAATACAAACGGGCCATTCATCACGATGAATTAGAAGCTACATTCCAGCAAGCACAAACACAAACACACAAGCTAACCTATAGCCATCTACATGACTCAGAGGAGATAAATACTCATTCCAAGTTTTTCTCAAACTTGATAAAATCTGAGGATTACTCCAGGTCTGAAACCCAGGACAGTATACCACTCTGATACTAGTATTATACCTCAAGGAAATTTTTTTTTGCCTAGTGTTTTTTCATAAGCAAAAATAGCCCAGATTGTATCATATTACACATGGTGTAGCTTTGAGTTCATTTTAATTTTTAACAGTCATCTGTTTTCTTCATCTGCCTTTAAGTCATGCCACAGGAACATCTGCTGGTTCTTTTCTTTCATACTATTGACTTCAGTTTTGCATTTTTATAGTGCGGTTTTCTTTCCATATGAGGGTCAAAGTCAGCTTGCTTGTTCAAAAAGGGGCAAGGGGAGGCAACATGCTACAGAGTTACAGTCGTGCTGCATTTGGCCCCTGCTTGCACAGGGAAACTTAGAGGCAGTAGCTCTTCCCCATGCTGTCCCTCTTCCACTTGTAACAAAGCCCTGTGGCTGGGCTGAAAATCTGTTTGTCCCCTATGCTTAAAAGTGCTTTTGGTCCCTCTGCTGAGACGGGCGTAGGGTGGTCTATCCCTGGTAATTCTGTCCCTGTACTGTGACTTTGCAATACAGCCTCTGTGCTCTGAAAAAGTGGGCTGTCAAGTTTACTCCTCAGGATGCATCAACGAGCCACTGTGTGGTAGCAAATTTTACTTAAGACTCCCACCAGCCAGTCAAATCTGGAAAACTGATGTGAATCTCGTGACAGAACGCTGGCGAGATATCTTGAATTCTATGAGGTATTAAATAATTGGTGGGATTTGGCCTATACCCTTCCTCTTTCCTGCTGTTCTGAATGAAAAAAAAAAAACAACTCTTGGATTTTCTTTTGTTGCAACTGCAATGAGTCAGTAAAATGAATATATGTTAACTTGAATACTTAATACTTTAACATGCAACAGGATTTTGAACAGCAGTCAACTGAACATTTCAGCTTGTAAAAAGTATCACATTTATAAGTAAGCAACATGCATTACTATTAAATTGATAATTCACTTGATTTTCATTTCATCAGCCACCTTGAAATAAGATCAAACCTGCTTTGCTATTGTCTTATGGAGGAAATTAATCATATCTGTATTTCAATAAAGACTCTTTCCCTTCTTGTGGCGGAAAACTGATTGATCTGAAAAGATTTTAGGTCACCTCTTTGTCTATGAATCTTTAATACATAAATGAGAGTATGTGTGCATGTATGTTGAAGGAAATAAACTAGCAGAAGTGGGGAGAAAAAATGAGCAAACCTTATTAACAGGAGCTCAGTTTTTAGTCCCAACAGACTTAACTAGCAGAAGGGGAAAGGAAGATCTGGGGCTGGCTGCCAGAGAAGCATTGCTGAGTGTAAACACTCCAAGGCATCTCAGAATGCCCTTATCATAGGGAGCCCGAAAGTGTTTGTACTCTGGGACTCTGCAGTCAGGAGCAGTCTTGCAAGCAAAGAGTGTTTATTGTGGATTTTTAGTACGGAGAAAACTACAGCCAAGCTGACCAGAAAGACTGGAATTTCATCTATCTCTCTCTCCCCCCACCCGCCCCTCTGTCTTTCTCTCTGTCACCCACTCATTGGATTTCTTTCTCTGCCAGCCTTTTAAACCAGAGATTACTGGGTCAGTGACATTCATTATTCCTTTTATTCTAGTATGATCTCGTTCAGCCTCCTGGAGAAACACTGCTACCTGTAAGTATCTGCTTCAAGTTTGCTGTATACACTGAATGCTGTTGTGTTTGTGGTTGTAATAGTGTTTAACAGCTTGCAACATTCAGTTTGCTGCTGAATGTTGCAGCAAAGCAGCTGGACAGTAATTTTTGTACTCAGGATGGATGAAAGATCAGTTCTAACTTTGGAGGAAAACAGGCACTGGTTCTTGCCAGTAGTTTAGTAGAAGTTAACTTGGAAGTTAAGGATTCCAAGCAACTTAGTTTATCCTAATGTTCCAGTTGATATAGCTTTCTCAACTATGCTGGCTTTCTTCCATCAGCTCTAATAAAACTTTGTGGTTTTTATCTTTTATAAAAGCTTGAAAGCACTAAGTAAGATTTCTTTTTGTAAAATTGTCTTTTTAGTAAGACACACCAGGAGAGAGAAATGTGATAAAAAGCACTGAAAAACATAATTAAAACTTTCAATATTAGTAAGTCTTTCTAAAAGATGTATTTCATTTAGCTGGGAGAACTTGTTTTTTAAATGCATGTTTTAAAATTGTAGACTTTTATTTTGCAGTAGGGATCTGTGAGAGTTTCCACATTTTCATGCACATTCAGACAGCTGACTTCATTCATCTGAATTAGACAGATGTTCATTGGTCATATGTATGTGTAAATGTTTATGTGCGTTTCTGAACACACACATACATGCTTGCACAGTTTTTTACATTTCCTGCTGATTTCTATGCATTTATCTAGAACCAAACTCTAAAACATCATCCTTTAGAGATAAGTTGCTGTCGCTCTGTGTTGTGCTGAGACACATCAACAAATCCTGTAGATAATTATACACAGTTTCTTGAAACGGTTATTAAAAGGTGATTTTGCAAGTTATGTTTTTGCTAGTTAGAGAATTTTACTAGTTCATCATCTCAGCCAACTCAGGACTGCACGTTACCTTAGGCAAGATGCATCTCTGCTGTTGACATGTGTCCAGGATGTCTGTGGGAGGCACTGGCACTGTAAATCACCAGTTTCTTTCACAGTAAAAGAGCACACACATCTGTAGGAGTTGTCCCATCTCTTTTCTTTTACTCGGGTGTTACTGCTGTGGGCCTGCCAGCATTTTATTCATGATTCTTCCCTAGGGTTTATTTTGCATGCAACATGACTGCACGCAGATCGTTTTGACTTAGAGACTGAGGTGGTTTGGATCTGGGCACCTTTAGATTTTGAACATTTTTTCTGGCATAGATCCCTTCTTCGAGAAGAATTAGGCAAGTATAAGGACAAATGATTAAACAAGTCCCTGGACAATGACTTGATTTTTAAAATGAAAGTATCTCATGCCTGTTCATTCATTACATTCATTTTCTTCAGTCCTTGAAGTAGTCTCGGTAATATTAGTTTATGATAATAATACAGTACATGTGGTCTTAATAATACATGTCTATGATAACATTAGTTACAGTACAACAAGAATTAATTTATTTATGGGGAAAAGAAATGATCACTGACTTCATCAATCTAACAGTGAATTTAGATGGCAACAACAGTATGTGTAGTAAAATCATCATGGTAAAATAGCACATGCTAGTCAAATAATGATACATTAAAAGTGCAATCCGCTTGACTGTACCTGTTGAGCATAGAGGGAGACTGAGCAGATCATTTGTCATCAATACTTTAAACTCTGCTTCTCTTATTTTTTGAGATTCTGTGGCACTCAGTTGTGGACACAGATTAACTTATCTCATGCTAATGGCTGCGTGGGCTACAATTCCTGTAGCTAAAGTGTCTGTGCACAACTTCATGCTTTCACAACTTGCAACACGAGATCTTCAGGATGATTCAGCTGCCTTTGTGCAGTTGGGTAAAATAACCTGTACAGACTACATCTGGGAAGCTGTTAAACACTCTCTAATGAAATGTGTTATTTCTGTCTCTAGTTGCTATCATTGTGAAGCCTGCAACAGTATTTCAAAGAACTCTTAATAGCTTGCGGTGAAGATAAACTGTAGCTGGACTGTGTCTGATTTTCTGACAACTGTTGTCTAAAACCATCATGCGACTACATGAGCTGACAGGTTGTAGGTGCACTGTGCAGGCATCCTGAATGTGTAAGGATATACCTTTATCAATGAAAATTGTTAACAAAAGAGGAACTATGGTTTTGGGGTTTTTTTAGTGGATCTAGATTAATTTTGATGAGATGTGTAACTATTTAATCTAGTGCACACTCCTTGTTTATCAAACATAATTTGAAGGCAATCATACCACAGCTAAGTAACTTTCAGATTTCACAGAAGAACCTAAAATCACATTTGATTTCTATGTAGGGAATATCAAACTCTCAGTGGAGTCCCCTCACATACTTTTCAAAACCTAAATTTGTGTCTGGGCTAAATCTATCCTCTTTCCCTTAGATAGCTATGTAAACAGGAAGGAATTGCTCTTTGGAGGCACATCTTTTCCTCCTGGAATATAGCAGTAATCCTGGCAAAAAGCTCAAGCAAGTGACTAAGTTTCACATATCTAAGGCACAAAGAGATGAACCAAGCCACTGTGTGTGTGGGAAAGTGTAAACCATACCATCTACCAGCTGTTAAAATTTAAGCATTCAAAAAAATCCTCTGTGTAGCATGTGCAGCAGATTGCAAGTCTTCTTTTGTTTAGCACTGTGAGATGCAGCACACACTTTAGTGAGCTTGCTTGGTTTTGTGAAGAACAGTCTGCAAAGTCTTCCTTCTCAAAAATTCAAAACCTTTGCCATTACCCTCAAGGCTCGTCAGCTCAAAGCTCAGCCGTCTCCCCCACACTCAGTTAACCAGCCAACCAATAGCAGTGCATAAAGAAATTATTCTCAAAACACCAAAACCACATGCTGTGCTTCACAGTAGGTTTCTACCTGCAAGGGGGAGTCTGTCAGAGATGGAAGTCCACTGCCATTTCATTGCTCTGTACTTGCATGTAGAGCAGTGTTGGGTGTTATCACATACACCTTACTGAGTATATGACCAGATGTGTAACGCTATGGAGAGGTGCAATATGTCAGTGGTACCTCATTTCACCACCACTGCCCAACGATTGTTTCGCAGAAGTATCAGACCTTGCAGTTCATGGTGTAATGAAACAATTTCATTGTTGGACAGCTGGTCACAGGTTCCTTGTCCCTGCCTCCTCACCTTGCTACTCCTTGTGCAGGAGGCTTTTCCTGCTCCTTTTCTATGGGTTTTGACACCCTCACACTTGTGGGTCAGAGATGTGTTCACTCTCTGGTAGAGCTGCTCTGCCATAAGCCAAGCTCATCTAGCACCTCATGCATGAGATCTGACCATAGCTTGCAAAGGTCATGGAAAAGCATGGGGGTCCAGAGCTGGAAGCCTTGTGTTGTCATGTTAGGTACTGAATGCAATGCCGTCATTTCTGTCTTCACTCACTAAAATTATGGATCAAGGTGAAGCCAACGATTTTGTCCTTGTAACACAAGCATGATGGTCACTGACTAATCCTAGGCTGCTTGCTGAGTTTCACTAGTTTCTTTTCTATCCATTACTAATTACTTGCTAAAATGAAATGTCTTTTCAAAGTCAATGGTCTTGGGAGATTTCCTCTATCCACTACACTCCCTTCACCCATCCACAGTTTCCATTATTAGGGGTAGTTTTCATTTTTATTTTTGAGTCATTCTCTGGTTGGATTAGGGGAAGCCATTCTGCTACCCACATGTTGTTATAGACTGCTCTTCTCTTAAGAAGAGCAGGTTTTATTCCCTCTCTGCAGTGCGTATGATTATACATGAAATAAAAAGGATGGCTAATCTAGTCCTTTTACTTTACTGTTTTCACTAGTTTTCCCCTAGTTTATATCCTCTCCGTCCATGTCCCTGCCCCCCCGGGAGTCTCCAGGATCCCTCTCTCCTTTCTTGTACAGAAAAAGGAGAAAAGAAGAGATATTAAATATGCTCCTGATCTTTACAATTGTGTCATGCTCTTAGGAGAGTACCAGTATGACATTAAACTACAAAAAAATGACAGTAGAAAATATAGTGGTTTGTATTAACATTTACACTGAGAAGTAGCCTGCTCCCTTTGACTGCCAAAAAACCAACCTTTTGCTGTATTTGAATGGTCAAAAGAAAATTCTAAGTGGAAATATTCAAACCTTCTGAGAAATTAATTAGTCCTGCAAATAGCAAAGAGGTTTATTCAGTCTGTGTTTCTCCTAGGCTGGCTTGACTTTCCCTGCAAACAGCTATCCCCTATAGCTTTATACTCCCAAAGGGAGGATGGGAAATCAGGGAGTGCTGGGACCCAGGAGGATGAAGGTCATGTGCAGGATAGTAACCTATGGATAGCATCAGTGGAAGAACCTCACTGGAAGCTGGACTGTTTTATGGACTTCCTCAAACAGCTGTCAAAAAGATATAATTATTTCTTTTTCAGAGTAATTTCTGCAATGCACTCTGTTCCAATTCAGCGTTCATGTCTGGTGGAGAATGGGCAGTCAGAGGGTGGCAGTTCCTATTTGTGTAATGATCTTAAAAAACACATAAAGGGCAACTAAGAAAAAAAAAATCACTTCATCTTTATCTTCTCAACTCTGTTATGTGAGACAGTTTTCTGGGCTTAAAGAGTAGAGGGCAAAGACGTTTTCATTGGTCTTTTGAGGACAAAATATTTATCTGTTCAGCAAATGCAGTTTAGCTGTTAGTCTCTTATGTTTATTAAAACAAAAGCCAAGACTTGATTTTATTTGCTTTTGCAGTTCTCTTAAGTATAATAGGCATCTGCTAACAATGCGATCACGATCTCTATCTCAAAATTTCAAGTACTTCTAACAATATAAAAACAGATCTATTTAACACTTAAAAGGGAACAATGCATTGTCTTTAAGATGGTCTTTAAGGGGCAACCACAATCAATAGCTCCTTTTTCCTAGTCTCAGTCTGGGACTCTGACCTGCTCTGCCTTTTTAAAAGTATGTTGTGTAATGGTTGAAGACCAAGCTGTTAAGTATCCCTCCTCTTGATTGATTGGAAGTCTTCCTCTCAGTGTTTCTCTTTCCCTTTATTTTCTTGCCGTCACTGTCTGAGCCCCTCCACCTGCCCCCTACGGCTTAGCTCTGTTTAATGGGAAAAAGTGGAGCACTGCTCCTTAGACAGAAACGCCTCTGGCCTTACAACTTCTAGTTGATGCAGAAGGGGGTCTTATAAGGAGTGGAAATTAAAAGGGTTCAGCAAGGCTACAGAGGAACCCTAGGGAAAAGAGTAATTCAGTTTCCAGCCTTGCATTAAGCTGCAATACTTGGCATTACAGTGTAATAATGTTGATGGTGTTATATTCAGATTTTTCTCCTCTACCACTTGTCTGGCTTTGTGTAATGTCAAATACGCTTTCAGTATTATATTGGCCCGTCAGCATATGGGGATACTTCTGCACTCCGTTTTCACCACTACCTAGTGTCCTAAGCTTGGGTGAGTCATAACTTAGTGTACGACAGTGGGAATATCACGCTGAGGATGAACATTGAAGTCAGAAATAATCTCTGTACATTGAAACTGTATTAGGTCTTAATCTGATAATCACTGTTAAAATATCTATAATGTGAAAGAGGGTAGAATGAAGAAAACCAGGGGTTTTTCTACCTTATAGTATTGTGCTTTAATACAACAAAGAAACAAAGGAAAAAAGAAATGTTAATAACCTGGATATATCTGATGTGCTTCACATCCTTCAGCTGTTTTCCCTGATGAAGAAAGGTCTATTCATTGACTATGCAATGAAACACCTCTTGTTTCCTTACTTTGCTAAAAAGTGTACAGGACTTCTCTTCATAGACCAAAACTAAGAAAGGAAAAAAAGAAGGGAACTGTTATTTACCATTCCTTAACTCAGCAAATACCTTGCTGAATACTTGAGTTTCTATGTGACCTATAATCCTTGTTTGTAGTGCATGGAACAAAAACATTAAATAGCAAACAGTCCAAGGGGTGCATGTGTTAATTGCACATTCTGAAGTGACAACCCCCTAATTTAATAGCTCAGGATCCTTTCATTGCCCTGGGCTAAGTTTTAATTGCTGTAATAATATTAGTCTTGTTTCCTAGAAATCATGGAAGGCTGCTATTTGTTTTCTTTAATCTCATCCGCTAAAAAAAACCCAAACAATGTTCTTTCTGTTTCTTGTAAACTTTTTCTGGTGTTCATTAAAACAAATCAGTCCAACTCCCAGCCCACAACAATCATCCTCCATAATTCCTTTCAAGCTTTGGAAAAGAAGAGGGCAATTTTGGATCCAATTGTTCAGTGAAATCTCCCAGGCAACCACAGATTTTGTCACACACAGAGAAAATCTTGTCTCATCCAAATCTCATTGAAGACTTTGGGTGTCATTGAGACTTGGCTCAAAGTCACTAGTGATTACAGATTTCTTAATCAGGTTTTAGGTATTACACCTGAGAGTTATTGGTGCTGTTTCTGATCTTATCTTCAGTTGTTTTGCACGGGTAGATAGCTATCTAAATCATTGGGATTAGTCTTTATTTACATCACATTAGCCCTCCTCAGAATCAGACTCAGGAATCTGTACCTTTGTAACTTCTAAATAAAGAAGTAGTGCTGGAAACCTTCCCACCAATGTATTAATATTTGCATTCTTCGAAGTAAATTTCATTCATGCAGGAGTTGTAATGACAAAAAAAATTCAAAAATTATCTAAAATAGCAGATCTACTTGACATGGATCTAGAGACACACAAATGAGAGTTTCTACGCGTACCTCTGGATGGAGGTCCTGCACAGATGTATGTTTTCTCCAGAGTCTGCTGTTGGAAGGACATCTACCTTTCAATAACTCATGGATGCTCTTAGGGACTTAACGCAGTTCTCCAGATTCCTGGAGCCAATAATCACTTGACAAATTGGGAAGTTTTGCCAGATATTTTGTGATGATGATGATAATTCTACAGCAGTCCTGGAGTTCCTTTTTTGCAGTGTTTCTTTCCTCTTCTTTTTTTTTAGAATCTTGAAAACCAGTTGTATTTGGTAAGTTTGTAATTGTAAATGTTTGTAAATGTTTGTAATTAGCCATTGCATCATTTCTCACATGTGCACCAGCAGCCCTGAGGGAAAACTAGTTCTTCTGGCATTTAGAGGACATTTTTAACAAACCACATCTGAAGTTCTCAGTAACCATCCCCTACATTGTCCCCAGTCTTGTCTGTCCTTCTGTTAACTCTACAGAGTCATATCCACCACCTCTTCAGCGGCCCCTTCTCCTTCTGCCTTCTCCCCAGGCTTATCTACAAAGCGGGGCAAGGGTCTGCCAGCAGATGAGGAGCTCCTCAGAGTTCCCCTTGCTGAGTGTCCTTTGCACAGTGCCTTGGACACGTCTTTGGGACTCCTTTTCCAAGCTCCCAAATCTCAGGGTCAGCTAGGCCAGTCTGCCTCTAATTATGGGAAGGGAGGTCTCTTTCTTTGTTGCCACATTTTTTATACCAGTATGGTTTTATATTGGATCTCATGGGAATTACTGGACAGTTTGCAGGGTACAATGCAGTGTTTTGCAGGTAATTAACTTAGGTCCTGGGAGCCAGACAGCTCTGTCATTTCAGCTTAGAGTCATCACATGATTTAGGGCGCAGAAGACCTCTGCAGATAACTGCTCCCACCCCTTGCTCTCAGCACAGCCAGCTTGTATGGCAAGTCCAGCTTCAAAGTTACATCAGGCTACACAGGCGCTGATTAGATGTTTTTTAAATATCTCTGAGGATGGAGACTCCACAGCCCATCTGGGAAACCAATTCCACTGACCATGCTCATGGTGGCTTCTTTTTTCCTAATACCTAATGTGAATTTCCCTTGTTGCGAATTTTGTGGGTTGCATCTTGTCCCTTTGCTATGCACCTCCAGGCTCTCTGCGCTCTTCTGTCAGATGTCTAAAAACAGCAATAAGCCCTCTCTTCTTCAGGCTGAACAAACCCAGCTGTCTCAGCCTCTCCTCATAAATCATGTGTTCCATCCTCACTGAGGGATAACAACTAATATATGATATATCACTGAACTGACATGGCTGTTTTACTTCTGGGGCCAAAGCTGGTAGCTGTCTGTGAGCTTGTAGGTACACAGCGCACCTGGAGCTGGTTCAGGTGTTTTGCCATATAGACAGCCCCCTAGACAGTCACAGAATCACAGAATCACAGAATCGTATAGGTTGGAAAAGACCTTTAAGATCATCGAGTCCAACCGTAAACCTAACACTGCCAAGACCACCACTACACCATGTCCCTAAGCACCTCATCCAAACGTCCTTTAAATACCTCCAGGGATGGCGACTCAACCACTTCCCTGGGCAGCCTGTTCCAATGCTTGATAACCCTTTCAGTGAAGTAAAATTTCCTAATATCCAGTCTAAACCTCTCCTGATGCAACCTAAGGCCATTTCCTCTCATCCTATCACTTGTTACCTGGGAGAAGAGACCGACCCCCACCTCTCTACAACCTCCTTTCAGGAAACAGCTTAGTTTAAAAATACTGATTCTCCTAATGTGTTGTTCATGAACACCATTATTGCATTAAGACTCTTAAGTATATCTGAAATATCGTGGTGCATTTGGAATTAAATAGTGCCTCAGTCATTTGTTCATTCTGGACATACAGGTGACACGCCAAGGAATAGCAGGGATGAATCAGGCTTGGCTGTGATATTAAGGGCAGAGGAGTAAGGAGATTGTAAGGAAGTCCAAAGCAGCCACAAAATATGGCAGCAGCATCACCAGTGGTTGTGGAGCTGCCGGAGAGCAGTGCACTGTCACCGTGGATCAGCATAAGTACTGTCTAGTACACACGCGACTTTGTTGAAGCAATGGCCTTCTTCATGCAGACTGGAGAATGCTAATCTGTAACATTCACTCCAAAACCTTCTCATTTGATTGCCATTATGTGCTGAAAGGATATCTCATAATTTCATTTTGCTATCATTCGATAAGTAAGAAAGTGAGCTTATACTTCTCAAGATCTTCACTTGGCCACATACGGAGACAGCCCTGCAGCTGACAAGTAGAGGCCAATTGCTGGAACATATGGGACAAACACGTATACAGGAGCAGTGTCTTCAAGCAAAAGCAGTCAAAGCAAGACTGTAAGACACAGTGACAACACGGGAACAATTTTGTAGCAAAGAATGGCTCACTGAACCACCATGAAATTGATCAAAATGCTCCTGGCTCTTCTTGAAGCCTTTCTGCTCTTAGTGTTTGATGCAGGGTAAGAAAAGGCAGCAAAGAAACCATTGCCTGTGCCTGAGGTTTATACCTGCACCTAGTGCTGGGGCTTATGGGGTAGGCACAAGAAACAGATGGACCTGGGCTTCATCAGAGTTGAGGTGCAGATGTCTCTGCATGAACAACTCTGGCAGTGCCTGCTGGGGAGAGACAGCTGGCTTTCCTTTCTTGTAAGCACATAAGTAAGGTGTAAAGAGAACAATACACTTCCTGACCAGTGCCATTTCTGAACTGGTGATTAGGCTGTCTCTGAACTATAACGTGTTTTTGTGGTAGCTATCCACGTGGGAGTGGAGAAAGTCAAAACTGTTCAGGCTTTAATTTTATCATTTCTTATAAGGTACCTAGCGCCCTGTGAATAAAGGCATTTTGCACTGTAAATCAATGCCCCAGCCTGGTATTATGGAGCACGAAGTTACTGGCATTGTCATGAGCTGTAAACCACTGGGTCTATGTTTCAGAGTCATTGACTGCCTCTTAGCACTTTGCCAGGTCCTAGTCAGAGTCTAAAATTCCCAATTATTTTCTTCTTATCTGAGCCCCTCTATGGCTTAAGAAACTGGGTCTTCTCTGAAACTAGCTGAGACTTACTCATGCATTGCTGCTTCATCAGGGGCTGGAGTCAAAGGATTTAAAATCCATTGCAGTCCCTGTGCCAGGAGCTTCCTGCTGGCCAAGGATCCCGGCATGCCTGAGGTCAGAGGAGACATTATGCAGAGCATCTTCTTGAGACGTATGCCAAGGAAGTTATTTCACTTCCTTCAGCCCTATCTTCACTTTGTTTGATGCAGGAAGTAGAAAGAGGGCACAGCAATAGAGAAGGTTTTCACTCAGAACATCTCCCCATGCTTTGCAGCTGGTATTTTAAGGAAACACAGATTATATTTGATAAATGCTAGCAATCCATGCACTATGTGATAAACACCAGTCAGATATTGAGGTTAAAAGGGTGTACTTGCTGCAAACCATACTTTCTCACTTGGAGGCTGAAGTGTAATCTGTTTTCCTCCCCCTCTTTCCAAGTTGTCCTTTATAGGATCGCAGACTGTTTCAAAACAGTGAATTTTAGGAAGTGGAGTGCTGTCTCAGATGTGCTTATTTCAATGAAGTGCTATGCATACCCATCCCATTAGAAAAAACCCAAAAATTAGCAAGTACTTTGGGCACATTTACATATCTGGATTTTAGTAAAAGGTGTCTATGTAAGTAAACTTTTTTTAAATGAATTGAGATTTTGATTTGTTTCTGGGACACGTTAAAAAACTTTCAACCATGAATTTCATTCCCTTTCCTCTGGCTAGAATTCTACATTTTCTCTCAGATTTTGTTCAGACTGATCTGGCTGCATAATTTTAGACCAAAATGGAAAGATTTTCAGATAAAAAACTAGAAAACCAGAGTTAAGATTTGTGGCTCGGACTACATAGTCAACATACATCTAACTTTAAACATATGTTAGTCCCAATGTCTTCAGTCCTGAATCTGAGCTGAAGTGAGTGGATCTGCCTTGTGTTACTCTAGGAAGTGAATAATTTTAAAGAAATTCTTAACCGCTGATCATTTTTCTGTGAAATGTAAAACTGGGCAGATATGTGCATACAATTGTAGGCTGTTCAGAAGGTCATCCTGCTGGAAACAGTAGAGTGAACACTTACCTGTATACAATAATGAAGAAAATAAAGAGATACATGGATTTGTTTTTTTATTCACTTTCAGGAAAGCTCACTGTTGGTGGTAGGACTGTGGTTAAAATAGACTGTGCAAGTAGTCAGGGCACCAAAAATTTACCAGAAACTGAAGGAATGTTGATACTTTACTAGCTTGAAATTCTTATGATCTTATCAAATTTAATTAAATCAATATAATTGCCTATTTTTTGGGCCATAGATTCAGTTACTTTGGAGGGTTGTAGAAATTAGAGTCTTACAAGGATTTCAATAGTGCTTGTTCAATGTTAGAAGAACTATGCTTTTCTTATGTGTTTGTAAACATGAAAGATGAAGATTTACTGTAACTGGGGGCATGAGGAACTTGTGTAATTTTTTTCCCATATTATCTTTTGTTCCTTATTTCCACTGAATTTGCCTCAGAATGATTACATTTTTTTGTGCAAAAGAAAAAATTCAGCTTTGTCGTGCCATATCGTTTCTATGTTGACATCCTGGCATAGTTACTCGCTATAGCAGGAAGAGTAGAGAGGCACTGGAGAGGTGTTTTCAACTACAGGTTGAATTTTTCCCCCCACATTCAATGGCAAAGCAAAACCAGATTTAACAAAAGGCCACTCTCCCTTTATCTCACTTTCAGGTATCTTTAATCTGGACGAATGCCTACTCCTGCACTTTCAAATTACTTGGATGCCCATACCCTTTTATTAATATCTACTTGGTCCAGCAGTAAAAAAGGCCAGTAACAAAGGATCCTACACAGCAAGTGTTTGTATGTGCATATGGATCAAAGGTGCCTGGAATGCATATTGAGAGCTGATCTGTTGAGGGAGAAGTCTCATTGGTACGTAGCTAATTTTCTGAGCATGTGTGCACTCAATAGTATTCAAAAGTGAAGTTAAGCTGCTGCTTGAAATGAACTGCAATTGTAAGAAATGGTGGAAGCTTTTTCTGTGGCTATTTTTTTTTTCCCCAATAGTTCTCAATGCCTTATATCAATTTTCTTTCTTTTTTTTTCAGGATTAACAAACCTTAAAAGTACTTTGAGAACACATTCATCATTTTGTCAGGCTTGACCAATGAATTTTATAAAAACCCAAGGATATTTTGAAAGGCCCCTGTCCAGATTTCAGTCAAGGGGTGCATCTTAATAGAAAACATGTGGTACATTGTTACCTGCAACTAACATTTCAGTCCTTCATTATATGGTGAAAATCTGCTGGCGGAGAAAGAGAAGACTTCTTTTGTTAAGAACATTTTCTCTTGCGGAAAAGAGCTGGCATCCCCTCATAATATGAAGCCTTTTGAGAAAAGCTGGTTGTTTCTACTGCTGCCTCTTGTACTAAGAGTTGTATGCTCCTCCTTTATTAGTGTCAACCTTGGGGTGAAAGTGATGAAGGGACAGTCTGTCTTCCTGTCAGAAGATGACCTCAAATTTTCCATCCCCAGAGAGAAGGATGCCTGCAAAGTAGAAGTTGTGATTAATGAGCCAATAACACAGAGGGTTGGGAAACTAACTCCACAGGTATTTGGGCTCTGTTGTGCTGCTCTGAGTGTCCAAGGGTGCGCAAGTGTGGGAGAAACTAGGAAGAGCTGCTTTATTGAATTTTTTTTTTTGGGTAGTGACTAAAAGGCATGAAAATGAATGGCCTGTGAGATTCAGCCTTTTGCTAAAAGTAGCCAGCTGACAGAGAACTGCACCCCTGAAATCCAAAAGCTGAGCGCAGTAACACAAGTGCATAAAAGGGAGTTGGGTCAGAGTCTCCTTTCACAAGCAGAGAATGGGTATTTCAAAACTTTTGGTTAGGAGATATCCTCCATCTCTCAGCTGCTTGTTTTTCTGCCCCTCGGGTAATGCATAACCCACTAGAGCATTTTGCATTTTAGTCACGCAGCCACTACTTAGGGAGCAATTAAGGAAAAAATCATCACATACAATAAGCACATTGTGTACACCGTTGTTTGCTCTGCTCTGCAACAGCTAAATTGCTAGCAGATGGCAAATACATTAAAAAAATGTTTTCTGTTAAAATTTCAAGCTTGTAGGAATAATGAAATGTATTTCACATATCACTGTTCTGCTACTCGTTTGCCTCACAAATCTCCCCAGCTGAGTCATAGCAGGAAGGACTTGGAAGTAATTGACATGAAGATGTAACAGTAGAGATAGAAGATGAATGGTTTAAAAATGAACCATAACCAAGCAGGTTTTGTCTATTTTCAAAAAGTTTTGTTAATTGTACCATGCAGCATACACTTCTACATGTTGTATATGTACATTGTTTTAAACATCCTCTCTGAGGTTTCTGGTGATCTCTGTGAAGGTGGATGCCGGAGCACCAGTCTTGGTAGACTTTTCTAAAAACAGGAGGCAGTGAGCAGGGAAATGTGTGATCTTCTCTAAAGACTGGCCCCAAGATGTGCAGTGCCTCTGCTGAGACTTGCCCAGGGCTTGCACTCTGTCAGCACAGGGGTTCTGATCATAGTCCTCCCTCTCCACTTCCCCAGCCTAGTTTGGCCCATGAGGAGAAAGAGACTTACATGTCTCATCGCTGCCAAACCTCTTCTGTAGGCAAGCTGGCTGGCTGGCTGAGTGACTTTGCTTTCAATTTCTGCCTCAGCTTCTACATGCAGTAGGACCCAGGTATTTTGAAAAAGCCACTTTGTCCTTTGTAACCTGACATGCTTCAAGCACAGGGTCAGAGGCAGTTTTCCAGAGACCCCAGGAGATGTGTACTCACCATACCTTATGTTCCAAAATACCTAGGGTCCTTGCCTTTCCTCACTCCCAACCCCACCTCCACTAAGTGCCCATTCTTTCATGGCCCCGATGTGAGCCCAGGCAGCCAAGCATGGCTCTTGGAGGCTGCAGGCACACCTCATGTGGAGGGGTGAGCTCTGCTGGCCAGGTGGCCCTGGGGTAGATAGCTCTGCTATCCAGGTGCCCAGGATACCTCCCCTGGACGGCTCCTGGCGTGAGTGCCATCCTGTTAGGAAAGGTGCCTTCTCCCCCCCTCTGCAGCCGTGGGGAGGTGGGAGTGCCAGAGACACACCACCACATGGGGTCCCCCAGGGAGACTGCCAGCGACATAGGCAGTCTGGTTATCTCAAGTCATATTTCCTTGCTGGGAAAGAACAAGATGGCATTTGTAAGTTGAGGGCTTCTGTTTTAAATGACAAAATCCTGAGCCAGACACTGAAAAGTGCTGCCTGAGCTTTCACCATTCCTGAAAAAAGGTGCCAGAGCCCGGCCCTCCCAGTGCCACTCATGCTCTTTCTACCAGGAAATTCTGCAGGCAGAAAATGTCTCTGGTCTGATCTGTTTTATTGCCATTAAAGTGAGTAATGTCCTAGGAATGTACGACAATTTAATTATGAATTGTAATTGAAAAGCAGTTGAAGTAGAAAAAAACAAAGCTCAACAGTAATTAGGAAAAGATTTAGATCTCCTTTGTCTTACCCAGCGAATTTATTGACAATTAGAGTTGCCTGTTCATATAAAAGGAAAACATATTAGGAAACATAAAACAGATGTTTCTTTTTGCAAAGCAGATTGTGGCTTATACCTATATAAAACGACTGTCAGTCAGTGGTAACAGACCTTTGTGGAAAGGTCCTTCATTTTCAATCCCCTTGTCATCAATTAAGAGATGGAACTAATGATGTCTTAGAAAGAAACAAATTAATTCTCTGATATGATAAACCATCTCCTCTGCTGTAGGCAGTCCCCTCTGATATGAACAGGGATGCATCATCTGAGCAGTATCTCATTGTCAGGTGCACACCAGACCTACACGTCACCAAAAGCCCTACTGACTTTGAGGGCTCTACACTGATTTACATCCATGAAGAATCTCATCTTCAGTGTACATTAAACTACTGGAAGCTGTAATATGACTGGCTTTTGTATGTAATGTACTTTTTTTCTCTTTAAGGTAACACACCACCTAACTACTTCTCTTAATTTTTTTTTCTTTTTTGTAGGATATCACTTAGGACTATCTAATTAATTCATCACCTTCCTTTATGTTAGCTTGTACTAAGAACGAAAAGACATTAAATAAGAAAAAGACACATTTGCTGTTTGTTAAATACTGCAAAATAACAAAACACATATTTCTGTGACATTTGAAAGCAATATACAACAGAACAGCCACAACATAGTCAAAACCTTCATCATATGAGAGCAATTTTGTTTTTCACAAACTGTTCTTGTCCTTCCTTTCTAAGCAGTCCCAACAAATAAAATCAATCATACTTTCCATAACACCATATATTACAGATTATTCCAAGATTATTTTAGCCAGTAAGAAGAGTGATAAATCCATGTATATGTATGTGATAATCAACTCATTACTTAAAAAAAAAAACAACTTTGTACAATTTGCTTCTTGATGAAAGTTAAAAGCAGGCAATATATTTTAAAATCACTAGGAATATAGAACAATTACCACATAGCTTGAGCGTCTGAGAATCACTTCAGTGGAAGTGGACACTGCCAGTAATAATGAAAGCTGATAAACTCTAATTATTTTTCCATTATAGAAAGATGCAAGGTCTAATTCCGTGTAATGGCTAGAAAGAAACAAAGGTCACTAGTTCCTATATCCTTTACTGTAAATCCACAAAGTGGTCATGACGCACTTCAGCTAACTACACATCAACAACTAATTTAGGAATGAAAGTATTACTTTATTTTTACACTGAAAGTCAGAGCATCCAAAGACTTCCTCTACACACTGCACTTCCAGTCAACATTTCAGCACCTCACTAAAATCCCCCTTCCATTTCACCATCCTCCAAAGTGGTTGGAGAGATGTAGGTAATTCAGGCAAGCCACTTAATTTTCATGATTCTTTTGGTGTATTTTAAAAAATGACTGGTACTAAGAAATGACCTCTTCTTTCTGCAAAAAGGTCAGCCACATATGTATATTAATCCTTATTAGTTATGGCCTCATCAGGTCTATTAGTAAATGCTGACCAGATTTTACTTTAGTCCATAGAAGAACTAATCATGTGTGAATACTGCCCATAAAAACTGAATCAAAACCACATTTAGTTTCACAGTGAGACACTCAGGAAATGCAATGATTAGCTTTTGCCTTCTTGCTGACAAGAATATGCCCTGTCTCTCTGTAGATATGAAACATGAGTATCCTCCATCTATGCACAGGCTGTGTAGGGGTTCCCTGTTATCACAAGGATAACATAGACATGGTCTTATCAATGCTAAGAGCTTTCAGCTGTTAAACTCTATAAAGAAATATAGCTGCATGGGAACTGTAATTTGCCAGACTTGGGAACTGGCATATGTGACGACATGAAAATCCTATGCCCCAGAATCCAAATCCCTGCTCCAAAGAATAGGTGTGTCAGAACTCTCCAAAGCAATCTCTTTTCCATTTGGGTCAGGCGTTTTTCCTCATTGCCTTACTTTCGCAAGTCAACAAACCATTAAATAAAACAATCAGCCTGAAACAAGTGTCTCTCTTAGATGGTTAAACTGTGGCCAGCCATCTTTGCAAATTTGACCTGTATCAGGTATGTCACAAGAATTAGTCTCTTTTGAATTAGCTGGTGGACACAATATAGAAATTCTGCTTGCTTTTATGCTGTGGGATTACACGTTGGGGCTGGGTGCTGGTATGGCACAGAGATGACATCTGATCTGGTAAAAGGCTACTGGTAGAAAGTCAGTGTTCCAAAACTATGTAACAAACCTGAGCTAGCAAAGTTTCCAGCAGAGAAGTTTCACAGGATCATACTTTTGTAGTCCAATGGTAGTGGCCGTAAAGCAGGATTTACTGTATAATCAAGCTATCGCCACGAGCAACTTTAAAAACTAATAAATCTAACATTATACTGCAGGAACTGCTGGCTTTTCAGACCCACTGCAGTTCTCCCACTGAATACAACTGCATCCACAAGTCCACAGGCTGTGGTGGTAGAGAAGTGTGCGCTCAAACTACGTGTTGCGCTGGAGGAGGGATTTGGCAGCCTGAAACAATCACATTTATACGTCCATTCCCTTGTAGAGTGCCAGCAGCCCCACGTTAAAGTGGTTGCTCTGGCTTCCACTGGGAGACCACAGAACAGGTGAACACCTATTCATAGAAATAAACTAGAGATTGAAAATTTCCTCAGTCTGATGCAGTCCTGACAGTCAGAGAGAAGTGGAACAGAAGCTGTGAAGTTAACATGCTTGACAGTGTTGTACTTGTCTATCCCTTCTCCTCCATAGGTTTTTGACTGTCACTTCCTTCCTAATGAAGTGAAATATACCCACAATGGCTGTCCGATCTTAGATGAAGACACGGTCATGCTTAGGCTGTACAGGTAAGCAGCGGCGGGAGATCACACTTCATTGTTACCAGGAGAACAGCTGCCCTCAGGAGGAGCAAGCAGTCCATTTTTCATGGTAAAAGTATGTTCTGCTGTACATATAATAAGTACTTAGATCCAGTAGCAGCATCATTAGTCAACAAGTGACCATCTGTTTACAGAAACATTTGTCACAATGTATTTCAGATATGCTTAAATAATGTGTTTGTTAGTATTCATAAATATTATGTATTGCTTGTTTATTACAGAAAACCAGTGATTTTTTGATTATTGAAAGTGACAACAGTACTTTCAGAGCACTGTATGTTCTGTGCTGTCCTGCTGACAGGGACACAGACCCTTGCTTATACGCAGCGAGTAACCTCTTCCCAAAGGAGGTGCTGGGTTGATGGTTGGACTAGATGATCTTAGAGGTCTTTTCCAACCTTAATGATTCCATGATTCTATGATTCCTTTGCACAAACACCCTGTTTACAAATACGAGGAGGTGGGCAGCAGTGTCTGGCGCCAAAGACCTCATGGTCTCTGGCGATCTGGGGTTTGAGGGCACATGAGAGAAAGGGGTTCAAGTAACTCAGTTTAGAAGGTGAGGCCAATCAAACTCACAGAGCGGCAAAAGATGGGATGATGCATAATTAATTTCTTTCTTTCCTTCCTTTCCACCTGCAGGTTTACAGAAAATGAAACGTTTGTAGAAACGTTCACCCTCCATGTGCAGTTACTTGAGCCAGACTGTAACATCATCAAAATGCGCTCCCGTGCCCTGGAGGTCGCTGAGTACTATGGTCTGTCCAGGGTGATTGACAAGAACGTCCTTGCTTTTGACTATGACAGGAAGATAAATCTGGATTGCACCATTTCCATAGCCTCTTCAGAAACCCACCTGCCTGCTCACGGCCAACTCATCACTGGGGAAGCGCAGCAAGACCAGCTTCGTGGAGATCAGCCACAGAGCTTCTTCCCTGGCCCTAGTACGATGTGCTCTAGTTGTTTGTATTAGCAGGTTCAAAGAGACCCAGCAGATTAAATCTGCAGCAGTGGGTTGCTTCAGATGTGCTGGGTAAGAGTGGGTCATGTGAAGTTAAATGAACTGCTTGAGCTATCATGGAAACTGAAAGCGACATGAAGTTTGTGTGGGGCACAACGCAAATCTGTGATATGGGTCAGTAATACCCCGATTGGAGTCTTTTTTTGGCTCCTAAACGTGTGGACCAATGTGATGGCTTTGGGAGTGCCAAGGCTCAGTAGAAACAGCACAGGGAGTTGTTGGAGGCAGCACCTACCCAAAAGACCATGGGAGGCTGGAGTTGGAAGATGTCTGTTGAAAACAAAATCCTGTAGGAAAAGCTGAGTCAGGAAAGGAGTCCCAATTCTCATCACACTGGCTTTTTACCAGGGTTAGTTTAGCTATATGGACAGGCTTCCCATGTCGGTTTCTGCTCCAGTAACTGTTTCACTGTTGCTTCTGTTGGGTTACAGAGCACAGCCTGGGCCAGCAGTGCAGAAACAGGAGCTGCATGCTGGGACTGGGAGTCGTTCACAACACAAAAATGAGCTGTGAAGAGTTTCTGAGGATGGGGATTCGATATCAGCACCTTGACCCTCCCTCGCCTGACATCGATTATATTCCTGTGAGGCTGGATCTCACAGACAGCAGAAGCAAAACTCTGCACAAGGTAGACTTTTACGCAACCTTACAATATCCGATTGGCTTCCTGGTTTTAAAAAAAATTAAATTCGTTGCTCCTTTTCCCATTTGAAGAGAGACAGAGATCCTGAAAGTTTGTTCAGTTCTTACAACGTTGCCAGCTGGGAAAATGAAATGCATTATCTTCATGCCTCTATGCTTGGACCATTATGGCTACAGAGAAACACCTCTGGTTGTTTACTGACAGGCATAAGTAGTTTAGCCTGAGAGCAAAATTAATGCTGGCATAATTCCACCTTTTTTATGGAGCATGAGCTGCACTGCCTTCAACATATATAGTAATTAATAAGTTAAGAGCTGTGTGAACATATTCAGTTAATAATGATTAATGGCTCGTGCATGTTTCTGTCAGGTGAAGTTATTCATTAATCTCACATCAAATTAAGCAAGTTGTTTCAGCCCAAAATTAAGGACACAAATAAGACTAGTGAACCTGGAAGACCTTTTCATGAGGTCTAAATATTTACTTTAGGCATTTTCTCATTAAAATGTTTCAATTTTTCTTTTCAAAATAATTATTGCTTTAACATGCACCCCAATTAACTATGTAGAGGTAATGGAAATTGAATTTGTTTGCTTCACTTTATCCTTTCAGTTGTCTCATTTTTTCCTGTTGTAGACTGAGTATGCATGGCTCCCTGTTCAGATTAAAGGTGCTATTCCCAATCAAATACCCAAAGCTGTCCCGATAGTGAAGTTCATCCTGGAAGTAGATCAATTTATTTTAACCCCCATTACAACCACAACTGTTGATGCTGAAGACAACGAAACTCCAAAGTCCCTGCTTGTGTTCAACATTACCAAGCCACCTCCCCAGGGCTTCATCACTCATCTATCTGACCATACAAAAGCTGTTGGCTCCTTCACATGGAAAGATCTCAGTGACATGCTCATTGCTTATCAGCCTCCAAATAACAGCCACACAGAGAGGAGGAATTATGAGGTAACACTGTAATGTATGAGCATTTGCTGTTTTTCACCTCCTTAAGATTCAGTAAGCTGTAAATAAATGTATTCATTTGTAATGGATATTTTTCAGAAAAAAAAAAAAAAAGATGTTTCTCTAACCATATGCAATGCAGGAGCAGAGGTAAAATCTTTTACCACTTTCTCCTATGACTCATCAGCTTAACTGTCTAACACAAATCAGATATTTGTTGCTCACTACGTAAGAATTACTTTGTACTGAAAGATGTTTATCCCCTCTGAATGAGAATATCTAAACAGGAATTTTTTGTTCTTTTTTTATTTTTTCTTTAATTTTTTAATTAGGGGAGTAACATTACTTGTAGATCTAACCAAGAGCCTTGGGAAGGATCAATGGTGCCTTTTCCACATAGCTTTTCTCTCTGTGTGACAGTACTGATCCCTGTGACCTGTGGACAGGTGACATATTTAAAGCCATGAAAGAGGGACCAGCTAAATGTCAAGATTGCCATTTGATCTCGCACCCTACCTACTGCAGCAATGGTGGTACAGGGATAACAAAAAGGGAACTCCCAACAGTTCCTGCTCGGAGGAGTAAAAGCATGTCACTAACACAGAGAACATGATGCAAATGATGAAAGCAGGCTGGTATCTGCAGGTCTGGAGTAAGCGAGTAAATAAACAGTGCCGATCTATGAGACCATGGCTGCAGGAATACTTTAATGGGAGCGAAGAGAGCACCACTTCTACCTTTACCGTGTTGGCTGCTAGTGATGTTTCTCCCTCCCGATCTGCCACAGAGTGCTGATGGTGAATGTCTCCTACTTTGGGTACAGTGTTACTTTATTTTTCCAGTAATCAGTACTGCTAGATTTTTTTTGTAATTCAGTAGTGTGCCAGCACTCTTGAGAAATAAGCAATAGTCTTAAAAAGGAGATAGAAGAGGAGAAGAAATGAGGTAAAAGAGTATATAAATATGCTGATAGTTATAAAATAACTATCTGGTAAGATAGTTAAGCAATAACTCAAACAAAACAAAATGGCTGGTACTAAAGTAATGAAACTGAAGAGTCAGAAAATCAGAGCAAGGTAAGCTGGGGAAAGGGTGGACTGGAAAGCAGAGGAACACTAACAGTAACTTTGGCACCTGATACTGACAAGGCTTGTCTTTTTTTAACCTTGGCTGTCACAGACACCCCCTTTCTTTCTGTTTCCTTAGCATGAGGATCAGTCATCCTACCAAACTGCCTGCTCCTTAAGTGCCTCTTCACTGTTCTGCTTTCAGCATTGTTTGATCACAGGTTCAAGAATTTGACAATTCAAGAGTTTGACTTTTTTTTTTTTTTTTAATTATTTTTTCTGTGCCAGTCCATATATTTTCTTTCATAATTTTTTTGGTCCTACATATGTTAAAAGAGCAGGAAATGCCCCTTCCCCCTCTTATTATTACTATTAAAAAAGCCCTATGTTAATCGCTGAGCTAATTATACCCCAAAACCGATGAAAATACTTATCTTTCCTATTACTTTACACACATTGCAAGCTAACTTTCCCAGCATTCACTGTGAAGAGCACAGAAGGCAGATATTTAATTTAGTGCAGAACCTCAAAGGCTCTTTTTAGAAGCTAAATCAAGTTTCATTTGTCAACATATTATCAGAAGACTTTAAGATGTCTCAGGTAAGAACACACTATATGTGTTTTGAGGTACAGATGGTTTTCAGGCTCTTTTTTTTTTCAATAAATAGTTTGTCTGTTTTCACAACAGGTGGAGTTTGAGGTCCATGACTTCTACTTTGAAAGGAGTTTACCAATCAGTGTGCATCTTTCTATCAGAACCACAGATACAAACGCTCCTCGGGTTTCATGGAATACAGGTGAGATCTCTTTTCCTCATTTTATTTTGCCATAGAATTTATAACGCTTTGACACAGACATTTGACACAGCTCTAAAATTCAGATTTACACCTGGAGTTTAAGGATCATTAAACTGAGGGAGTTTAAATCTATTTTTTCCCTTTGTCCATTTGGGGGGGAACATGTACAACAACTTGAAAAAATCTCAAGTTTTAAGTGGAATGAAAATTAAAGAAAAAAGGGAGTTAAAGGAAAATCAGGATTTCTGTATATAGCATTTTTTTCAAGAATGAACTGGACATAAAAGAGTATGAATGGTAAAGACAAACATGTGATGGAATAGGAGTAGTAGGGTAGTGTGTGGGAAAGACCAAGGCTTGTTGGTGGTGTTTAAACTGGAAGTCTGCATAAATTAACAACTAGAAAAAGAGGGCATGATACACCACCAGCCGTGTGAAGCCTGGAAACCTTACAGGGTTAAGGCTAATTCAAACAGATTTATAATGCCTGCACTGGAGAGGGGAGAGGCTCTCCCATCTAGAGTGAAACGTACATTGATATTTAATTATCAAAAGGCAAGGTATAAGATCAAACAAGTCTTGAAGTTAACGCCAGAGAAAAAGCAGTCTCCTCACAGTAGAAAAGGGAAGGAGCTGAGAAGGAGAGGCTTCATGTGTCCCAGAGAAGCCCCACCTGAAATGACTGTCCGAGTAAAATAAAGAGATACTGTCCTCCATCATGAAGATCAATGTATATTTTTAAATGCAGACTCACTATGGAAGTTGAGTGCCCAGTTTCAGACACTGTGAGATTGCAAGTGCAATGCTCCAGTTTGTGCAAGTATCCAGAAATGCGCCTAGCTACTCTATCAGATCATGGGGAACCAGAATACGTTATTTCTCTGAAAAAAGTTCCTTAAAGACAGTTGACTAAGGCAAGTATGTCAGAATAAGAGTTGATATCAGGCTTTTAAGCTGGCCTTGAAATGTCTGTCACAGGTAGGCATGTAGATGGAATTAAACATGCTTTTTTTCCTGACTGCAAAAACCTTTGGAAAGGTTAGATACTGCCGGCCGTGAAAGTCGCAGATGCTTTGGTGAAATAACGCTCTGCTCTTTGCAGGCCTCAACCTCCTGGAAGGGCAATCCCGACCGATCACATGGCAACACTTCCAAATTGTAGACAATGATGACATCCAAAATGTCCGCTTGGTCACAGTTGACGGCTTACAGCATGGGCGGCTCACCGTGAGAGGTAAATCATTTCAACTTGAGGGCCTGGAAACATGTTCCCTAGTGACAACTGGCTACGATAATATGACAGTCAGTAAGATGTTGATACAATCTCTCGTATGTCACTCCGTGCTGAGGGCTGCCAGCATGAGAGACAGATTTACAAGGGAATGAAGGTGCGGAAGGAAATACCTGGATGCACAGTAAGAAATTAAAACGTTCACAAGCTCATAAAGAAAGTCAGTTGCATAGCTTAGGCACTTTTGCAAATAGTGTATTTATGCTGTCCACATCCTTACATCGCATGAGCCAGCAGTGTGCCCAGGTCGCCAAGAAAGCCAACAGCATCCTGGCTTGTATGAGCAATAGTGTGGCCAGCAGGACCAGGGAAGTGATCGTGCCCCTGTACTCGGCACTGGTGAGGCCGCACCTTGACTACTGTGTTCAGTTTTGGGCCCCTCACTACAGGAGAGCCATTGAGGTGCTGGAGCGTGTCCAGAGAAGGGCAACGAAGCTGGTGAAGGGTCTGGAGCAGAAGTCTGATGAGGAGCGGCTGAGGGAACTGGGGTTGTTTAGCCTGGAGAAAAGGAGGCTGAGGGGAGACCTTATCGCTCTCTTCAACTACCTGAAAGGAGGGTGTAGAGAGGTGGGGGTCGGTCTCTTCTCCCAGGTAACAAGTGATAGGATGAGAGGAAATGGCCTTAGGTTGCATCAGGAGAGGTTTAGACTGGATATTAGAAAATAATTCTTTACTGAAAGGGTGGTCAAGCGCTGGAACAGGCTGCCCAGAGAAGTGGTGGAGTCACCATCCCTGGAGGAGTTCAACAAACGTGTAGACGTGGCACTTCGGGACATGGTTTAGTAGGGGTGGAGGTGTTGGGGTGATGGTTGGACTCAATGAGCTTAAAGGTCTTTTCCAACCCTAATGATTCTATGACCCTATGGGAAATACTGGTAAGTCTGGCATTTTTCCTACACACCACTTTCATTTGAAAACGAAACTGGTTCTTCCTTTCTTCACGGGAGGCGGATTCAGCCCAAGGGAGCTAAGGCAGCACGCAACGGCGCGCAGCAGGCCCGCCGCCGCCCTGCCTCACCCAGGCTAGGTGGGGACGGGCAGCTCCCCGAGGCGCCGCGCTGCCACGCCGCTGCAAACAGGCGACAACCGCCAGCACAGCCGCCCTGCGCTGAATGCACCTCCTGCAGGCTTCCCCGCCGGGCGAGGCGCAAGGCCCGGCCGCCGGGCAGGGGGCAGGGCCGCCCACCGACGGGCCGCAGTCGCCGCCCAGGCCGGAGCGGGGCCGCGCCGGCGCCGCAGCGGGAAGAAGGCTTGCCGGCGAGCTCTGCTCCCTCTGCTGACCGGCTTCCCCTGCGACAGCCACGCTGGGCAGGGGATCAAAACAAGACTATTGAAAAATTCAGTATTTAAACGTTTACTTTCTTAACGGACATTTACATCCCAAAGCTGAAATTTTAAAGAAATCAGCTATGCTTTCACTGAGCAGGCACGACCCAGGCGAAATGCAGTCACTGTAAGAATTACAGTGTAAGTCAATGTAAGAATTTTCACTTCTTACATTTTTGCTTGAAGGTGCTAAGGAATGCCGAGTGACTTTGATTTGTTGGCAAATACAGACAACATTTGGATATTGGTTGTTATTTACTGGCAGCTTTAAGGTTTATTTCAAAAAGCAGCAATTAAACAAGACTTCTAATTCATTAACCGTCTGCATTGTCAATATTACTAATTTTGCTTTGCAATCTCTTGAGTCAGCACAGCACTGCTCTCTTTGGGAAAATGGTTGGGTAAAAAAAGTCACTCTGCTGTTGGCAGGGTGGAAAGATGCTGCCACTATCAATGCTGGATTTTTTGATAGTTAAATATATTCATGTAAAATGCATAGCCTAGAGACCTAAAGCAAGTATTTAAGGAAAAGGGGAAGGCGGTATTTGGAATTTAGTGGAAACAGAAACTCTTCAGAAGTATGTTTCATCTCAGGAAACTACTGCCAAGGAGTTCAGTGTCTGCACGATCATCCTCCTGTAATGCTACAAACAGAAGCTCTGTGGTGTCAGCAGCGTTAGATAGGCTCAGCCCCAGAGATGCTGTCACGGCGGGGCTGTGCAGCCAGCCAGGGAGTGGGCTGCAGGCTGTAGAGCAGCAGTCCAGCTGTGCCTGCAGGAGCATGCAGAGCCCAGGGCCCATCTCGTGGTGGCAAGCCCCATCCTTGCATGCAGCTCCCCAGGGTTCCTCAGCCTCCTGTGAGCCAGCCAGGGGTGGATATTTCTTCTCCAGTGACCGCGCCTGATTCTCTTTTATGTGTCTGCATAGGCATATGCAAAGGAAACCATAATCACAATTTTTGGCAATTGCCTTTTTTTGTCTAGCAAGCACCAACTGATGGTTAGACTTTAAAGGAAAGTTCAGGCTGCACCATAACGCTAATGCTGCTGGCAAATGGTCTGAGCCACTGCCCACTGAGTCAGTGGAGGGATTCCCATTAACTGCAGGGAACAGTGAATCAACACAATGTTTTGAATGCTCTTTTGTTGGGTTTGGTAATGCCAGTCCTAGAGCTACAGGAAAGCTCTGAAAGAAAGAGGTATGTATGGCGGTGTTCCCTGCCTTCTGTCACATTTAACAGGGTTTTGTTTGGTGGTGAGGCAGTTATTTCTCCATCCTAAAGTTTGCCCATAATTCTCTTCAAGTAAGGATCAAAGGGAGTGGGTGGATGTCTCTGCTGATGTGGCACAGCATGGAGGGCAAACAAATATTTTCCTTGGAGGCCCTTGGGAGATCATCTCTTCCAGCACCAGCTTGCAGTTCTTGAAACCTTTAACCTGGCTGAATATTTGTGTGTGTGCATAACATGGCTAGTGAAGCAGAGGTGTAAAATTGTTTTATTATAGACAGTAACCTCAATATGCAGAAAAAACAAGACCCACAAATATTTTTTTACTTGCAATGAAATGCTGAGCTGTAATTATAAAGCATATTGTCTTTGATGCTTAAAATACATGTAAAATGTTCTGATAAGAAAGTAGAGGTTAAAATTAAAGTGGAAAGAGTGCAGTTAAAAATCCTTGATATCTCCAGTTATCTTCAGTGCAATGGACATTTGGAGGATTTTCTCTGCTACCACAGTTGCAAATTCTGCATTCTTATTAACTATGTGAAACTTGTTTCCAGTAGGTGAAGTTATGTTTGATTTTTCTAGTTAGAAATGCCTTCTCCTTCTCTCTCCCTTAATAACATTCATATTGCTGGAAGGATTCTCCTCTGGGCTGAACTGCATGGTTTTGATGCGTTTTCTTCCACTGTTTTGACAGGAGGGAAAGGATTCATGTTCACGGTCTCTGACATTCAGGCTGGAGTTGTTCACTACCATCATGATGACAGTGATTCTACTAAGGACTTTGTGGTATTTAGGATTTTCAATGGCCCCCACAGTATTCGCCATAAGTTTCCAATCAATATCCTCCCTAAAGATGACAGCCCTCCGTTTCTTATCAGCAATGTGGTCATTGAAGTTCATGAGGGACAGATGATCCTGATTCAAGGCTCCATGCTTCAAGCTTCTGACATGGATTCCAGTGATGATTACATACTATTTAATATTACCAAGCCACCACAGGCTGGAGAAATCATGAAGAAACCCGGACCAAACTTGATAGGTAATAAAACACATCCACAATAGCACGCTTTTGTTTGTCCCCTCCTTTTTTAACTACATTAAATGTTACAATTAGACAACTTATTTTGGCTCAGGACAAATCATGGCAAATTTTGCCTTCTTTCATTACAGTGTAAATCCCCATCATTAATTAATGTTGGTCTCTGCACCAGGATAACTATACCTGTGAACACAGTTTATTTCATAATTCTTCCATTCTACTGTACTTTTCTTCTCCAGAAAAGCTGGGCTACTCAGCAGTTATTTTATCTGCAAGGATCTCTGACAAGTTCAAAGCTATTAGATGACGCTAATGATGCTAAAAGAGGAAGATAGCTCTCCTTTCTTTTAACTGAACTCAGAAATTCCTGTGCTAGATCGCAGAGGCTGCTAGCCCTGCAAATTCTCTTTTGTCCTCTGAACAGGGCTTTAGGCCCATTTGCTGTGTTGTTTCATTTTTTGAATGATCTTTAAGTGACATAGAAAAGAAGTTGATGATCTTCAATGAGACAACATTTCAAAGGGTTTGCCCTAGTTAGGATCAGAAAGAGGACATTATGCTTCACCAGTTACTTGCACAGCTAATGGATAATTTTTATGAATTATTAAAATTATGCTGTTCAACAGAAGACATATTCTTCAATTCAACAGGATATTCTGTCAGCAGTTTTCTTCAGAGGGATCTATTTAATGGAATAATTTATTATCATCATTTGGGAGGAGAAGTATTTGAAGATTCCCTTGAGTTTGTGCTGTGTGATAGCCATGACCCTCCCAATCTCTCAGAGCCACAGGTATGAAACTGAAGCATCTTTGGCAGAGTCCTGCATTTTTCCTTCAAATGGCTGATAATTTTCACCTTCTGACAGACTTTCAAATCAAACTGGTATAGATCTTTTCTGTTTGCCATCACCATGGTCACCACCACAAATAATATTCTTCAGAGGTAGCTCCTGTTCTTGCTTTCCATGGGGTAATTCTCTCTGCCTGGCTGCAGAGAGACAAGTCCATTGCAAAGACTTTTTCCTACATTGTAAAGCAAAATGTTGAAAACAAATCAGATTTGGAGACAGTACAAACTAAACAACAGCCCTGCTGAAGTCAACTGAGAAGAGACTATTTATTTCACCCAGGTGTCCAGCATACTGCATTTAACTTTGTTTTTAATTTAAACGGAAACTGCTAAGATTCATAGGCTTTGCATTTAACTGTTGTATATCTCCATGACTCGTGTGTTCATGATATGGCATGACAGCCACATCCTATATCTCATATTCCAGTGGCCCACTTACTTCTGTGTGTGCATGTTCGTGAACAGCTGCTTGGACACTCTCTTATTGAGAGGAATTGGCTGCTGATTTTATTGTCTTCCTGATTTCAGGTGATGATGGTGCACATTATCCCTGTGGATGATCAGCTACCCAGAGAAGCCCCAGGAGTGACGCGTCACCTGGTTGTTAAGGAGACTGAGATTGCTCACTTAACTAAGAAACATCTCCACTTCATAGATGTGGAAGAGGAAGAGAGGGAACTCACTTACACCATAACCACTTCTCCATTTTTCTCTTGCACGCATGGGTAGGTGTGACCTGCCATACCTTTCAGGTGGGACAGAGCAATGACCCGTCTAAGAGGAGCAGCCTGAGTGGCAGTAGCATGCTGGTGTCTCAGGTTCTTCATCTGTTTGCTTAAAGTGCAGGTGACAATACCTGGGTGCAGCTCTCCTGTTGATGATTAAGGGTGAGCTAGAGCTGAAAGCAACAGAATAATACACAGAGTAATAAAAAAATGCACAGTTTAGCAAGAAATAAGAAGGAGGAAAGCACCTGAAATATTTTCTTTCCTTTTGTTGGACTTGCATTTTACACTGCCCTGTGGAATCCTGTACAGCCTTCAGCACAAGTCACAGCACCTCTCCTAACTGATAGAGTGGGGCTGACCTGGGCCTGCCCCAGACTGAGAAGATGAGCTGCTACTGCTTTTTCTAGGATATGTATTATTACTATGGCAGTGTGAAGGACTCCTGGTCCTGGACCAGGAACCTGTGGAGCAGAATGCAGGCAGAACATGTTATGGGGGCAATAGGAGTATGAGATGAATGGGTGTAGTAGCAGTTTACATGTCACTGATGCTGTTTCACAATTCGGTAAATTCACAACAGTGTCGGCAACAATTTACTAAATAGAAGAGTTTAAAATCCAGCCAATGTATGGTTTAAGCTGAAGATCAACACTTTCAATTTTGACCTCAAGCAACAGAGGATTGGTACGCAGCTGGAGAAGAAGGACATTTAGGCTGTTCCCTATTCAGTCAAATAGCCACACGGTTATCCAGTTTGCTGGTTACTGCTGTTGGAAAGCTGGCTTGCTGGAAACTGGTTCATTTCAGAAGTTTATAAGATGCATGAAAACCAGAAATAATTTATTTTTCTATGTAAAGATAAATGCAGGTGTGTAAGTAATAAGAATGTGGTGGACTAGACTTGCAGGTGGTGTAAATGGTACCTGGGGTGTGCAGAGACACACTTGTAGCAAACCCAGAGCTTGGTTATAAGGTATGCAATGATTTTTCATGACCATGCTGAAAAATATTTCTTGTGGTCAGTTTTCTGTGATAATGTTTAAATGAATAACAAGGACAGAAGAAAGAAAAATGTTTTTCCTTTCAATGCAGTTGGGAGTGGGAAGTTAATTTGAAGTGCAAGATTGAGCTATGTGACTGTTGTTTTTCGTGTTCTTCAGTATTGCTAACCAGGATGTGACACATGTATTTTTGTACAGCCACTCAGACGCTGGGAAGCTGTTTATGGTGGACACCATCCCCAAGCTGGTCAAGGATCCTGCTGCTCTTGCACTGCGGACATTTACTCAGGTTTGTTACATTACCTGATACCATAACCAGTTCTAAACAATTTTTAGAAGTTACAAGTGTACAGCTTCTTTTTGACAGGAAAACAAGAGGTGAAAAATGAGGAGCAGTACTATCACAAGCTCTGCTTAAGAAGCTCAAAAATTTGCTAATTCAATTCCAGCTTTTCAAACAAATTTCCACCATGCTTCAGTTCTGCAATATGTAAACACAACTCTCCTTCTGAAACCAGCAGAGACTGCAGTTGCTTAGGGTAGGCTGAATTTGGCTCCAACATGACGTTAAGAGGAAGTTAAAAATACACAAAATGTAGAAATGAGGCCTTGACAGTTTCTTGCTTCTTCTCAGTGTCTCCACAGATAGATATGGTACAAGCTGGAACAGGCCTTTTCCAGGATTTTGTTGTTCAGTTTTCATGCTTCTGTAGTTTGACAGATGTCTTACGAATATTAGTAAAGTGCCCTGTTTTATATCCTGCTATATGGTTAAGGTTGCATAATAGTGATCATTGCAGTACCATAATGAGAGCTCTGAGCCTACAAATCCTTAATCACATGCCTAATATGGGTGTCTGGATGCAAGATTTTGGTGATTATTTTAGCCTCTTTCACCAGCCTGCCCTCAGCTGGGGGGGCACGGTGTGCAGTTTATTCGCACTGGTGAGGGCAAATTCAGCTGCTGTGGGACATGTTACATTGAAAGCTATGCTTTGATGAATTGTTTATTTTAAAGTCACAGTTAGAAAAGGTCCTGGGACCAGCATTCTTAAAGGGCTCCATCAAGAAGGTTCTGTTACCCATCCATTGCTTCTGTTATCACTTATAAACTGTGTCTGTATTTTTTGCTACAGGTTTGAGTATTTGAACCTGTATTCACCTGATTTGTAGCTGAAGATGCATTTAATCAAGGTATTGCCAGTAGCTAAAGAGTACGTGCAAAGTTTCTGGAATTAATTCTGACAGTTCAGATAACATATAATTAGGGGATGAGAAAGGTTCCTAATGTCCTGAATTATGGTTACTCCCATTATCTCTTCTTACATACACCCCTCTTCTCTTTTTGCAGCATGCTGTGAACTATATGAAAGTTGCCTACATGCCACCACTGCAGGACATCGGGCCTGAACCTCAGCAAGTCCAGTTTATTTTTTCCGTCAGCAATCAGCATGGTGGCACTTTGTATGGGATCTGCTTCAATATTACAGTTCTTCCTGTGGACAATCAAGCCCCAGAGGTAGGGTGGTGGTGAAGGTGAGAGGGAAGGATTTGGAAATGGCTTTGGGTAGAAACAGAAATGCAGAGAGATGTCCTGATCTGATTGAAATAAAAAATAAATCTTCTATAGGATCAGGGTTTCAGTGTCTTGCACGTAGCCTGCGTTGGGTCTGAAATGGAAGGCGAAGTTTGGTGAGTGCAAGGTGAATTTTTGTGCTAAATAAGCTGAGGGCTACCTTCAGCATCTGGGTGGCTGTACAAAAATAAGTGTGTCACATCCTGCTTAGCAAAACTGCATCCTTCCTCTTTGTGTTGCCTATTGCCTATGAAGGCCAGGAGCCTCTGCGAATGGGGTCAGGACTGTGCTGCACGTATTAGGGCCTACTATTAGTAAATTCCTTAGGTTTTCGTAACACAACAGAAAAGAGTACAGCCTCTGGCATTTTGTTTTTTAAGGTGTCACACTTCCTCATACCAGAGCAAATTGAAATTGCCCTGTTCTATGTATGTTTGGAGGTGCAGTAGAAAAGAGAGTTCAGCATTTCTCCTCCATGCAGGTTTTCACAAGCCATTTGAGAGTGGAAGAGGGTGGCCTGAGCCCTGTCACAGAGGGACACATTCTCATCTCTGACGTGGACACAAAACAGGAGCATCTCCTCCTCCGCCTCCAGAGACAACCTCAGCATGGCGTGGTGGAGCTGAATGGCATTCCCATGAACGAAGGCGACAGGCTTTCCTGTGGGGACCTGCATACCCTGGCAGTCAGGTTAGAAGAGTGGCTGTCTTTTCCTCTTGCGATGGCTGAGTCTCTCAGTCGGATGAGTGAAAGCCCTGCAGTGAGGTGGTGCGAGGTGCAGAGGCTACAGCTTGCCGTGCTCACCGTAGTATGGCTCTGGCAGTGCTGCTCCAGGCCAAGATTGCTGGCTGAGCCTCGGGACCACAACGGCCATGGAGCTGTTGTGTGGCCAGGAAGTGGGAGCTAGCGACCATGTCTGACATAGATAGGTTTCTCTATAAAGCACTGCCCCGTGCAGATGAGGAGGCAAATTCTGTATTCAGCTGTGCAGTTCCTGTGAAGAAGGCAATCGTTGCCAGCTTTTTTTCTTTTGAGGAAGATGTGTGTTTATGAAACTTGGTTAGTTTACAAGAAAACTTATATTAACACTAACTAACCTAGAGATGAAAATTTTGCTGCTATACTTGTGGCAAGAACAAGACTCTACTTGCTACATGCACGCAAAATTAGAGCTCCCTGACTCTGTTTCCATCTGTTAGTCAAAGAGGGCACCTACCGCAGTGAGGACGTACATGTTTGGTAGATACCTCACAAGCAACCAGAACATAGCCTCAGTGAAACCTTTTTCTGAGCTGATGTCTGGTTTATCTTGGGGGTTTTCTTCCTGTAGGAGACCCACAAGCCCTCTCAAGACACTCTGATCCAGAATCAGCAGTCTTAGATGGACACTCTTGCACAAGGATCAGCTTTTTATATTGGGAGGGATCCACATTGTCTGGCATGACCAGAAAGCACAGCTCCTTTGTCTGTGTGAAATCTGTATAGCTCTTTTTCTTTCCACAGGTATCGGCATGATGGCTCTGAGACTCTCACTGATGATGTCCTCTTTGCAGCCACAGATGGCATCCACTTTGTAGAGTTCATCCTGCAGGTCAAGGTCAGTGTGTTGCATATTTCTGAGAGCAATTGCCTGTGTAGAAGAGTGCAAAGCTTGACTTCTGAAAGTCTTTGCATTCCCTTGGAAACTGGAAGATAATGGACTTGTTAGGCTTCCGTTTCAACCCTAGCTTTCAGGTTTATGTGGCAAATTTGAAAGGAGATTCGGCTTGTACTAGCCGAAAGGCATTTGTGCTTGCTCTAGCTTGCATTATTCTGTTGGGAATTAATTCTCTCTGTACTTAAATATGGGGTGTGAGTTTTCTTCTCAAGCTATAATTATCTAGTTTGGTTTACTTTTGTCTTTGAATTTTAAGAGTGACCCTAATTCAGCTGGTTTCATTTTGTTCATAGAGAGAGCTCAATGTACCCTGACACTGACACCATACTGCTGGTTTGGGCTGGAAAGCAATGTATTAAAACAACAGGTTTCTACCAAAATGAAAAATATCTTAAATTATTTTTCTGATTAGGTGTTGCCTGTGAATGACGAGCCACCTGTTATGCCAACAGGCCTTGTTCCTGTGCTCCACTGCCTGGAGGGTGAAGAAGTGGTCCTCTCCTCGGAGTACATTTATGCCACAGACGCGGACAGTGATGACATGAAACTGATGTTTATGCTGGCTCGCCAGCCCTACCACGGGGTAGTGAGGAAAGCTGGCATTGCTGTGGATCGTTTCTCCCAGGCTGATGTCATCTCTGGTTTAGTGACATATAAGCACACTAGTAAGTGAGTTAAGGACAGAATTAGACTGGAAGGTGGTCAGAGAGTTTTTGGCAGAAAATCTTAACCTGAATCCATGTAATCTTTGCAGAAGCTCAACAGGAACTGCTGAGAAACCACGTGTTATGACTAGGGCAAAAAGTAAGCTGGCTTCGAAAGAGGGCTGATGATATACAACTACCAAATGTTTTAATGTGTTCTCCAAATCCCTGTTTGAACTGAAATTTATATTAGAACAAGTACATGAAAGCATCATAATCCTGGAGGACCTCTTTCACTGTTGCTGATAAAATATCTTGGGCTTTTTTGGCAAAATTACGATTAAATTAGGTACAAAATAGAGTCTTTTTATTTGTTTCATGACATTAAAAAAAAACTTTGACCTTTTTCCATAGTCATGTTTAGATAAAATTATGTAATGCTGTAAATGATGATGCTGAGTTTTAATAGAAAACTGCTAACAACCTGAGGTACTTCTTGCTTGCCTCCAATCTAGATGGATATCCACTTTTGGACAGTTGATAGTCTTTCTGTACCACAAGATAAATGATGGTCAGGTTTTCTTCAAGAGAACCACAGTACTAAAAAGATGTTATTTTGTGGTTTTATCTTTAAAATCAAAAAATATTTTCTTAATTACTCACAGAAATCAACTGCTGGTTAACCCCCTTTCCTACTTAATTTCATCCTTTCATTAGCATTAAAGGAGTTCTCTTTTCTACATCTCTGATGACAGCTTTAGTCTTTTTTTTTTCCAAAGGCTCTGGTTTTCTGTGTAATTAGTCTGTAATTTTGTGCTAGCATGGAGAATACATGTGATATTTTCAGGCTTGGCACTGTCTAAAATGAACAGCTGGTATTTGAGAAGAGAACGAAGTACTTGATTATGGCCACCCATAACAAACTTCTCTTCAGTGTCCTAAAGATATCAGGAACATTATTTCAATGGCAGTGTTTTGCAGAGGCAACGAAGGGCGGAAGCTGACCTTCAAGGGTGCAGTGCCTATGTTTTTCATTCCCACATTTCTACACATTAAATGTGCTGCCAGTAGTTATTGGAAGAGGGTGGAAGTCACTGCCTTTCCTTTGCAGGCAGCTTATTAGTAATATCTTGCAGCAATGCAAGACACAGGCTGCCGGAAGTGCTGAGAACTGGAATACGCTCAGCCAGAGATGCTTCTTGCAAGGGATGGCAGTTCCCAGTCCTGTGCTGTATGAGCCCACATTTTCAATGTGATTACATAGAGGCATAATATACAGTATAGTAACAAAGCACAACCCTTGTTATAGTCCATTTTGTAGGGATAACAGGCATATAGGAACACATGCATTTCTTGGTATGCAAAAATGTTTTCTTCTGGAAGAGCATGAATATTACCACTTGTCACAGAGAGAGTATATATAAAAAAGAAAGATCTTTTCCTACATTCTTCGAGAAGGAATGCAGAAAAAAACTCTCTGCACAAATGTACATTTTGCACATTTTACACACATAGTGTATAAAGCACAGAATCATGAGGACTATTAGCAATTTTATTACAACTACAATATGATATTATAACTTTGCAGTAATAATTTTATAATTATTACTAATACTAACTTCGTTACATACTTTTCTACACCCTTTTATTCTAGAATAAAGCTGGGTAAAATTAATTACAAACAACAAACGAAATCCCTAACCAAACAGCACCCCCACCAGCCAGAATTAAGAATTCTAGTAATTTTGCTGTTTTTTCTGACTTCGAATACTTCAGACTGTTCTTGCAGGATACAAAATTATTCTTCATGAAGTTTTGGTAAAACATTTCTGAACTGCAACATTTTTTCCAGGTGGGGAGATTGGCCTGACTCCTTCCATTGAGATCTTAACCTTCATTGTCTCTGACGGTGAGGCTGGCCTCGATGTGAAAGACTGCTGTTATGATGGACCTCTTCCTCCTCCCGTTCCGCTTCATGATCCGTTTCCAGTATATGACCTTAACATCACTGTACTTCCAGTGGACAACCAGCCTCCATCAATTGCAACTGGTGAAAGCTGCCTCTTACTATAGCATTATAATGTGGGCTATGCAGTACTGTAATGGCTAAAGACTCGAGAGTTTTTGTTTGTTTGTTTGTTTGTTCATTTTTTAGCATCAGAAAGAGTCGGCTGAGATCAGCATACAAAAGTTTTGGATCAGAATTTCCATCAACATTTTTTTTCTTTTGCTAGTACAGTGCAACCACCAAATTCAGCTGCAGGTGCAAGTATGAATAACTGCTTGTGGCTCTTCAGCTGCATGTTTAAATCGTCTAGTTAGAGATGAGAGTGCTCAGATCTGCTTCCCTCCATCTATACATGTCCATTGCTGCATATGTAAGCTATGTCTGAGTAAAAGTGATTGATACCTTGTCCCTGAACTGAACTTAGGTCCAGAAATTGTCAGGTTTATACAATGCAAAAACATAAGCATAAATATCTATCTACCTTTGCATGTAAAGTATACAACAGAAATTTAGACTCTGGCCCTTATATGAAGGGAGAGAATCTTTTATTACCTATATTTAATTCTGTTAGTGAACAAAGACAAATCTAGGCTATATATGTAATGGATCAAATTAATAGATGGGAAGCCACATTTTCACTAGTACTCTTCAGGATCAAAAATACTCAGTTAAAATGGAAATCGTATTGGTAATGTACATTTAGTCCAACAACAGCCCACTGTGTGGAACTTCCACTGACTTCCTGGGCTTTGGATGAGGTCTGTAGTATACATATTAAAAGTATGCTTTCTGTATGCTTGTCTTTTTCAATGTCATTTGTTTGTAAGCATCACGTCTGTGTTATGTATCTCAGAGAATATTTAAGTGTATGTATGAGTAGTTTTGTAATTTACAGGCTCTCACCCAAGTAATGTTCTGGAAATGAAGCATTGTCCCAGCAGGGAAATTAAGCAGTGATGCATGAAAAATTGTTCATTATGAGCAATTCGTAACAGCCTTCATGTAATTAATGCTCTGACAAACAGGTAACAACTGATTTTGAGCAGCACATAAACCATACCTAATAACTTGCCAGTAAAATAATTTCATGATCCCCTTCCTCTCTACTTACATGATGGCAAAAGTAGAGTTGATGGCTTAAGCAGAGAAAAAAACCTAAACCAAAACCCCTCAGTAACTCAATATTTGTTAGTTATTATTTCCTTAGTTATTATTATTCCCTTAGTTATTATTTCCATGCTTGTTAACAAAAACAACAGTAAAATGAGCTAAATAAGCAATAACGCTTATCATATTGTTTGTGTGCAGGTGCAAGGTTTGTGGTGGAGGAGGGCTCCTCAGCAGCCCTTACCACCAACCATTTGTTTGCCACTGACCCTGACACCACTGCAGATGACTTAGAGTTTGTCTTGGTTTCTCCTCCCCAGTTTGGTTACATTGAAAATATACTGCCTTCTCCTGGGTTTGAGAAGAGCAACATTGGTATAAGCATAGGTAAGTCTTAATGACATATGGTAATCAAGCAGATGAAATACAGAGGGCTTGTGGAGGGCTGTGAGGTGGGCTCTGGTGAAGTAGCTGCAGGTGTGTGCATTAATATGGGCTTACTGAGGAAGGCAGGTGCTGGCAAATGAAGAGCAGTGGGACTGTGTGGGAGGAGTTCAAAGGGAGACTGCAGCTCTGCAAATGTGAAGAATTGGCACTTGAAGTAAACAAGGCAATCCTTGTTTTATGCATTCCAGCTGCAATCCATTAGAACTGGCAGTATGAGACATTAATCTGCTCTCTCTGCCTCCCCCTTCACTCTCCCATGCAAGGCTCCCGCGCTTCCCTTCACCTGTACTTCTGCCAATTAAATGCTGTAGCTGAGAATTTGAAAAGCCTGAGTCCCATGTTAGTTTCCTAGGCAAAGTTACAAAAGTGATAGAGATGGTGGTTGACTTGGGTCTCTTCCCTTGTCCACCTTCAAACATTGTAAGGCAGTTTTCAAACATAGTAAGGCAGTTTCCTCCTCAGCAGAACAGATTGTGGCATGCTTTGTAATGCTACCAGCTTTTACCAGTGTCTCCAGCTGGACACCCAGAATCGTTGAGCCTTTTAGTCCCCATTTTCCTGGCTTGTCAGTCAAATAACAATCAATGTAATTACTTAGACCTCAGATATTTTCCTGCCTGTTATTTGGGTTTTTTTATTTGGGCTTAGTTCTGCAGACTGAACTGAGAAGTATGAAGTTGCACAGTCCCACAAGAAGCAGAAGGATGTGTTTTTGTTTCAGGGGAAGGGCACGTGTCCTGCAGCAACGTGTAGTGTAACTCTTTCAGGCAAAAAATGACTGAGAACTTATAAAATCCAAGTTATTTGTTCTCTGAAGAAAGACATAGTTTCAGATTTTTTTATGATATGTAAGACCAGAAGGCAGGAAAAGATTGTGCTAACTCATGATCTCTTTAAAATCTCTAGCTTCGTTTCAGCTGAAGCACCTGAAAGCCCTGAACATAAACTATGTACAAGCCAGGCACATGCGAATGGAGCCAACAGCAGACCACTTTGTACTTTATGTCACTGATGGGCTGCATCGCTCAGCAGAGACTCCATTTTTCGTGCTGATCAACCCAACCAATGATGAAGTCCCAGAATTCATAGCAAGGAATATTACCGTAAGGAAAGAATCAAAATGCCTGCCATATAATTCTTTTATACCAGAAAACACTCTTTAATATAAATAAGAACATTGTTCTGATACCCGTTCCTCTGCATCTTTCCTTTACTTTGTGTAGTTCAGCCTAGTTCAGGAAACAGTGCAGTTAAATCCCATGTAACCCTGTAAGACAGAACTTCAGTGGGACTGGAGCAGTGCACAGCTCTGTTTGGTAACTTGCAGTTAAGTAAAAAAAAGGCTGAAATCTTTAAACAAATAAGTCATCTAGAAAGCAGAAGGATCTTTATGCTGCTTCTGGTTTCTTAAGAGCTTTTATAATTTTTTGTAGAGTTTTTTAATGTTCCTGGCATAGCCTTTCCCCTCTCTGAATACTGCTTTTAATATAAATGATAATTCTGTGACAACCATGCTAGGGCAGTGTAAGCTTATCTTACTGTAAAGTAAAAAGTGCATGTACGTGTATAAATTTCTATGCATCTATATTTATATATATCTATTTATGTATTTAAAGGCTTTCTTCTCTGTGCATTCCCTAGCACTTAATATGAAGTTTACTTACCTAACAGCTTTTCTATTAATTGGGGCAGACACGAACTCCTTATCTCACCTTCTCTTTTCATCACTGTAACCATTTACTACTCTATGGCTCTTAAACTGGTTGAAATCAGTAGCTGGTTCAAAAGCTACTGGGAAAAGGGTGGAGGAAACAGAGAGATACACACACACACAAACACACACACAAATACGCTACTTAGGAAACCATGCTAATATTCTGTAATTTATTTTTATGTAAAAGAATTGGACATTTTTTTCTTTCATGTTCAGGTTCATGAGGGGGAGATGACAGAGCTGGATCTCTCTGTTATCAACGCAGTTGATCTGGATGTGCCTCAAGACCATTTGGTATTTGGGATTGTGCAGAGACCCTGGTATGGGTTCCTTATTAATGGAGTTCATGGCAATGATATTCTACATTATAAACAGTTAATTAACCATGACCACCACAGCCATGGGTTGCTTGTTCATGACTTTTCCATGGAGCTACTGAAGAATGGTAGGTGCAGCATATTTCTGACATTGGTCTTTCATTCCTTTAATGAGGCAAGGGGGCACAGTAAGAAACCTTCACCCCTTATTTATTCACTTGCCTTATGTGTATTTCCAAGACAATGTTTAGGAAAAGAAGTTAACCTATTCAATGCTAGTGTTGTCTATTGATTTTAGGAACTGTCAATAAAATCATCCTGAGAGGCCTACATGTCAGAAAGGGTAGCAATATGACTAGGGAGGCCATCTGTCCTGGAAAAATAAAGGGAATATTGTAACATATCAGCAAACAGATTTCAAAATGTTTGACAGCACCTAGAACAGAGACAGAGACAGTGATTTAAAAACACATTAACTGATCATGGGGTTAAATCTTGTTCTAAATGATCACAGAATCATAGAATGGTTTGGGTTGGAACAGACCTTCAAGGATCATGTAGTCCACCCTCCCTGCCATGGACAGCAATATCTTTCACTACATCAGGTTGCTCAAAGCCCTGTCCAACCTGACCTTGAACACTTCCAGGGATGGGGCATCCACAACTTCTCTGGGCAACCTGTTCCAGTGTCTCACCACCCTTATTGTAAAACATTTTTTCCTTATGTCCAATCTAAACCTACCCTCTTTCAGTTTAACATCCTTGCCCCTTGTCCTGTCACTACAGGCATTGGTAAAAAGTCTCTCTCCATCTTTCCTATAAGCCTCCTTTATATACTGAAAGGCCGCAATATGTACCTTCATCGTACCTTCATACACCTAATGATAAAGGTATGAACTGTGGCTCTATAGCTTAGCATGATCAGTTAACCTGCTTTGAAGCAGCAAAGCTCTGTCAAGTACATGTAATCAAAAAGTGTATTTAATGCTGCCAAGAATATGGTGGATTCTTGCAGACTGTGGCCATTTAGTGAAATATGGGATCTATTAATATAAAGAGGGGTATGAATTCAGTCCTGCCACTCAGGTTGCAGTTCAGCCCTCAAAACCCGAGGAAAGATTTTTCTTCAGTCTGCCTGTCTAATGTGAAGCTTCAGAAATATCATGTCCCCATCCCAAATTCCTCAGCCTTCCCAAGTCCTGTTTTTGACTCTCTTCCAATTGCTTGGCTTTTCTCTTTTCCTGCCCACAATGGTGACTGAGCCACCTCCAGCCCAGATCCAATTGTCCATGGTCATAGCCACAAGGCCAGCTGTCCTCCTCAAGGCTTGTTTAAAGCTCCCTGAGGATTATATAAGGCACAGAAGACTGTTGCCTGATAGTCTCACCCTTTCTATGGTCCCTGTTAAAATGAATTGGAATGAGGAGAGGAGAAGAAATGTGCCTTTTTCAGACTGACAGAGACCCTTTTGTGAAGGGAGTCACTCCTTACTTAGGTCTGGTGTCTGTGGGTCAATAGTATGTTGTTAGATTAATGAACAGCAGTGGCTCACCAAGCTCATCTTCTGGTAGCTGAAACAAGCTTGCTGTGACCAGGGCGTATGGGGAGGGGAGATGGAAGAAGGGCGATGGAAGCAGAGTGAAATGATGTCAGAGATTTTGCAGGAGTCAGATTTATTTGTTCTTTCCATTTCTCTCTCTCTCCCTCTCTCTCTCTCTTCTTTTTCTTCCCCCCACCCCCTGCATAGGAATGAAGCTGATGTACATGCATGACAATTCGGAAAACCTCACTGACAGCTTTAAAATCCAGCTCTCAGATGGGAAACATAAAGTCCTCAGAACCATTTCAGTAAAGGTCATTCCAGTTAATGATGAGAAACCAGTGCTGAGCAAGTAAGCCACATGTTCCTGTCTCTGACAGAGGGATGAGTTTAGACAAAATGATCCAAAAGTGATCAAAACAGCAAATCAGTGACCGATGGGGAGAGGATGTCATAACTAATCACAGACTAATGTCAACACAGATGTTTCCATGTGGGTCTCTATCAGACTGTTTAACAAAAATATTTTTAGTGAAAGAAGGGCATGCTTTAATGTTGCTCAATATTAAAAGAATAGAAAAAAATATGGGGGGAACATGCTTGTTTTGTCTTTCACAACTTACTTCAAGATGTTTGCTAGAGAGCCCTGATTTTTTCACACCTCTGCTGGCCACTGACCACCATGTTATGGACAGCAGTTACTTTGTTTTCCCCTTCCCTGGGGCAACTGCCTGTCTAAAACACCTCTCTGAAAGCAGCTTTGGATTTTGGCATGAGAAAATCCGCAAAGTTGATGCCTCCTTGCCTCATGGGAGAAAGCCTTTCAGCTTAATGATTCTCTTCTTTTCTACTACAAAACTCCATTGCTCAGCTTCTGAAAAGGTACATGCTAACTTCCCTTACAGTTCAAAACTAGCAGTCATAAATGAATTAGATATGGTCAGAAATTGCCTGGCAGACCATTTGCAGATAGGCAGCTGGCTGCGAGAGAGCTGAACCTCGTGGACATTTTAACAAGGAGCTCATCCCTTGGGATCCTCATTTTTTAGCTGATGGCCTGCCACAGAGCATCAGGACCTCTGTCCTCCTGGCTGCTTTCCAGCCCCAGACAGGCAGATGGGGAGCTGGGGGCCTGAAGACTTCGGGGGTATAGCTCCGAACCTCTGAAGTTTGCATTTCGGAAATATCTCGCAGCCTGTTAAGCAGGCTGCCACTAAAGTGGCAATTTCTGATCGCTCAGGATATTTGGCCTACCTTCAGATCAGACCTACATTTCTCATTGCAGAGAATTTTGAATGTTTTGTTTACCATGTAGAGCTTTCTGCATTAACAAAGGTTAGTTTTATAGTTGAAAGATTACCAAGGACCACATAATGCTAACAAGACAGCAAGTCCATTTCTAGTTAGAATAAAGGGTATAGTTTATGTATTCATATCATGTACTGATAATTACTGATAATTGCCTGTTTGTTCCTCACATGGTAAAGATTGATATGTCATTTTCCACCCTCTCTCTCTGAAGGAAGGTGACGGAGTGCAAGAAGTCAAGCATTTTTAGCTTTGCCCAGCTGCATCCAGAAACTGTTGCTGCCTTGTCTGGCGATGTTAGATCTCACCATTTGCCATTCTTCTGCTGAACAGTAGCACATAGTGAGACATCTACTTGCAAAATAGCTATTTCATTATAAGAAGTTACTGCTTCTTGCCTGTCACTCTTCCACTTTAAGGAAACATGTTCAGTTTGGCATTGAAGTGGTTTAGGTGCCACATTCAGTCACCGCATCTTTGCTGTGGGGTAGGAGCTCCCTTATGCCACTGCAGTCTTTTACAGGTGAACATTTACCAATACCTGTAAGCTTTTTCTCACCTTTTGATCTGGGGGCACCTTTCCACCCCAGAGAGTTTCAGCTGTAATCTCCCTTAGCTATGGTCAACAGACTGAAGAATCTGGGATGGGATGTTTTTGGCTGGCAGACAGTGGCTCTTATTCACAGTCATTGCCAAAAACTCAATCTGTCACCTCTTGGATTGCGTCCTGTAGCAAGGAGTGCCCTTGGGGAATGTGAGGCCCTCACACATTCCCCTTGAAAGCTTCTTCTCAAGATGAGACATGTGGGTGCTAGAAGGACTTAACAAACGAACTGCTATGCAGAAAAATGAGTTGGGATTAGACAGCATTCAGGGTGTAGCTAAACGTGTTTATCTTCACTTATTTTTTTGTTTGAATCTTCTCTTCCTGGCTCACACAGTCTTTGGGTCAGACACCTGGTCTTTCTGTTTGCATAGTCCCAGCATGTTTATTGCTGGTATGAGCAAATCATTAAGGTTGCTTGATCTTTCATTAATATGACTTGATATACTTTGTTATATGACTCCCTTTTCTTTGCTTCTTATTTTGCCAAACATGAAATTTCTATGCCTCATATCCATATCAGTTTGAATATGAAACTTCAGGAAAAAAAATCTCCCCTCTTTCTTAGAATAATAAATATATTTTCCAAAATTACTAAATAATTGTGACAACTTCTTTGGAAATCTCAGTTGTCACTCTGCTTTGGAACAGGCACTTGCTGCTTGGCAAAGGAAAGGGCTGTTCTATGAAGAATGTGTCTTTACCAATTCTTGTAAAAATCTATCTGCATTTGGCCTTTGAAATAGCATGGCTTGCACATGCTCAGTTGCGTCCAGCCAGAGCTTAGCTGCCCAAATGCCTAAGGAGTCTGTCCTTTTCCAACCTGCTCCATGGCCCCATGGCAGATTAGCTTAAGCAGATCCCATTCCTGGGGTGACTGAATATGCTGAATCCCCTCCAAACTCCTTGAAACTGTTGTATAGTCTAATAATACTGTTTGGGTGCTACAATTCAAAAATGTAAGACAGCTAACCACAAAATGATAAAGCACGGTGTGCAGAGGCAAACTGGAGGATGGTTACTAGCTAAGAGTGGAAACAGAGCAGACACAATCTGAGTATCACCCTGGAGCAAGACTTTGCATGAATTTCAAATTAGGTGGGATTTTTTCCCCAGAGCTGCCTCGAATTTTATTTGTGGCTAGTGATGGCCATTTCTGCAAAGGAACAGGTGGCCTTAACCTACTTTTCTGAATCAAAACCCCAGGAAAGTTCTGCACTGGGGAGCATAGAGAAGAAGCCAGTTAGGTCTTAAAGATTAAGGCAAGCAGTGACAGACTAGTCATTTGAAAGACAGTCTTTTGTCTAATGAACAATCAGTTCATTAGAGGCAGTATGGCTATGGTGTATAGTAGGAGTAACATATAATACAGCCTATTTGTTTACATTGTCCTCTTATAAATTTTATGAAGGTAAGTGGAATAGGGCCCAGGGGAAGAAGACAGACGTGGTAAATCCCAGGTTGTTGTAGGTATCTCCTTTGTTGCTTTTCACCATTGTAAGGAGACGCTGGTCTACCCTGTTTGCTTTTTTTCTATTTTGAACTGAAATAGGCACCCTCCTTCCATTCTTTCTACAGTTGTCATTTCTGTCAGCATCTGGGTAATCCATATTCCTGGCAGAGACATTAAGTGTTGGAAAGGTTACTTTTCTTTTATTGCATCAATACATTACTTTTAATTTTTGCAGGAAGAATGATATAGAAGTGAATATGGGTGAAACTCGAATCATTTCTAGTGCTGTTCTGTTGGCGGAAGATAAAGATACCCCCAGGGAGAGAATTTACTACTTATTTGAAAGACTTCCAGAAAACGGTCAGCTTCAGCTCAAGGTTAGTCTTTGTACTTCAACAAAAAGCAGGCATGCAAAGAACTGTCTCTTTTTAGGGTAGAATGAAGTTCATCTTCCTTTTCTCCGAAATGTCTGTCATGTTTTGAAGTAGGCGGCTGTGGCCAGTTTGATTGTGGAAAGAGTGTTTGAACCAAACAATGATGCTGTCCCAGAGGCTTTGACACTAAAGGCCAGATCCTCAGCAGGAGGAGAGGGAGGGTGAAAAGCATGGCAGATCATCTGAGGTGATAATGGAGAGAGATGCTGGGAGAATCAGCCCACGGAGGGGAAAACCAAGTATCAAAGCTGGGAGGGGGTGGGGGGAAAGTCCTTGATCACAAAAAAAGTGACAAGTAAGCCATTACTTCAGTTACTTCAGGGTTCAGAAAAAATGGAGGGAGATATGTGTGAAAGAGTGAGTAATAAATCATGAGTTAGAAGAGAAGTATGGGGGGAAGGAAGGGAAACAAAGGAAGAAGATGGAAAGGCTACAGCAAGAGGAAAGGCAGAAAATAAGATTAGAAATGGAAGGAGAGATGACCATCTATTGGCCAAAGATAAGCCACAGCAACAAAGACAGAAAAAATGCCTCTTTTTAATTGCATGCATATATAATAGAAAAAAATCCGTTTCTAAGATCTTTGAGCCTGGAAAGTATTTTGATGCTGGATCCCTGCAAGAATTGGTGGATCACGTGAGATTTGTGAATTAAAGGGGTCCCACACACTGGGGTGAGAGACAACTACTGGCTGGAGTCTGACAGTTTGAACATATAGGGTACCCGTGTGTATTTATTTGAGCTCTCTTGCTTGTCCTTGATAAACTTTGCTCCAAAGTTAGTGACACTGTTACTGCAGGCTAAATGTCAAATACAGAGATCAGTCCAATATAAGGTACTATGCTATCTTCAGAAAGGCAGGAAATCTTATTGGGCAATTCACATTTTTCCATCAGAGGACCTCTGGAACTCTAAATTTCTGTGCTTCCCTGAAGTCCCCCATAGGTTCATTTCTGATACCCCTTTAGGTATGGTTTCAGATAGAACCAAGAGCAGCTTTGTGAAATTAAGAAATAGAAAACATAAGCTGGGTCAGGAACCATTTCATTTTCATCTTGTTGGTGTCTCATTGGGAAGTGTGCAGAAATGTATTTCCTGGAGTAAAGTGGCTAAACTCCATTTACTCCATTTTATTCATGATCACTCTATCTTCTCCAGCCTTATAGCTGCTTGGGAACAACTCCAGCTGTTTACTGCCCTTCAAAACATACTATGAGGAAAGAGTCTATAGCTTAGAAGGGAGGCCAGGTAGCTGCCACTAACAGTCTGCATAACTGCAAAGAAACACAATTAGCTGGGGAGGATGCATGGGAGACTATCTGTTTAATGAAGGATGTTTATTCTTTCTAGGTAGGCCAAGGCTGGATGACTCTCCAAACTGGAATGAAGTTCACTCAGGAAGAACTGGATATGAACCTTGTGAGATATGTCCATACAGGAGCCATAGGGTCCAAGAATCAAGACAGCTTTACATTTTATCTGTGGGATGGGTACAACAGATCCCCACCTGTGGACTTCTACATAAATATCAAGGACATGGAAAAGGGTAAAGATCTGCCAGACTTGATGTTTTACAGTGCCTGTTTCTGAAACAAAGATGATCTGAGTACGTGTCCTGATCCTTGCCTGAGCACTATATAGGCCCTTGGCAAGTCTCCCTGCAGATCCCCAAAGTCTGCCTGCTTGGATTTCACTGCTGGCCAGAGCTGTGATGTTCCTGCTGGTGAAGAAGTGGTCCTGGTATTTGAAAAGGCTCTGCCTAAGGCAATGTTTTGCACCTTGCCTCCCAGGTCTCCCAGCTACTTTTCAAATAGAGTTGAAAATATCCTTCTGAAACTAGCTTTATGTCTGACTAAATCAAAGCACAGAAAAATGGCAAGAATGTAATAAGGTAGGCAAAACACTGTTCAAGAACAACTCTGTCTTCCAGGTTTATGCTCTAGTCTTATGGTCTCTCTTCCTTTATTGCATCCCTATTAGAAGCCTAAATTAGACCAAGTTAACCTGACACTGCTAAGATTGGAACAAGGGTTCAGAGGGGTTGTGCTTCTCCATCCTTGACAGTTTTCAAGCCCCGATGGGATAAAGCCCTGAGCAACCTGGTTATGGCTCATCTCATGGCTGACCCTGCTTTGAGCAGAAGGTTGGACTAGAGACATCCTGAAATCCTTCCCAGCCTGAACTTCCCTATGATCCTACAGTCCTATGATTTTTCTACTGGTGATGGCTTGCATGTGGCTAAATAATGCATAAGAGATCAACTTACGATTCAGTATGACTATTTTAGTGGTGTTTTGTGTATCCTGCAGGAGACATTGCTGTTTTCATAAAACCTCTTAGAGTGCCAGAAGGGGATCGGGGCTGCATTACAACTGATGTCCTCCTTGCACTGGATGGTACTGACAAGCCAGAGGAGCTCCTCTATGTGATAACCTCCCCACCCCAGTACGGACAAATAGAGTATGTTGGCTATCCTGGCATACCCATTACGAGCTTCAGTCAAATGGATGTAGCAAGACAGATAGTCTGCTACGTTCACAACACAAAGGCAGTTGTTCCTGAAGATACATTCAGGTAAGGCATAACACCCCACCCCCAAACTTTCCCCCTTGGATTTCTTGGGTATTTTAAAAAAACCACAACACAAACAAAAAAACCCAAAACAAATTATTAAAAAGAGGTGGAAGCTCTGTGGGAATTCTGAATATTTATGTAGCAAAGATATTTCTACTATAATACACATAGTTGTGACTGCTTTGGTAATAAATGCATTTTCTAATTGACGCTGAAACTGTAGCCAGAGCCACATTCACTCAATGATACTAGCTTCAGTATTATTACAGCATCCAAACATACACAGCTGTTACGATTTAAGTGGGGGAGAAGGACAAACATGCTTTGTGGAATTTTCCTGTGGTTTCTTGCTACAGCTGGATGTGGTAAAACTGGTCCATTCAGGTATTAAATAACTGCTTTCTTGTCTATTCTTATTTATCATATTCATTCAGTTCTAGGCTTTTTGAATCCACAAGAAGTTCTTGAACATATTGAAAACCAGTCCACTTATCTATTCTGACACCACAATAGCTCAGAAATTCGTGTAGACAATTGGATTTTTTGGGTAAACCTGGTTATCTATAGGCCCAGTTCAGCAGCTTAGTGATATTTAAGTTTACTTTCACCTGGTTCTGAACCTTCCCCTTAGACCAGCTTAGACTAGGTGCACTCCTAAAGTGAATATTTCCTTATTTTCTTCTTAAATGAACCTCCCTTGCTTGCAGACTGGAATGATGTAATGAGTTATCATCAGGTAAAGACAGAATAGATGTATTGTTGCTCAAAGTCTTGGGGACAATTTTGTAAAAGAGAGCAAATTCAGGGGGAAAAAAAGCTCAGAAATAAGGACAATGTTTCTAAAGGAAGAATGCTAACTTCTTGCTAGCATTGGCAATTTCCTCTGAAAACAGCTTTAGACAGAAAATGGTCCTTTCTGTAAAATTCAAATTTTCCACATGAAAAGCTTATTGTTTTTTCATTTGTGACTAAGAAAAACGAAGGATTTAGCTCCCTTTTTAGGAGAAGGTCTTTTTTTAGTAAAAAGACCCCTTTTTACTCTCTCTTATGAATAGATTGCTGATCTGAATGGCATTTACCATGATGCATGATGAAGATTCAAGGACATGATGTGTCATCCAGTTGGAAAGCTTTTTTGCAGGGAAGTCAAGGAACTGGGGCATGGAGACATCAAATAAACCTCCCTATGACACCTGGGCAGCTAAGGCAACGTTATCTAGAGTTAAGCCAAAAGTAATTTTGGGACTTTCCTCAGCTGAAACATTTTAAACTATCCCTTCCACTAAATTCAATGTGGTGGAAATTCTAGTTTGGAGATTTGTCTGATCCACTTGTAGTCATAACAGAAAAAGTGAACAAATATTCTCTGGCTTTATGTTTCTTGATTGTGAAAGACTATGGCCAAAACTACAGTTAGACAAGTAAAGTTGCAGTCATGCCAACCGTAGATTGGGTAGTGTAGGAGTGGCTTGCATCAGTATGACTTCTATGCCACGCTAATGAAAGCAGACCAAACAATTCTAGGGAAACTGCATGTGGATAAACCCAATGTCTTCTGTTTAGGCCAATGGCTAAGAACCAAACTAGAAAGTCAGCCTTACAAAAGTATGCTTTAATAAATATTGATATTCAGTAAGTATTTTAATCACAATAATTGATGTTCCTTGATGTTATCATTTGGAAGAGAATTTGGTTTTGTGTAGACATAAATATTGTGGCAGAATATTATTATTATTTAAACAAGGAATGGTTACATTAATTATATGGGTAATTATAGCTGGGGGGATTAACTGATCAGATTTTTACTTTCCATTGAAGTACTTCCTTCAGACATAAATTTGCCTGTATTGTTTGGTGCTGCTGGCCTGGAAGAAAGATTTGGCAGTGCTTGTTTGGACAGATGACTTCAAGTGATTAGCAACCTGACATCAGATGCTGGCAGCAGGATACTAAAAGAACATGCTAATGTCCTCCATTTTGGCTGGCTCAATTTTGTAATAAGCTGGCACTATTTATGATTCCATTTTTATCTTTTAAATACCATGACAGATGCTAGGTCCTACAGCCAACTCTGTTGCCATCAAACTGCAGAAAGCATGAAATGTTGGTAATGGTGAAATCAAACCATGCAACATGTCCTCCTAACTGTGCCTGAGAGTTGTCCCCTAAATTTCATCAGAGTGAGGAGAATATTGGCTGCTCTCCATTCCTAAGGAAAAGATGAAGCAGCCATAAACCAGAAATAAACAACCAAAATCTCCCAAAGGGCAGAAAAAAGGACGTCTTGGACACAGGCAGCTTAATCACCTGTGAAATCAAGTGGTATAACATTTGCATTGTAAATTTCAGTCTGATGTATGTAACTAGGAGGTTTGCTCCTATCTGGTATTCGGTAGAAGATTGGACAAATTTTCAGTTTCATGAACTGAATTATCTAAGTCTTCCACTTAAATATTGTTTGAGACATCATCCAAATGATTTTACAGCCATCAAAAGAACCAGAGGAAACTCACTTCTGCTGCAATCTCCCAGACTTCTTGAGAGATGGTTAAGATCTTGACTGAACGTGTTTTGCCTTTTTTTTTCTTAGCATAGTATTTATCATTATTCTAGTTCTGTATTTGATTTCAGCTAGATTACTAATAGCACAACCCTTTTACCATTGGCACAATAACATTAGGTCAGTGCAGACAGATGTCTCTAGGTTCCCAGCTGGGAATACCATCCTCAGTAAACATATTTCTAACTGCTTATATAGTCCCTGGTCTGCCTATGCTCATTCCCATCTGTTTCATGGCATACTGCCAGCTTACAAATTGATCAAGCCCTAATCATCCAGCATTGGTGAAGGCAGTGAGGAGTTTTAGATGGATGGTCTGTGTGACACAGTAAGCTACTCCATGACCTACTGAAGGACACTTACATTCAAGGCATGCCACAATAGGCCAGGTTCTGACCTTATAATTATTTAAATACTTATTTGAGGTCTGCAGTCAAGAGAGCAAGAGGAGGCAGATAATCTAAATGTCAACCAGTCCCCATTTCACTTATGTATGGTAGAAGCATGCTAGGTGGAAAGCAGCCAGCTAAGCTGGCCCTCATATTGTCTGAAACAACTGTCCCATGATACTGTCCCACAGAAGATCAACTGCGTAGGTGTAACTGTATGTGCATTTAAAGCGCTGGGCATTGGAGAGTGGGAGAAAATGGAAGGTCAGGGAATGTGAACAGTCTACAAGCAGATTTCTTTGCAAAGCAGATTCTGGCTCAGGCAGAACAAACCTGGGTGAAAACCACTCTCCAAGATGCTTTTGTATGTACTATGCAGCATAACCACAGAAACTTCTGTAGAAAGAAAGGTAACTCTTACGTACTATATGGTGATGGGACATGAAGGATTGTGAGACATTTTCAAAGCAATTTTTGGTTTCATATACCCTCAAAAGTTTTTGTTATAGGCATGACAATGTGCAATGTAATTGCTTTCAAAAAAATACTTAAGTAATGCCAATGAAAGCCAGGATGAATTTTGAAGGCTAAAATATTGGTTTTCTCTTTATTTTTATCCACAACTAAATTTGATAATACATTTCTGCAGAACAAGCTGTCACTTGTATGGCAAAAGCCCATACCCAGCTGGTAGGCTTCCAACAGATTTTCTCTCCCGCCTTGGGCACCTTTATCCTTCTCTTGTTTAGGAGAGGAAAATTAACTGTAGAGCGTAATCAAATCTTCAGTACATCTAAAGAAATATTACTGCTTGAGAGAGAACTATAAGAAACTATGCTGCTATTAATAGAAATTCCCAGGATGGAAGAAGAACTTTGCAGATCTGACCCTTTGATAAATAAATGGTATGGACATCTACATTTTTAAAATTACCCTAGCAACTTGTGTAGTTCTGCCCGATATCTCTCACAGAATCTTAATATTTCAGCGAAACCTTACTTGAGTTTTGTAAAGAAACATAAATCAGTTCCTCTGAATATACAGAAATTTACAGATACAGTTAGTGCCTAAACAAACCTGTGAAGTGACATGGGGATGGATCTTTTTCCAGATTGCTTTTTTAGACAGTCTTGGGGCTATTGGGTACAAAAGGCTTATAACAGTGAAGAGAAAAAAAACATTGTCCAGGCAGACCATGCACTTTACACACCTCTTTCTGCAAGTTGTAGACAAAGCCAGCACTTTCATTGGCAGTTGCCACTGCCAGGTAACCAAGTGAAGATGTACTTAAGGATGTGTACAAACGTGCATGGATGCCAAAGGGTGCAATAAGCCCCCCAGCCAGCCTGCCATTTTAGATCTGCTCCATCTGTATCTGAGCTATAAGATTAGATCAGCTCTGTTATGACTGCTGAGACTGATGTGTACATCCTCAAAGCCATTCCTCTGGCATCTACTCAGATTCCTGCAGATGCATTGTAACTCGTGCCATATACCTGGCCATCTGCTTTCATGTTTTTAAGTTATACATCCACTCCACTCACAGTCTGGGTTTGAGCTTAAACCAGCCCTACTACTTTTGCGGTATCAACACAGGCAAGTCCTGTAGTAAAGGTGTGTATTATCATTTCATTTCAGTACATGGTGAATCAAGAACACATGCTGAAGACTACCTTGCCTCTCTTTGCCAGATTCATCATCAGCAATGGACTGAGGACTAAGCATGGGACATTCATGATCTCCTTGGAGGCAGTCGACCAAGCTTTGCCCACGCTATCTAGGAACAAGGGGTTAAGATTAGTGGAAGGCGCTATGGCACTCCTTTCTCCTGATGTCCTGCAGCTTTCAGACCCAGACACTGTCAAAGAAAACCTTACCTTCCTCTTGGCCCAGCTCCCCCAATACGGTCATCTCTATTATCGAGGAGCTGTGCTACTGCAGTACAATTTCACCCAGCAAGATGTGGACAACAGGGATGTTGCATACAAGCACCGAGGTGGGGATTCCCAGATTGACAGATTTACATTTGTTGCAACAGATAGGACTAATCAAGGCTTCATCGTGAATGGGAGGGTGCAGAGCGAGCCAGTGGCTTTCACCATTCAGGCAAGTGTGACCACAGGCCTATTTGAAAGAGATACATAGCATGTTAAGGTGGAAAATGTAGTAATTTTGATGAGAACTTGTACTTGCTGCAGTCTATGATTTAACAGAAGTATTTATCAGCTAAAACCTTTGCTTTCTGTGTTCCGTGAATAATTAACCTGGAGAATTAACTACTTGCCACAATGCATTACTCAGGCAAAGAATTTTATAGAGTGCAAAGAGAGAGACTGTATTTAGGAGAAGAAAGACATCCTGCTTATATAAATATAAGCAAGTATATACTTACATACTTATACTTGCTAAAATATTTCACATAGAAATCTCAACCCTCAAGTTGAGCCCAGCTATGGGGAGGAATTAACTTCCTCCTGCTCTGCTTTCCCACTTGGTACCTGACCCACCGATTTGCATGTGAGGGATACTAGGATGGCTGTTGATCTTCATGTCACAGGAATCTTGAATTACAGCTACTTCGCTCCCACAACTGCACAGCCTGTCTTCCTTCTGGGAGTCTTTGTAGGATGCCTGCTCTGATCCTTCCTTCCTTTACTAGGATCTTTCTGTTCACTTCCCATTTCCCTCATTTTCAAATTCTTCCTATGGTGTCATGGGCTCAGATGCCTTTGCTTTGACTTCTTGTATGTATCTATCTGGCATATTTCAGTATGCAAAGCAGGCCTGGTTGCATTGTATGTCAAAATTCTGTATGTTTCAAAACACTGATACTAATGAAGAGGCTCCTAACTTTTCCTGATGACAAAGTTCGAAGTTACGTGATGAGCGAGGAGTGCCATTTCAGCAGAAGATGAGATATGGAAAAAGCAACAACCGTTGTGGAGTGCTAGAAGATTAATCAGAAGTTGTGAAAGGTGGCACAGATTTGAGGAGACATATTGGCCAGGTCTATGAGTGTTATTATCTTAATCCTTGGGTTTCCATGGTTGGTATTGTAAAACAGAGGTGAGAAACCTTTGCTGGAGTTTTCATTTGCTATGAAGAAAATTACATCAAAAAGGAGAAGGACTATGGGGAGTGTGGGACATCAGGGCAGAGGTACACAGCATTTGTGTTGCCCTCCCCAGAGTGTGCTGTATCACACTGCGTGCAGCAAGCGACTGGGCAATCTGGGCCTGGAAACTTCTCATGGGAGGTAGTACTTAACTGGAGATCAGACTGCTGGAGCAGACTGCGAGTCAAAGTGGTTATTGCCACCCTGAGCAGGCTACTGTGCTTTTAGCAAAAGTAGGACAGAGAATATCCTGATGCTGTAAAATGAATATACATTTGTCTAACTTTGATTTAGGTGGATCATTTGGACAAAATGGCACCAAAAATTATTCATCTCCATTGCTTTTCTGATGTGGAACTGCTGAAGAATGGCAATTACGGGATCTATATTACTGCCAAGTCCCTGAAGGCATCTGACCCCAATACAGAAGATGACAAAATAATTTTTAAGATTTTACGAGGTCCTCATTATGGCTACCTGGAAAATATAACAACAGGTGCTGTCTTCTATAATCTCTGTATTTTGGGACATACCAGAGCAGATTCCAAAACCTACCCTGTTAATGTTTGCTTGATAGGGGAAATAAAAATTTCTGAGAAAACTTTGGGCAAGGTTTGAATGTAGTAAGAAAGCTTTTACATTAAAACTTCATTCTCATGTTCATCATGAATCCTCAAAGAGTTTGAGATGATTGTTAATAGCTGCCTTTGAGAAACTATTTTTTGTTCGTGTCAAGAAAAAAAAAGATTAATATTGAACTTTTCCATTTGATAAACACATCATATGGGAAGAAATTGTCTGGGGCTTATAATGAGCTGGGATGTTGCTGTTTAGCTGTAAAACCAGGTTTCTGTAAGTTCAAATTTTCTAAGTGTTCAACAAAAAGAAAAGTTGAAAACATTCTGTATGAGCTACGTGGTTCTTATTAACAGGCTTTTGATTCACCTGAATGTTTCTCTGCTTTCCCAGGTGGATTTATTCAGGAAGGGTTTAGCCAAAAGGATTTAAACAGCAAAATCATACTTTACGTCATCAATCCATCACGGGAAGTGAATTCAGACAACTTGGAGTTTCAAGTCACAGATGCCAGCGGAAACTCTGCAGTGCCCCAAAGGTAGCTCCGGCCCTCGGTGGTGTGTGCTGTGGCATGGCGAAGGAACCCGTGCCGGGCTTGAAGCCGCACAGATGTGAACATAGCTATGACTCAAACTGCCATTTCTTTTGTTGAAAAGTAGAGAAGGTTTCTGCCCTTCAGGGAGGTGAAATACAAAGGGCTAGCTCCGTGTTAGACGGGGGCACAGTTCTCAAGGGCTTTCCGGGCCTCACAGAAAAACCTAATGGAATTTACTCTAAGTGGCAGTTGGGCATCTGGAGATCTGAGATACTGGGTGCTGGGGGACAGGACTGTTGCTTCACGTATGTGGTCCTGCAGCTGGAGGTCACTCTTGCCTTGTGCTGACAGCAACGCTTTTTTCACAAGCTTGAGATCACGATGGAGGGGATGCTCTCAAGCAGTAAAAGCTTTGAGAGCCGTACTTCTGCAAAAGAGCACTGACAGAAGGCAGAGGGCACACAGCATCTTCTTTGTCATCCAAAATTTATATTGGGTATATTACCAAAATTTCCTTGTGACATATGATAAGCCTAATGTACAAAAATTAGAGACTGGGGTATCATTTGATGATAAAGGCCAAAAGTAGGAGTAGCTCTATAGCAGGGGCAACGTTTCTCTTTATTTCTGAAAACAGAGCTGAATGTTCAACCAATTTATGTCACCAGAAGTCAATAAGAAAAAAACCTAACGCTATTTTCCTGGGCTAAACTGGCTACTCACAAACCAGGACTTATGGCGAGGGAAAAGGGGCAGCGAGCCGGCTCCAAGGGGCAGGCTCCTCTGCAGAGCACTTCCCTGCAGGCTAGAGAGAGGACGGGGACTGAGCGTTTCGGCCGTTACGCGCCGTGCCAAAAGATGTCTCCATACACAAACACATCTGAACACAGGCAGCCTGAGCACTTCCCAGCTGCGCTGAGCTGGCTCACAGGTGCACTGATATTAAAACCACCATCAAAACACCACTCCTCGTGGGAAAGTGTGGGTTCTTGTATACACATACCAACGCGTAACATCATAGCTTTATGAAGAGAGCGAAGAGAAGCCACTTTTTGTATGGAAAACAGAAGTTTCAGAGCAGTAGAATTTATCTGTTAGCTGCACTGGACCTCAGAACAAAGAGGAATTTGGCTTTTAAGGAAAAAATAGTATTTTTAATATTGGATTTAAAAGCTTGTGCGGGATTTTTTTTTTTAACAGTTTATCACCTAATGGTCACTGGTTCAAAATACAAGTTTGATTTGCATGTTGATGTTATTAAAATTGAATCCCAGCTTTTATCTGAATGCTGCTGGACTACATCTGGCACATGCATCCTCTTTAGCAAAAAGAAAGCAAATCAGCTTCTAAATAGGTTGCCCACACCATGAGTGTCAGAGGATATAGGAGGACAAGAGGAAACTTCCATTCGTGTTAGAGCTAGTCAACCCTGAAAGGTCTAGAAGTTTGTTTTTAAAAAGTTCAAATTGTTTTGTAAGTAGCACAGCTCATTTTCCTTCTTTTCACTCTCTTTCATTCCTCTAACTGATTCTCACTAATTTTTATCACAGCTTTTAAAAAAGTGAGATCTTTATTGGCTACCCTGTGCAGTATGCAATCCTCTGAGGTTCAGTCACATCCCCTGTAAACAATTCTAAAATTCAGTGTATGAGACGCCTGGACTCAGCCACTTCCATGGCTGAAGAGCGAAGTACACAGAGTATTAAAGTAAGGGGAGTGGGGAGGGCACTTGCACTGAGGCGGTGAAGTCCTGGAGCGTGCCCTATACTCTAAGAGGATAGATGAAGGAAGGGGGGAAGAAAGGAGGATATTGCAGAGAAAATACCAGGGAGTGAGGGTAAAATAAAACTAGAGGCATAAAGGGAACCAGGAAGAAATAGTGATAGCTTGTCTTGGCCTATTTGGTGTTATGGACATACTCTGCTCTTCTCAAAGTTGCTGCAGAACCCCTCTGGTTCTGAAAAAAGGTTCAGGCTTGGTTTGGGGTAGACCAGAGCTCAACTGGAAGATTTATTAACTGCCTCTCGCCTGGAGCTCTTTCTAATCAGCCAGATCACACAAATGTGTTGATTTGGAAACAGGGACTCGGTATGTGTATTGGTTAAATTAGCAGTCAGGAGAGAAGTGGCTCCCCACTGAACCTCTGAGCAGCAGGGGGCGAGGACAGCAGGGGAGGTGGCTTTGCTTCACACGGGCTTTCCCTCCTCTCCCACAGGCTGGAGCTACGGTGGTCTCGGATTGAAATGCAGCAGACTGAATATGAAGTGTGTGAGAGCGTGGGAGTGGTGTCTCTGAAAATCACCAGGGCAGGACACTCTGCGGAGTCCGCCTTTATCGCTGTGAAGGTAAAGCTAAAAGCCAAGCTCCTAACTGGAAACTTAATAATAAGTAGTGGAGCTTGTTAATTTCTTCCTCAGACTTAAAAGGTATTTCAGTAATCAGCAAAGAGGCCATGCAATTCAAACCAGACTTACCAGGGCATTGTGCTTGCTAGTACAGATGGTTGAAAAATTTCTGACAAAACTTTCTCATTTTTAAGTAGAAATGCTGATTGACCAAAACTAGAATGTTTGGAGCAGCATTTCAGTTTTGATGACCTTCTGTGACAGAGCAGGCAGTTTCCTCTGTCACTGTGCTCAAAAGCTGGGTTTCCAGGGTTTTCCACTTCAAAATCCAGGCTTTGGGCAACATGGGGCCTTGGGACTTATTTCTCTGCTCAGGCTGGAGGAGCCCAGGAGCTATGGGAGCTTCAGCTCCACAGTCATGGCAGCCTCCCCCATTTCTCCTCCCAGTGCCATCAGCCTAGGAAATAGCCCAAGGAACCCCCTATATCTACAGTAACAGCCTGTGGTTTATGTCAGAAAAATTAGACTGAAAACTGCAAGTTATAATTTTGTAAAACAGGTTTTGTGCAACTTGCCTTCACAAATTTTATCTTTCCTTGTAAAATGGAAATTCCAGGATCTTACCAGCTACCCTTGCTAGAAAAATACTAACAGTTTCCCTCACAGTTTCTCAGGATTATAGCCCTAATTGGAAACAGTTTTGATTTTTCTTCCACTGAAGTCAGTGGGAATTTTGCTATTGACTTCATCAGGGGCCATCCTGCCCTACCCTTCATGGACTCCAGTGACTCTACTCCAGTTGTCACTCGGCTAAAAAGACCAGTGAAATTGATCCCAGCATCAAGAACGCTGTGTGGAAGCTGGTGTTCTCTGCCAGTCTCCTATGAAAATTCAGGGAGTCGTTGGAGTCCCCATACTTACATATGTACTAGTATGGGTTCCTGCCTAGCCCAATGAGTCTTTGGGGCTGACAGACAGCTCTGCATGCAAACGCTTCTTCCAAGACCTCACAAAGGGCTAAATGGGCAAATGTGGCCAGGCTGCTGCTGCTTTTCCAGGGTGCCATGATGTACCTGTCCAGGAGCCAGGTATGGCTGGGTCCCCAGACATGGTGAACAGCAGTGTTATCTGGTGCTGTCAAGTAGCAATTTGAGAGGGGATGAGCCAAAATTTTAAGATGAGCCAACTTTTTTTATTATGATATTTAAACCATGAGCAAGGTCAGAATGACAGTTGCACATCACAAGGTTTATTCTTCAGGCCTTTATCTTTTTTTTCAGCCTAAGCACATGTATGGGTTGGTCTGTCTTTTTGAGACTCCATGGAGAGGCACACAGTAGCTTCAGCACACAGCAGAATGCAGTGGTTTGGTGAAGTAGGTCACAGCATGGCATTTACTGTTTGATTTCTTCTCAGGTCAACGAAATATCCGCTGTGCTGGGAAAGGACTTTACAGTTACTCCCTCCAAGCTTGTGCAGTTTGATCCAGGTATGAACCAGTGCACTGAATAATTTTAAAATTAAATCACTGATTTTGAAAGTGTAAACTCTGATTTTGGAGAGTGAAACCTATTATGTATCTGTAGCTAGAGGAGCTGAATAGGATTAAAGACACCTGGGCTAATTTTCTGGAAGTGCAGTGGGCTTCCTTTGTGAATTAGTATCCTTATTACTTAGGGTGAGATGGTGTGTGGTCCCTTTACATCGGTTAAAATATCAAAAGTGCTCAAATGATGTCTCCTAATCTCCTCACGGCTAGGCTGGGGAGGACTTACCCTGAGCTGAGCTGTGAGATGCTTTAAAGGTTTAAAGATTTGACCAGGACGCTGGTCAAATTTAGACAAAACTGAGTACAACTTAAGTTATGCAAGGTATCCAAGACAGAAAGGTGCAAAAAACCCTGAAAATTGTCAGACCTCATCTCTGCTTGCACTGTAATTATAACAGCAGTCTGACCTTGGCTGAGGCTGTAAATAGCAAGAAATGATAGTAACTATTATAAAAAGGAACTTGATTTTTTTTTGCTGGGGGAGTATCAATAGTAAAACTGAATACAAATGTGAAGATACTGAAAAAAGCTTCCTGTGTTCTGCACAATTTATTATTATTATGCTTTGGGTATCTCCCTGGGTACAGGGGAAAAACAGTCCAGGTGAGCATTTCACAATTTACCATTCAGAAATTCAGCTTCACCTGAAAAACTTGGGTTTGCCCATATAAGTAGATTATCTGGGAAGGAAAACCCATTTGCTATCATAATCACTTCCTTTGCATATGCAAGTCCAAGGTTTTTTGGAACACACCCTGTTGGCATAGTCCAGGATTTATTTGAGTTTAGGAAATGGGGTCCGCACAAGCCTCCCAGGATGTTGCCTGCAATGCCAGCAGAGGTTATCCCAAGACTGCCAGCAGTAAGATTTCAATGGCAGAACGTCACAGTGACTACAGAGGAGACAAAATATATAATCTGTGAAAGGCTGAAATAAATGGCATGTATTTGATGGTAAAAATTAGTCTAAGTGCTAACCTACATTTGAAAAACAGGTATGAGGAATATAATAAGTCAGTTTCAGCCAAAGCCTGGGAATTTTTACTTTAGGACTTAAGCTTTTTATTTTGAAAAAATGGCATTGCATGCTACAGAGATTATGTAGCACTGCATCCCATGGATGAACTCATATATACCCTACCTTTGCTTGGCTATCCCATAGGAAAACTTGTAGCTTTAAGTTCATTTAGAGTCACACATTCGATTATATTGGAAATGTGCCACTACAGCCGACCTTGAGAAAGGCAAATTTTATGTAAAGGTGTAGAATGAGCAACTGCTGGTTAGTTTTCAGAGGTGGATAAGGGAGCACACCCAGCAGACAGCAGTAAAATAAAAACTGGGCAGAAGGTGGAAATCTGCCCTAATTCCCAGTGTTTCTGGAACACACACGAAACCTCTGAAACCAATGAGCCACTCTCATTGAGACCATTTACCTAGCATTAGATTTTTTTTTTTTTCAGTTTTAAATTAGAAGATGGAAGAAAGATTTGAGGCATCAGTGTAAAAAGTCCTTCATACTGTGCTGCCCAGGATTCCAGATCTCTTTCCTCTAATGTACTATGCAGTCAAGCTTACCAGCCTCTGGACTGAAATGGCTAGAGATAGGTGCAAAGAGATTTTTAGTGCAAGGCCCTTTACTAGAATTTTTCTCTTCTGCTGGTCCATGCAGATTCTCCAAGCATGGGACAGTTTGGAGTTACTACTAGTGTCTTTCTGAATATGGTGGTAAGCCACATGAAAATTAACTGTGAACGTGGACAGGAGAGATGCACACTGTTCCCCTTTTCTGGCCAGCTTCTCAGTTAAGCCAGCTGAGCTCCCTCACACAGTCTTTTTTGGGTGGCTGTCTTCAAAGGTCCTTTGCTTAGGCTTAACCTTAGGGAAGGACCCTCCAAACTATTACATTCAAGGCATCAGTTTCTTAGTTCTAAATTCAAGATGTTTGATATGTATTAATTAGTAGTATTTATTAATTATTTAATAAGGCCGATAGGTTTGTTTTAAAAACAAACCTCAGCTATGCTAATTGACTGCACTGATTGGCACATTAGACTGCAATCAATAAATTATAATGGAAAGGAGCAGAAGAAGACCCTATCCAAGTTTATGGGTCTGTTTGTACTGACAGCTTCTCCTGGCTAGAGGATTCATACTGGAAAGAAGCAAGGAAATCGAGATTATGCGAAGTGTCATAAGGATGTAGAGATTTTTTTTGACAATGTTGCACATGTATCTGTGATACTCATTTTGGATGTTAGCACTGACTTTGTGATGCAGAAACAGTTCCCAATATGTTTTGTTGCCAGCAATGTGTACATTGAGATCTGTTTCTGTCCTCCTGCCTCTGACTTTTCCTCAACAAATTTTGTAGCCTTTCAGGTAATAAACAGCCTAGTCCTTTATCTTGGAATGATCTTCTCTCATTCCCATAATGCAAGCCTGAAGTTACCCAGTAAAGGCAAGCAACCAAGTAAAAATTTTATAACCAAGTATAAAATCTGCCTAAAAGGTTGTACTTAAATTTAATATAGTCTTTGATCCATTTGCAGGTATTTTAAATAACTGTTCCATCTCTAAAATTAAGCTTTCAAGATAAAAAGCATATGATACATTTTCTCTTGAAAATTGCAGAAGTCCTAAATCTATGTATTGTAGTGTCATTTTCCACATCTACAGCAGCTTTTTGCTACAGTGTACGCACTGGAATTGAATCATCATTGTCCAGGAACAAATTCGAACTTAATGTTATTTGCGAGATCAGCAGGAGTCCAGTCAGTTGGTAGGAGCACAATAGCATACACCAGCTACTCCATTCTAGCTGCAGACATGTTAATTAATATATTTCTTTGACACCCTGATTGATTGAAATAGCACTTAAAGAGTAATTAAAATGTTTATTTCTGTTAGGAATGTCAACCAAGACGTGGAATATAGCAATTACCTATGATGGATTAGAGGAAGATGATGAAGTCTTTGAAGTAGTTCTGAACTCCCCTGTGAATGCTGTTCTTGGCACCCGGACAAAAGCTGTAGTGAAAATTTTGGACTCAAAAGGAGGTATTCTCTTTTGATCTTCATTGTTAAGAAGGTGGGACAATCTTGGCTGAGTAGCTACTTATTTTCAACCACAAGTTGTTCCTAACACTCACCTTCAGATCAAAATGCTTAATTTCTTTTTAGAGAAAACAGGCTTGACAGTTGCTTTTATTCTCTCACACAATCATATTCATCCTCTTAGGAAACACAGCATGGAGAAAGCAACAAGTACAAAATGAGAAGGGTGCAAGGAAAGAAACCACTTTTCATAACAACACGAGTTCAGTTCTCATTTATTAAAGTGGGAAAAAAATGCTTTTTATGTCATTAGAATTTTTTCCCAGTTATTGTATAACAGTTGTTATACACCTCTGAAAAAGATTTGTTTTCCTCTCAAAAAAGAAACCTAACAACTAAAAGCAGCTCTTAGAAATATATTTTCTAATGCTTAACAAACACAGTCCACAACATTACAGTACACAGCAGTGATCATTAGAGAGTTTAGGCTTTTATGTCTGCATTTTTATTGTGTTTTTCAGTGATCAAATGTGGTGTGCCTAAAATCACAACAAAAATGAAGCAACTGTAGAAAAACACAAATAACTAGCAAAGCAGCTGAGTCCTCTGAAAGCTGAAGAGTGTTTTTTCTTCTGGGGCTTAGTGAAACAATATTTTAAATACCTGTGTTGCAATGAATTAGGCTTCATTTCTTGAAAAATTCCTTTTAAAATTTCAGATCTGTTTTCTCTTTAACATTCATAATGTAAATCAGGAGTTAATTGACACAACTAGTTTGTAGGAACAATAGTGTCCTGGATTTCTGAAGAAAAAATTGTCTGGGCATGATGGAAGTGTCACCAACATTAGTTAAAGATACCTGTCTATCCATGACCAAAAAAACAGCACTCGAAACCCCAATCTATGCATGAAAACAGGTATTTTCAGCAGATGCTTGGTTGAAATTCTGATCTGTGGGTAGACATGCATTACATATAAAAACATATATATACAGGTAGTAGTTGCAGTCATAGCCATAGCAAACCCCACAAATGAGGATGACTGAACAAACAGCAAATCAACCACATCAAGTGAAAGAATCATCCAACTTTTAATGACAAGCTGTTTATGTGCCCATGTCAACGTGACCAGTTATGTGCTCATGCAGTTAGAACTGACCATCTGCCATTTTTTATGCTTTCAGGTCAGTGCAGCTATTCCCATTCTTCTGGCCAAAGCAAGCACGACTTCTGGGGGAGAGGCACGCTGTTTCCAGTTTCCTTGGGCTCTTCATCACCTCCCAGGCCTGGCAATGCTCCCTTGGAAGGGATCCCACCGCCTCCTTCCAAACGGATGAGAGAGCATGGAGAAGACCTGCGGCAGGAACACAGCTTGGCGAATCGGTCAAGGACCAGGCTGAGAGTCACTGGAAATGGCAGAATAGTAAGACACTTCTGTAGTGCAGTGATGGACTGATTTGTGAATTCATTGGGATTTGATATCTTCATTTAGTTGTCATATTTTTGTAGTGATCCTACCTGACCATACAATAACTATAAACTACCCGAGTTTGCTTTGAGTCAGACGTGAAAGCTATTTAAAAATACTTGGGGGGGGATAAAAAAATTCCTGATTTTGAAGATCCATGTATGCAAGACAGGAAGAAAAACAGAGTTGGGGGAGGAAACATGCATCAAGCAACTTCAGCAATTATGCAGCTTCTAATCTTGTCTAAATTATGGGTCAGCTACAAGAAATAAGTCACTGGAGCCAGGCCAATGTATAGAAGCTGTGCATCTGCTCCTGAAGTTGTAAAGCTGAAAATACTGTTAGCTTAAACACAGAACAGTTACTTAAAACTTGCCCAGTGCTTTTTCTGCTTAAGCTACATTGGTTTAACTAGGTGGTTTAGTAACATTCTGCTGTTGTGACCTTACAAGTTAATGGAATCCGTTTATAAACGCACTTGTAATGTGTGATTTTTAATGGCTGTTTTCAGAGGTGATCAGTTTCCATTCTGAAAGAGAGAGAACTAAACCCAAGATATGTTCTGCATGATTTGTAACCTAGATCTTGCAGTAAATCTTCCATAAAGTCTTTTTGTTTCTACAATGCATGAATATGCCCATCTCATCCTGCTATTCTACCTTTTTCAGGTTCGTCCTTCATCTGTATTTAGAAATGGAACTGATGTGGTTTTCAAAGTAAGAGTATTATGAGTATTGCTCAGACATTTCTGTGATTTCTTTTCTATGTATCTTTCTTTTTCTTTGGTGTCACTTCCCCTTGAGTTGCAACAATTTGCATGATAATGCCCTTTTTTTTTGAGTTTATTTAAGAGTTGCTTGTATGTTCTAACGCTTCTTTTCCCTCTCCTGTTCTGCTTGTGTGTGTGTGTCTAAAATGAAGTACCACGGGATGGTATCACTCAAAATAGAGGATGACACCTCATCAGCTGAAACAAACAAGAAGGCTCAAGTGTCAGTAATTAACCAAGCACAACCACAGATAAATGTCGTCTCCTCTAGGAAGACAGAAATCCCACAAGCTGATAAGGCAGAACTGGCATCTGAACGAAGCTCAAGACATCAGGTATGAAACCTTTTGTTTCACAGGCATTTTCACCATCTGTTTTCAGTCATACTGTTTTCCAAAATGATTTAACACCTCTGAGATCTGCAGCCTAATCCCTCCTACTCCAAAGCTGAGTTTAACCAATACACAGATAAATTAACAGGTCAGCCCTTGAAGAGTTTTCATCTCATAAAGTTTTAATATAAGATCTGTTTAATCTGTTTCATGTAGCTTGTTTGTTTTGTGTAATTATTTTCCTTCAAATGTTCAAATGACATTTCTCTTTCCAGGACTTTTACTCTTTTCCAAAGGCCTGTACACCAGATTTAAAGGGTCTCTTGCATTATGAAGAAAGCATTCAAAAGTTATTTCAGTGTGATGGGATAATATGGAAATTCTGGAATTCCCAAAGCAAGGTAAAAATGTCATGAGTATGCATCTAAATCAGAGCATAGATTCTACAATGAGTGAGACCCTCAAGCAAAAGACCTTTCTGTAACAACTGTTGACTTGTACAGGGAGTAGAAGAGTTGTCCAGACTCAAGTTTGCTATCACCAGAAAAAAAGACTCCCAGAGACATGATGAGGGTTTGACTCCTGCGGTTGCCTTTCCTCTCTGTCACCCACAGGTGCTCCTGGACGAACCATCTGAGCACTGATGTCTTGGTGCTTGTGGGGATGTGAGCATGAGACAGTCAGTGAATGAAGTCTGTGAGAGAATGAGTGGGAGTTAGTAAAATCAGCTCACTTAGGTATTCTGTAAACATACATCCCCTCTGCCACGTAAGATGTCATGCTGAATTTTGTTGCACTGCGTTCCCTACACAGACTGCAGGAGAGAAAATGGTGTCCCAACTAATGTGGTCTCTTAAGAGGGTTTTTGGAACTGAAACCTCATGTCACATTTAAAGCTACTCATTATACTCCTCTGGCAGGCATTTATTTCTTTACATCTTTTAAGTAATGCTGTAGCTTTATTGATACACACCAAAGTTATGTTCAATTTAATTCCGGAGAGGCCATAAGCAGCACCTCCAGCCTTCAGTCTGATTATTAGCACACAGACCTAGATCACTGTAAGCAGGAGTCTGTTTTGCCTTTTCCTCTTTTATTTTAGGAGGTAAGCAAGAAGAAATGTCCCTCCGGATGGAGTCATTACCAGGGCAGCTGCTACTTCCTGGTAGTGAATCACAAAGTCACCTGGAACACTGCTGCTCGGGCTTGCAGAGAACAGTAAGAGACTTCTCCAAGTGCATGTGTTTGCTGTGTTTGCACTGCTGTTGCCCTGAGCTGAATGCTGCTCTCGAGGCCGGGTTTATTTGGATGAGCCCCACTCTGGTTGTGCTGCACAGCTCCCCCAAAAAATAGAACAAGCCCTGGGGTTCACACCCAGTGGAGGATATAAATATTATTAGTCTCATAATGTTTCAGCTGGTGATGCTACCTTATTCACAACATGAATTCCTGAAGCTGTCCATCTGCAGTGAGGATGCTTTCCTAACGGGAGAGTTAGTTTGGGAGAAGAGAAATAGAGCAAAGACTCAGTCTTTCATCGTCTCTGACCCACCACTTCCTCGGCTCTATCTCCACTTGATATAGCAACAGGACAATGTTGCCAGCTCCTGTGTGCCTCACCATATTCTTCTGAAGATGCAGCTCTTCAGATTCTGTAACTACTTGAAAACTTTAACGTTCAATTTAGCAGTAAATTTCTGACTTTTAAGGATAAAAAAAAGCTAATAATAATAATAATAGTAATAGTTGTCCCCAGGTAGGAGACAAACAGAAAATCCACCAGTCTTGCTGTTTGGAGGGCTGCTTTGTGATTTTGGTTTTAGGAGTGATAGCTTAGGAGTGGAAGAAATGCTAGCCATGGTAACATGGAGCTTGTCCTGGGATCATGCATGTTCTGTACCTTGTGTTGAATTGTGAGCACCAGGTTGAAGACCTAGCTGAACAATAGAAGGAGCTTTAACAGACCTCTCCATTACTCCATGAAATAAAAATTGAAACAGGGAAGAGTTGGAGATGAAAGAAGCAGAATATATTCAGTAAGCGGTTGAAGGACATGCAGGAAACATGAAACACGGACAAGCATGCATAACAAACCTTGATTCATCCACTGTTATGCCAGATTATGTTGTCTTGGTAACATGCAAAAGGGAAGTCTTGTCTTAGTTCTAATACCTCCCAGCTGATGGAAGTTACTCTTTCCTAAAATGTAAATGTTACCTGCTCTTGTGAGTTCACCACAAATTTCACATTGTCAATTGGTTTACTTAAAATTTCAGCTCCTGAAATGGTTTTCTGTCACTTGCTTTTATTTTGTTACTTATCCAAACAAAACTGTAAGTTGTGAATATCCTATTTTTTTTTTTCTGAAGGCTTCAACATTCAATTGATCCCTTGGGAATGTATGTCACTCTGCTGGGAGGTGTTTCCCATTTCCTAGAACGGTGTGCTCCTGGTGATCCATATTATCAGTAGGCAGTAACTTCTTGCTGAAGGCTATAGTGTGCAACGTAGAAGTTAAACTGAATAACAGTAAATTAATGACAGTGTTAAACACCTACACAAAAAGTCAAGGCATATTACTGAATCCACAAGCAAATGAATCCTAGGGCAGCGATGATTCAATTAATGTCAGACTACCACAGACTAAGGAATCTTTATCCTGGTAAATGGAGTACTCCTGGCCTCCGTCTGGAACTGATTTACAAAAGTATGACCCCAGGCACACACTTAAAAGTGGTACAAGAAGATAACTTAATACATTTTATTTTGTGCTTTTGCCCAGCTCCCCACCGGCAATCACCACCACCACCAATTGTGGTATTTCTGTTATTACTACTTCTACTGTTGACATTTAAATAGCTAATATTTCCAACAAGCACACAAAATCAGCATAGAGGTCAATCCTCAGTTTTTTAATAGATCAAAAAAACATTAGACATTAAATGAAAAGATTAGAATTGACTTTCAGTGAATCAGCCAATTTCACTGAAAAATAAGAATCAATTTTATTACTACAAAAATGGCATTCTTTTAAACTTCTTGTTTTCTTGCAACACTTTTTCTATTATACAGAACAGGAAAAAGCACAAGCATTGTTAAAGTTGTTTCAGTAACAGTCTCCAACTAACCAACCTCTTAACCTCTTAGAGAAAACACTGTTATCCTGAGATGATGGACTTGAGACCAAGCTATTCCATCAAAGCAATGCTATCAATTTATTGTGGAAGCAATTGCTGTCTGGGCATAACTATATGTACATGGGCTTATGCAAACCTATTTGGGCTTCTAATGAACTTTGACATAATTGCATCCATTTGTTGCAGGTGGCATACCAACCTTTTCTTCAGATTCCATGTGCAGGGATAGAAGCAGACACAAAAACGTGCTTGTCTTGATGCAAGTTGCTGTATGCCACGGTGATAGTGTGGGTGGAAAAAATCTCAGCTAATTGCTGTGAAAATCTTGCACCATTTCTAACCCTTCTCCAATGCATTGGAGAGAAAGGTGGTTTAAGAACTCATTTCTCTAGCTTTGTTTTGTATGCATGAAGAGGCCCTTGGCAACATGAAGAGAAGCATCTGGGGGATATTACAGCTGAGTGATCCCACAGCAGCCTGATTTAGCAGCAATTTTGGTGATTTATGTTACAGTTCTTGTTTATCCCGTAGGAACATGTCCTCCCCAAGGGTCAGTGCAGCCAGGCTCTGAGATGGTTTCACTGCTGCCACTGAAGGGACTCTCCACTGGATAGACAGCACCCACAGTTGCATCTTTTGCTCTGTTAGTCAGATTATACCTTCACCTTCTTGAACTTGAAAATTTAATTAGAGCCTAAATATGGTCAGATTTCAGATCCTTTACTGCTAGCTTTGTAAGGCAGGGGCTGTTATTTTGTTCGGTGTTTGTATATTAGGAGCATGTGGCCTCAGTCCTTGGGAATCACAGGCAGAATCACATCTAAAATAATAGGTTAGATCCTTCATGATGGCTCAGTGTTGCCTAGCACAAAGCAGGATGGACCCTGCTGCCCTCCTCTCCTAATGCTGTGGTAGTTCTGTAAGTGACTGGTCTAACATACGTTATTGCTAGTGACTCTAGCATAGGGATTCAGGTACCTAGAGTCATTTTAAAGGCCCAGAGTATCTTGTCTGACTTTCAGTTGCCACTCTGGAAGTGCAGGGCTCCTGTGAGCTCTGCATCATGTCTGCCAGCCTCACCTGAATGTTTTGAATGCCATGAGGTGCTGCAAGCAACACTAGACACCTATTTCAAGGCACCAGGATTACTCCCCAGGTGATCAAATGAAAGCCTAGGATAAGCAGCGCCTCTCAGTCACTCCCCCCCTTCACTGTCAGTATAGGACATGGACTTACTACAGCAGTTCAAATTAAATGTCCTCCTGTGCTGCAGAGGCCTTCATAGCTATTCAAGTGTACTTTTGCTGAAGTTAAATTTATCAGAATGGTACAAAGCTCCTTTAAATGTATTGGATGATTTAATGTAAAATCAGCAAAGTCTTTGTGCTAAGTGTTTTGCATATAATACTTCAAGGTCAATAGCTACCCAAAACATTTCCTTAGTTTGGGCAACTGCTTTGTGATGACGGATGCTCTTGACTTGATAGCAAAAATTTTAAAGCAAACAGGAATAATTTCAAATGGACTTACTTAGCACAGAAATCAGTGACGGATAGGGTTGGTTTTTTCTTTTTTTCAATAAGGCATTATGACCCCTTCTCTAGAGTCATTTAAATTAGGAAGTGTTACATTTACATAACTCCATAAATAACATTATCTTGTCACTTCCTGTGTCTGGCACTCTGCCTAGAGGTACAGTTAGTAATATTATCGTAAGTCGTATGTTCCTTCAGGACTGTTCTCATTTCCCTACAATACATCAAAACCCCTGACTAGGTGTAACAATTAGAACGGTTGTTCTCTCTTCAGTCGTGTGTGTTTCTCTGGCTGTATTTAGAAAGCACTCCTATGGAGAAAAGATTAGATAACGTTATAATTATTGCCATGCTTTCCTTTCACAGCACTGAAGTCTCTCCCTGGTACTTGGATTGATGTAAAAGTCTGAAACTGTTATTGCTCAGACCACCCCTGTATGTCATAAATGATATAGCAGTTACTGATACACATTGATGCTTTTTGTTTTCACATTTTCTAAAACAATTGAAACAACAGGAGTAAGCTATGGTTACTTAAAGTAAACGACTTAGTTCCAGGGCTTAGTTCCAGATAAAATGCCATATTTTTGTTCTGGCTCAGCTAGTAGTGATACCACAGAGACTGCTGCCCAAATCTCTTCTTAGCCCCACGTTTGGTCACTGACCAACCACAGTCACTGTGAGGGGGAATGGCATCCTGCCGCTGCATCAGTTACCGAGGGAGGACACCCTGAATTACCTGAGCCTGCTTTCCTGGACCTTTTGTCTGAGGAAGAAGATGGAGTACAAAACTTTCCAAGAGCTTTTGCCAGTATAACAGCTTTGTTCCTGGTTCACTGCAGATTTGGTGCCTGGTAGGTGGGCCCAGAGGTGTGGAAGCATGTCACCCTGGGGACATACAGGCACTAACACCATGCATGAAACTTCACCGTGATGAGAAGCACAGTCAAAGCCTCTGCTGGGAGCTTCACTGGGAGAAATTTTGGGAGCCTGTACCATAAGCGGGTGCACAATCCTGACCCCACGAGACAGTTGCTAATCACTTTGTCCTGGGACAATCTGCCATCTGTAAAGTCATGATCAATGTTTCTGAGGCCATCCTGTCACACCTCTACCCGAGGAGAGTGTACACAGATGTCAACGAGATCCTTTACACTTTGTTCTCTGGTGGCCCCTGAACTTAGGGGGCCCTTGATGGGACCTATGTTACCGTGCGGTGCTTGGTCTAGGGCAGCCATGATTACACAGGCTGTGAGGGCTAACACTCAGCTGTCCTGCAGGCCTTGGCAGACCCACTGTGCAAAGCAGAGCGGAGGGCGAATCCCTTGCTGCTTTGGTTGACTGCAGGGATAATGGAGGAGGCCTTTGCAGCAGGAGGATCCCATCAGCATTAAAATGAATTTGTTCCATACCATGCCCCTGTATGCCAGTGGTCCAGATTTTGTGCAGCAGGGACTGTGCAGAATATTGTGGGCTGCTACTTTGAATTCCTCCTGATGTAAAATTTGCCTGCTTCCCTATCTGGTGTAGCGTTATGATATGGGTTCACAGGATCAGTACTGTTAGAAGAGATACAAGGCAGCAAACGGGGATGGAGCTCCAGGCATGGATCTCTAACTGGGCAGCAGGCTTGGTGGTGGGCTTGCATCCCAAGATCTGTTCATGGTCTCCGTAGTGAATTCAAGTCTGCCATGCCACCCTTGAGGACTGGTTGTTGTCCCAGCTCTTAAAGAAGACAGTCTTTTCCTCCTTTGGAGCAATACTGATCTTTGGTCTCTGTTACCTGGCAACAGTCATGAAATTAGCAAAATCGTCGTAATGTCATTGACTTATTCTGCTGCTAGAAAAGTTTTTCGCTCTCTTAAAACATGTTTTGATGAGCAGTGTAATTTTCTTGGGCCCTGTCAAGCATCACCCCGGATGTTTTGGGAGGCTGAAGGGGTTGGCATCACTGTTAGGCTCAGAAATATGGGACAACAGAAATGACAGAGGCTTAGCATCGGAGGGAAGGCAATAGCAGGTGTCACAGGTAAAATGGTGACATGATATCAAGGCAGGCAAAACGATGGATAAATAAGAAAGTGGAGCCACTGATGGCTGACAGTTCCTGGCAAATGTGAAGGATGCCATTTGTCTCTTAATGCTTCATGATTTAGCTTGATCTTGAATGGCTTAAGAGCAGCCTGCTGGTGCTTGCATGCTTGGTACTAGTTGGAAGGCTTCACAGTGACAAGGCCACTCAGTGGCTAGGGTTTGCAAGTCCTCCTTTGGGGTTGGCATACTTTAAGTACAAACACAGAGCAGACCTTATGCATTGGCTTCATTCTGAAATAGTCTGGTTAATACACACCTCAACTGCTCTTTGATCCGAACTAAATGTGTAGTCATTGCAAACAACCCAGCATTACCTCTCAGAACCACACTACCACTCTGTCGTGGTTTAGCCCCAGCCAGCAGCTAAGCACCACGCAGCCGCTCGCTCACTCCCCCTCGGTGGGATGGGGGAGAGACTCGGAAGAGCAAAAGTAAGAAAACTTGAGGGTTGAGATAAAAACAGTTTAATAGGGAAAGCAAAAGCCGCGCACGCAAGCAAAGCAAAGCAAGGAATTCCTTCGCTACTTCCCATGGTCAGGCAGGTGTTCAGCCATCTCCAGGAAAGCAGGGCTCCGTCACGCGTAATGGTTACTTGGGAAGACAAACGCCATCACTCCAAATGTCCCCCCCTTCCTTCTTCTTCCCCAGCTTTATATACTGAGCATGATGTCATGTGGTATGGAATAGCCCTTTGGTCAGTTTGGATCAACTGTCCTGGCTGTGTCCCCTCCCAGCTTCTTCTGCACCTGGCAGAGCACGGGAAGCTGAAAAGTCCTTGACTAGTGCAGCAACAACTAAAACATCTCTGTATTATCAACACTGTCTTCAGCACAAATCCAAAACATAGCCCCGTACCAGCCACTATAAAGAAAATTAACTCTGTCTCAGCTGAAACCAGGACACACTCTAAGCCAGACCCCTAAATTACATGCACTTAGTTCAGTTTTGAAACACGGCCAAGATTTTAACTGTGTTAGTCAAAGCCTTAGTTTTGTCAGAACATTATTTTAAAAAGATATAGTCTGCCCTACTACCAAATGGGTGAAGCTGTATCTTTCAGTGGCTTAGATTTTAGTGTGGGAAGATTATTATTTTAAAGAAAAGAATGTTATCAATGATTGTGTCAATTGTTTAAAACAGTTTGTGTGTATGAGGTACACATTTCCTGTATACACTTCTTCCAGTTGCCCAGCTGATTTAATTTTTCTGTTAGAAAAAACAGACTAGGACTTTGGTTCCTCTCCAGGTAATCCAGAATTTAAGACTTTATCTTCATGGAATTATTCTTTCATGCTAGTAAGTAGTGGTTTTCCTGTGAAACATTAGTTACATGCTTTATACTAGAGTCAGTGCCCCTTGTTGGTAAGTCAATGGGAGATGTCTGTCACTCTGTGGAATGCTAATTGCTCTGTCCTCTCTCCTTGAGCCTAGATACCTGGGGAGTCTAGCAAGTGTGGCTAATGAACAACACATGCAGTGGCTGTGGGACTTCAGTGGGAGGAAGCCCTTTTGGATAGGCAAGTACATCAGCTGCCTGTCCCCTCCGAGGATTACAGTTCCTGTGCACTGTGGAAAGCAGGAACTGCTGCAGCAGTTCCAGCCCAGTTTTCAAATGTTGCATTGTCCTCAACTTTCTGCTGCTTTTGTTATTTCAGAGCAAGGCACTAAACTGAAAGCCATAATTTACCTGGCTAATTTTATAAGTCCTTATCAAAAAGAAGAGTTTATCATGTTGCCTATTGCTGAGTTGTTTTTGCCTTGAAACCTTTCCCATTTTAATACAAGCTGGGAAAATAATTTCTGGTGGAGCTCCTACTCTTTTGTTTATCTCACCTTTCTTTTGACTGTTACTTTATGTATCTCTAATTTATCTTTTTTTAAACTTTAAGTAATTCTTTATGTTACGACTAATTTAACGGTGTAATCTTGTATCAGAAATCTTGTGAATTAATTGGATGATCAGCTAAAGAAGATTTCATCACGTCATTTTAGATTTAGCTGTCTATTTATTATTATGCACCTTTCATTTCACAAGAAATGGAAAGAACTCAAATGGGCCTTCTCTGTAGCCTGATCCCTTTCTGTGAATGACTGCCTTAGCTCATGGATTACTGCTATTGCTTTCTTCTAACCCGTCTTGTTTCTGCTATACTGTCCACTTTTAGGTTCTTTTTTCCAATTGTGAACTGTAATTTTCAGCTCTTAGTCATTTTCTGAGATGGATTTACTAGCTATACTAAATTAACTTTAAAAACTACAGTTAGTTTGGGATCATGTTTAATGGTATCATGATACTGTTAACCTGAGAGAAATAAACTTCTCTGATAAGAATAAAGAGTACAAGACCATTGTGTCAATTTGCTGATTTGGTCTCTTCTAGTGAAGAAGATGGGTCATGTCTGACAATATGCCACCCACGTTGGTCTTAGTAACTCAGAGACTAAGATGTGTTTTAGTTTGTATTAATTAACACAACCTAATTTTACAGCTGTTAATTTCAACAGTGTAAACAAGGTCTACAAAGATCTGCAGGATTTTATTTTCAGATGGAATCTGAAGGCATCTGAGGCTGCCCAGACTTAAATACAACATTCTGCTTGGCATCTTAAGTATCAAACGAGAAACCTGGGAGGTGATAGACATGCAATAGATGGAAAGAGAGAAAATATTTTAGATAGACAATAATGAGGAAAAGTATATTTTCCCTTATTCAGATGGCACTAATTGCCTTATGAAATATTAAATTGTACTCTTCATTCTAATTGTATTCTTCCAGATGGGTTTTTTTCTCTCAGCACAATAGTGTATGCATTTTTTTTAAAAAGGGATAGAACAACATGCTTCTGTTGGCATCAGGCTCCAGAGATGATAAACAGCACTGATTTGGTCTTACCGATTTCACACAGGCTTCAACGACCAAGTCAATCCTGGACATTGGGAGTGGAACGGAGGAGAACCTGTCACCTACATAAACTGGAGAAGAGGCTCCTACCACTTTCCAAAGAGAGGAAGAAATTGTGTATTGGTGCAGAAGCGAGGAAAATGGCAAGCAACTGACTGCAGGAAGGTCAAACGGAACAGCTATATATGTTCAAGAAAGCTGTAAAGATTGGAGGATCCCTGTGAAAGCATGTGGACATTCATGTTGTTTCAGTTTTATTTATCTGCAGACATGTGAGGGTATGCAGTTAGAAAACTGTCCTAATTATCAGCAAGGTTTACTTTATATGCTGTCAGAGGTGCAGATGCATTGAACTCTACCCAAGGAATAAAGGTCAGTTGCAAAGATTAAGTCCATGTTAAGGTTGTGAACTCTCCCTAAAGACTTTGATCTGTCACTTACTCGTATGTATTTTTACACCAAAGAGCTAGGCCTGAAAGCTTTCATCACATTTCTGTGTAAAAATACCTATTTTTTTTAAAAAAAGAAAGTAGCACATCAGTCGATTTGCTTTGCTTTTAAGGAGGGGTTGTGAATTGGCTGTTGCTTTAATTCATTTGCAATAAAACCTGCAGTTTTACCCTGCAGTTACAAAAAGAGGAAGTCTGCTTGGAGTGGAAATGAGGGCAGACTCTGCTGGCTAAAAACAGGTCCTCTTGAGTGATGAGGGGAGGGACATTATGTCAGGAGACTGGGGCTTCTTTGGTGGATGCCCTGGTACAATGTCTTACGAAAATACCAACGGCAGGATTTAGTGACAGAGTACCAACAGCGAGCAAAGCCTTGTATTTCTTTTTCTGCCTCCCAAGGCCAGCTTCAGATCCTAGCGGATCTGCTCACACAGAGCTGCATACCATTTCACATTCCTAACCAAAATTGTTCAATGTTTTTTGGAGTTGCAGGATGGAGCTGTAATTTTTAGTGTAATTAAATAATGGGACCTCTGTAAATCCAATGCTATATCAAAGGATGATTTACACAAAAAAATTAATACTGAAGCTTAATCCTAGAATATTATCTTGGGATATTCAGTGATACATTAACATCAGTAGGATTTATATGTGTGTATAAACCAATGTAATCGCGAGACATATTTTGTACTAAAGCAGCTATGGCTTTTGAAGAGTATTAATCTAAGTCCTTATTAGGGATTTGAGGTTTTTAAAAATAATAATAAAAAAATCCAGATTTAGTTCTGAGACAGGCTTAAAAATCAGCATTTAATAGGAAAAAACAGCTGCCCATAACTTAATTTTAACTTATTTTAAATATATGCAGTTGCAGTGTTACCATTTTGTAATGTTATAGTAAATTTATATTTGACCTGTCAAAGATCTTGCTTTAGGACCTTCTTGCTGACAGCCTTAAAATTAAAAAAAGAAACAAGTCATAAGTTTCCTAAAAAAAAAATTAAAGCTCCTCTCAAACTCTCCCTCTGCCCGTGATGAGTGTGTGACAGTTGGTGTGGCACTTGAGTAGGGTGAATTTGCCCTGTACTTTACGAACTCACATCCATCTGCCTGCCTTCTGCCTAGCCTTGTCCCCTATCAGCTTGTCTATTTGGCCAGTCTCTGGATCAATTGCACCTCTACAGTATTTGCACCAGAGGTGCAAAACCTCCTTCTTCTGGGGGGGTTCCTGACAGCAATTTCTCAGTCCTGTGAGGGACAGATGCAGCAGAATCACCTCTCCTCTCTGGGCTGAGGGATGCTGTTCCAGGGATTATTTATCCCTCCTCCTTGCCTTTGGCATGCATGGGGTATTTACCCTTCCTCCTTGCCTGTGACATGTTAAATGAATATGCATGTGAGTAGCTGGACAGTCTTTATATATAGGAGAGAACCTTTCTGAAAGGACTGTAGCAGATAAGCACGAGCGCATTGCAAAATTGGAGGAAAAATACTGTGGACAGAACCTCATCACCCTTACTGTCGGTAACAACAGATACAGATAAAAGTATCTCCAGGATTTCTTTTTTTTGTCATGGTAATCTTTATGCCAAGCTTCTAGACACTTTTGCTAGACACTAACACTTTTGCTTAAGGAGTTTTCTAGATCAACATAGATAGGCTAATTGTTTCAAGAATTCCCCAAAACAAGTACCTCTGAGTACCTATCTAGACCTGTTTTTATTTCTGATAGGTTTCACTGCAGAAAAAATTAGGATCTTGGGATCTCTTGCTGTTGTGTTCTGGAATTCCAGGGAAAATTGACTAAGAGAGCTTGGTTAGACATAAACTTTTAATCCTTTAGGGCCTTCTTTTTGTAAAAATTGCTGAGTTTATTGGTTCTATCTTCATAAAACCTGTTGAGATTATTTAAATACCTCTCCTAATTATTTAATAAATGAATGACATCAACAGAGAGGGAATTTTGACCAAGGTGCTTGTTACTTGATCAGTAACTAATAAATGACGCATGCCTAGTCTGAGACAACAGTGATCTCAGAGGTTTGCTTTTGTGAGAAGAGGGGAAAACTTCCCTTTTCTGTATTTCACTTGAACTACTTTAAAGTGATTGAAGAGTATGAAGATTTCAGTACACAACAGACTGTTAGTTGTGCAAACTGTAAGTGTTTACTGGTTTCATTAGATCTAATACAATACACTAATGAAGCTAAAATTCTTATATTGCAGTGCAAGGATATTTCTGCCCTGAAAGGCTGCTGAATTGTTTTTTGATACAATAACCTGTTCCAAACATTTATTCCTAAATTTTAATTTGTCCTTAAAAATAAAGTATTTTTTCACACATTTTTACAGCTTTTATTAGAATACTGGATTCAAAGAATACGACATCCTCAAATCAGGGAAAGCACAAATAAATCACTTTTTCTGTTGCCATAGGAAGCTGTTGTCTCTAAGAGGTTTAGTAAAGGAAGGGCCTAAAATCCTGAGAAGTTACTGGGAATTTTTCCAGTCTTCAATACTTTTGAATTACACTCTGAGTAAACTCAGCAGAAAATCAGTATTCAGAGGATCAGCATCAGCAGGGGAATTTCAAGAGGCTGAAAGTACAAGCATGTAAATTCTGGTGTTCGCCTATGGATGCCACACTTTCTGCATAAACAGAGGATTTATTTCACCATGACTATCCATATGCCTTTTAAGAACAACAGAACCAAGATGCAGCAGTTCAGTGAAAAGAACCCAGCAGTTAGCCTAGATTTCTATGAAGGGATGGACAATGTGAGCTCTTTGTGTGCCTGTCGCTTTTAACCGCCTTCTCTCCCTGTCAAGTATCTTTTAAATCTGTTCACCAATTTCAAACAAATTTGACAGAGAAGACAATGGTTATGAAAAAAATTGATAGGCAACTGGCCACAGGAGCACTTCTTCCAAACCAAAATTTCTGAAACATTTGTGTTGTTATTAACTTAACAGAGATCAAATTTTTAATCTGAAAAAAATCAGAAAAGTTTTCCAGATTTCTTTTGTACACACTGAAACTTACTGGATGCCTTCAAGTCTTCATACACTCATTCTAAAATTATAATAATAGCTTTGAGAGAAGTATATATATAATTCAGTGAATACTGTGATTCTGCATTATTTACATCACAAGACTGGTGCTATTGTAATTCTTGTATTCAGAACCCTATATATATTGTTATGTTTAACTTTGTAATGTGTGTTAATACAAAACTGAAACATATTTTGGTGAGTACGTATTTCTTCAATTTCATAATGTCACAAAATTTTTTTTTAGTGATAACAAACATAGTGTGGGACATAGTAGAAATGTACTTATAGTTAAGCATAATATACCTACTGTTTATGCAGTTTCTGAATTCTGTTTCTTCTTTTGTATGAGCCTGTTCCTGAATTAATACTATAAGGACATCTGTATCGTGAGCAAACCATTTTTAAAAGAAAAAATGCTGTTCATTTTGAGAAGTAAAGTTAAGAAAAGTTACAGATCTGCAAACAGATATACAAGAGAGATAATGAATTCAAGAAAGACTGTCAGTCCATGAAATTGAATTTTAATATGATTCTTTATTTAAAGGAGAATATGAAAAAAAAAAGTCATTGTCCCTCATCTTCATGGAAGTCATCTTCATGGAGGAGATGCAGATGTCAGTTCTCCTCTCTTATTACCATTTAAGAAGGTATGTTGCTTATAATATGGAGAACTCTGCTACTCCAATTCAATTGCTTAACTACTATCCTCTGCATCAGTACACAAGCAGTATAAGGTTAGAAGACAAGAACACAAATAGGGTTTGTTTGTTTATTTTTATAGTGGTGAGATAACATATTTTTTCCGGTCAGATTCATTCCTAATGAATAGGAATCTGGTGTCTGAACTATTGGATATAAGCACAGTAAGCAAAGAATATCATTTTATTCATACACATGAAATTTTCAGGTAAGTCTAAATATATTTTTACTTTAATAAAAGAAACCTTATCTACATCTTCTTCCTTGGACTATGCTACAAACATTGTCTTGGTGTTGTCAGACTCTTCAGTGAATCACCACTGCTCTCTCAAGTTATTCATAGCAATCTAAGAAAGATGTGTCTTCCTGAAGACTGAAACGTCTCTTTGCCCAGGCTCTTTCTCCCCAGGCTCACTGTGCCACAGCTTAACAAGCTGAAGCAATCAAGCACATAACCGACATAGCTCCTCAGGCTGGGTTTGGAATTGGGTACGCTCTCAATTAGGCAGTACATATGTGCCAGTACCATTCCGGAGATGCTTCAGGAGCTGGACACCTGTCCAAAACCTACCAGCCTGAGAATTATAATAGAGATAAAGTCATCCACTGCATCATGTGCACGTACCTACAGGCACGAGAACATGGGCCAACAGAAATGAAAGAACGCTTAATCCTAGCCCTGCTGGACACACAAGTGAACGTTTTCAAGTGTGAGCATCTACATTTTGGCAGCAGTTTGAAACTTAAGACTCCAGTTCTGTTGCTACAGCACAGAGAAAAGAAACAGAGAAATGTGAACAGGAAGGTATAAATGAGTGAAGAAAGAAACAATGCAACAGAGGACTCGAAACTGAATAGCAAAGAGGGGAATTAATGATGTACATTATCTAAGGTTGAAGGTACAAACTAAACAGATTGATTGTTCTTTTATATCATACCTTGTGAAAAGCCTTTTGGATTCATAATTATAACTTTCCCATGAGGCCTGTATGTGGTCTGTTTCCCCGAAACTCAGTAAAACAAAGACGACAGATGTCTTTCTTTGATAAGTACAATAATTAGAGAATAAACTGCATAGCGCTAATTCATTAGTTCTGAGGTCTTCATATGGGTTCTGTAAAAGATATATCTGGATACAAGTTTGTCTACATAGGATGTGTTTCAAAAATGATAGGATATTGAATTGGGCTGTTATATATAAAATCCATTTTAATGATTTAATCATTAATCATGCTATGATGAGACTATTTAGCTCAACAGAAGGCAAGTAATTCAAGCACTGCCTAAGAATTATTTTTAGGCATCAACTGGCAGTGTAACTAATTACTCAGTTTATGTCCATAATGACTGAATAAACTATGGCTCTGAAACAAATGAATAATACCACTTTGCATTTGCATAGCACTTATCATCTATAGACCTGATAGTTTTAAAAGGATGGGCAAACATTCACTGGTGACTATTTCTAGTGAAAACAGAATGTCCTAAATAAATTGCTACTATGAAGGCAAATCAAAGCCTGCTTGAAAGACACTGCTGCATTTAGCCACAAGATTTAACAACCAAAATACAGTGAAAACATGTGCTATGCTTATATGAAAGGGTAATCAGGCAGGAAAACAAGTTTTTATAAAAGATACAGCATTGCTTTTTGTAGAAATCTGAGATTAGCTGTATTTGGAACATAATGATAATGTTCCCAGTCCAATCTCTGTTGTCAGTTATTAGTCTATGCAGTTGATGTCACCACAAAGAGACGTACAAATACTTACTATTTTTAACTGCAGAATGATTCTCCAAACTCGCTGTCTGAGCTGGGATGCCTTCCCGTAATGCAGGCAGGCTGCTGGCTGAGCTGAGAGGCTGAGGACAGATCTGCTACCTGTGCATGGTTATAGAGGCAGCTGACTCCAAACCAGATTTAGACCGTGTGTAAATATGGAACAAACTGTGCCCAGAGGTACCAGGTCCCATTTCTTACCAACTTTGTCTCTTGGAAAGCAGCCACAGCTTACTACCATAGGCATGACTGAACAGTATTAGACTGGCCTGACAGAACCAGAGCTGGCATGCTGCTTTTGGCTCTCAGAGATCTTAGGTAAAACCATCCAAGGAAACCCAGGAACTAGAACTGGCTTGACCTAGAGAAGAGAGCTCTGTTCTCTGCTTTCGGATTGCAGAGTGATTTGCAGAGTGACTTGCTGACACTGCTTTGCTTCAGCCTTCTTTCCTACCCTTCTGTAAATAATATTTTGTGCTTTTACATCTGAAGTGCTCTAAGGCAGGCCTTTTTTTCTTGCTGTATGTTACAGGATAGAACGGTACATAACATGAATGGATCCTGATCTTGAACAGGTGTTTTTCAGTGCCATTGCACTGCAAATATAACACAAGCAGCTTAACATCTATACATATATGCCAATACTAAGGTTTTTATACATTCCTTGTTAATATTTGCACTGCACCAATAACCCAGACCAGTTTAGTTCAGATAAAAGTGTCTGCGCAGCCCAATCATTCCAGTACTACCATTTACTTAATTTTTATCTGTGCATTGACACAGACATCCTTAAATCATTTGCACCATATCTGCTGCTTGCAAAATGATTTATTCTTTGTGAAGAGCTGCAGAAAGAACCCTCTGTAAACAGCAGTAATAAAAGGATTTTGCTCATATTCTTGCTACAGAGAAGAGAACCCTCTGGCAGAAACTTAAGATGCTATCTGGGCATCAAACCGTGCTTCAACCACATCAGATAAGAAGGGCAGAATACACCTTCACACATACATGTATATTTATTTCTTTCAGGGCAGACTGGGGTAAAATTTAACTGAGACTTAAAAGCCTTTTTTCTTTTACCTCGAAGGTAAAAGAAATTTCCTGAATTTCCTTTTTAAGCAGGCTTTGAAGGGAGGTAAATTGGGCCTTTCAGGCACTTAAGTTTTCAATTTTGTAAACATACATGTGAGTAATTTAATGCAATTTTGCTTATATGGATAAAGTTAAATACAGACATTACAGGATCAAGACCACAGCTGGAACTTTTAAACAGAAAGAGCTGGTTTATCACTGGTCTAGACTTAGAGAAAAAGCACTTCCTGGCAAAGGAAGTGAAAAATAGCTGAAACAGATAAAAGCAAACAGAAAAAACACTTCTGTTGTGTTGTTATAATCCAGAAGGAATAATCTTTAGCTTGTTTAAGTTAGTGTTATATTTTTAAATTCTGCAGCAAAGAGCTGCAAAAATATATGTTGCTTCAAATAGTCAAATCTTGTGTTTGAAGGGCATTGCCAAATGTGTCAGACCCTTCTGTGTCAATATAATACATAGGTCTGAGTATCAGCCCAATTTTGTAACTCTGTGAGCAACTAAAATAAAGAGAAAAAAAAGAAGGAAAACTCAAAATATAGTGTCCTTATCTTTGCTGAATAATTTTGAATGACTAGTACCAACATGCACCTGATACAAGGAATTTTAGTTCCAAAGGTCAACTGCTTCAGTTCAGTTTGTTGGCCAATAAAGATAGGAAGTGAGGATTCAAGTTGCACTTCTAGGCTACTTAATTAACTACCTACCATCAAATTAATCCTCTTGACTCATTGTTGCTCCACCATAATGCTGCACATGCTTGTGTAAATATGATGCAAGGACTTTTTACAGGCATACCTCAGAGCTGATCTTGTTGCAGATGCCAGCATTTTCTATGATTTCACTCCTGATAATTGTGGGAGAATCTGCCCTCCCAGGGCACACCTGACACTTCAGGAAGGCACCAACCCAGTGGCAGAATTAAATTGCTCTCAGCTGAAATTAGAGAGCAATAAAGCCTGTGCTTCACGGCTGTGCTTCCCTTAATGAGATCATCACACGGAGGTCAAGCCACAAATACACTCTAATGTTGGTGTGTGAACCCCATTCTTGCTGAAGCTCCATGCACTTCTGTCTCAGGATGGACCTCAAGATTAGAACAAATTTTAAGTCAAGTGAATTATGCATTAAGGAAAAGCTCTAGATCTCCAGTAATTTTGTGCTAAGTCAGTGCCTCACAAGGATGTTTCTAGGCAATTGGTTTACTTCAGTTATCAGGCAATAAACTAATTCCCTGGAAATTAAAGTCAAATAACTCCATACATCTAGTACAGATCACCCAAGTTTTCAAGACTAATAAACAGATTAGCTACAAACTTGTCTACTGATAGACTCTTTCTGGTAGAAACAGGAGTGTGTAGAGATTAGAGTACCTAAATGGCAAATTAGCTGAAGCAGAACTTCCTTTTAGTATTTTCAGATTAGGATCAATGTTTGTGATGTTTATTAAAAATATCTTTTCCTTCTCCCCAAACTTTCCTCTGAATGATGTTCTATCAGATTTTTTTTCTTACATGTTGCACAGCATGATAATTTTCCAAAAGACACCTCTAGCTGAGGGTCTAGTAGTCTTTAGATATTGCTGTTGAGACATTGATGTCTAGAATCATAAAATATGTCAGTTCTAACGTTTTGCTTAAATCATCATTTTGTTTACCAGCCTTACAGGATGCTGTAGTGGCTTTGGTGCCTGAACAGGATGTAGCAGTGTTAGTTAATCTTGAGAACCTGGGGCACAGAGTTTCTTTACCCTAGGACCTTTTACTCTGGGCTAGCGACATGTCTGCACTCCAGCAGCTGCAAACCTGCTGTGAAGGAGGTGAAGCAAGGGCTAGTGCTCTCTGCCAGATTCCTCCGGCTGTGTGAGCACCAGTCTGCCAGTTTGCAGTGGTGCTGCTGCAGGCCTTGGGTCATATCCCAAATGTGAAAGACCAAAATTAGACTTAACTTTTGAAAGCATGGGCCAATATGATGTCTCCAGATCCAGCTTCATGTTTTAGCAAACTTTAATCAGCTTGCCTTTTCCTGTTGTGATGAAATAACACTCCCTGTTTTGACAGTCTCTGGCTTTGTGGAATGGAAAGTAAAAATAAACAATTAAGACCACATTGAACATGCTAATACACAACCTCAAATGTTTCCTTAATTCCTAGGCCTAAGCTAGACAGCTTATCCAAACATCTCCTCCTGTTGACTCCTTCTGTCCCCCACACCATCCTGGGTTACTAGATTTTAGATAGGAACTTCTAATACACATAATCCAGATTGAAAGCAGAGTTTCATTAGCACAAACTCCCCTATCATAATTGTAATCTACAGTAAATGAATGCAATTAGCCACACCAGGGTCTCCCCTGAGCCCTCCCCTCCTCTGCACACAGACAGCAGCCATAAGCTGACACTTATAAAGCTAGCACTCTACGTTCACGGGGATAGCAGCAGGCCTACAGGGTTGCACTTTTCAGGATCATGTCACTGCTTCTCCTTCAGCTGTTAGTGCTCTCATGTCTTGGAGCCACAGAACCACAGGGAGATTCACCGCAAAGGAAAAGCAGAAGGCCATTCCAGCACCTTTTCTACCTGGACAAAAATATGCTTGAAAGCCAGAGTTTTCCTGAGCTGGTGGGAGAAAACCCAGTAGGTATTGAGAAAACTCTGGGAGAACCAAGCTTTTTTGTAGCAATTCCACAGACGGCATCTGAAAGTGAGAAGCAAGAGGGGAAAAAAATGTCCAGATTCATCCTTCCCAACGCAGAACTCCATGCAGACCAGAACCTGAGAACCTGGGCAGCACCCAGAGAGCTCTCTCCTGTGGAAAACTTTCCTCCGTCCCACTATTCCAGCAAGAGGGAGGCTGAACCTCCCTATAGAAAAGATGCCAAGAAATTTTGGGACCACTTCATGTTAAAGAAAAATTCAGCATCTGAAGAGGTTGTCCTGCCAATCAAGACCAATGAAATGCACCAAGAAAACTGCAGAACCTTGCCTTTTTCCCAGGTAAGAACAGGTGTCCAAGATCAATAAACCCGTCCTTTCCCCTGCCTCTTGTAATCAGCACCCGGAGACACATGGGTTAGTTCATTTGCTAAGTCACTGGGACACTTCAGAATGCTCAGACATGATAAGCAGCTGAAAAACACTGCTGAAAAAGGCTGAAAAAGCTTTAGTCTGATGAGGCAAACTGCTAAATTGCAGCACTGGAAAGCCACATGTTCAGCTTTCAGAGAGTTATTGATTCTTTTATGCAAAGATGTTCTGACCTAGTCTGAGCAAGCAGGGCAGTGGTGAGTAATTATCTATTCAATGAATATACATCTAAACAGTTTATATACATGAATTACCTGTGTGTATATATATGTATATACATATACACATATGCATATATACAAAAAGAGTCCTGGGGCAAGTATTTACAGGAGAAGCTCGTTGTTTTCTTACAGTTAAGCAAGGATTCCTTTCTGCTGTATTAATCGGAAGACTGATACATACATCTAATTTTGTGCTAGGAATGCTGGAGAACTGGTAAACTGTCCCATGCACAGATGAAGCCATTCTGTCATATTGTAATAGCAAGATAAGCAAACAGTATAGATAGAAGTGCTGTAGTCCTCATAAGGCAATATCTATTCTCACTGTTTCTGTAATCACAGTCCGTCAAGGACCATGTTTTTTCACATCCCTCACTAAATTTATTTCACTGGCAGACATATGCAAATATAGATGTGGCCTAGAAACTTGCACCTTTTACTTTTTGTGCCGTGTAATATGGCAAGCTTTCTCCAGGATGGCTGCAGTTATGCCAATATAAAAGTGCTAACTTCAGTCTAGATTTTTATGGTTTGGGAGTTGATATAGGCTCTCCTGATACAAGGAATTGTTATTCTTGCAAACCAGGAGATTACAGAACTTCCATTGCGCTATTTAGATCTTCCTGAAAAAAAAATGCTAAAGAACATTATGCCTCTTCTACATGGAAACAAATCTCCAAGATTACAGTTTAGTCTAGCTTGTGGTTTATATACAAGAACGTTGGGCCAAAATGATGTTTTAAGTCCTGCTAAGTGGGTAAGAGTGCTTAACCATGTCAGAAATGTAGAACTCAAAGAACGATTAAAAGGTAAATATGACAAACCCACCTATTGGATTTTCCCCTGTCAGCTCACAAAGGCTCTGATTGAAGCAGATTTCGCCTTTGTGGTTCAATCTAAGAATTACCCATAGGAACACTAAAGTTTCCTTTTAAAAGCTCTTATGTTTTACCGCTTGCTTGACTTAAAAAATAAACATGTTTAAATATTCTGAGAAGAAAAAATACAGTGTTTGGGGATTTTTTTTTTGCCTTCATGCCTTCTAGCAAAGTCCATGGGCCATTCATGTACCGGGAACTTCAAACTGCTTTCTGTTTCAGGGTGTTACTCATGAGAGCTGTGAGAAGGTGATGGTACAGAATAATCTGTGTTTTGGGAAATGCAGTTCCTTTCATGTTCCTGGTCCAGAAGATCGTCTTTATACCTTTTGTTCTCATTGCTTGCCCAGCAAGTTCTCCATGAAGCGCCTGGATCTCAACTGCACCAGTTCTGTCCCAGTGGTCAAAGAAATCATGATTGTAGAAGAATGTAAATGTGAGACTCGGAAGACTAAAGACCCTGCGACTGGATCTCTACGGTCAGACTTGCATGCAAATGTACACGAGCACAATTAACCTGTGCAAAGTACTTCTTAACCCCTTGATTATATGAATTTGGCAATGAAAAACACCAGAGAACTAAAGCTTTCATCACACTGGTGCACAAAAGTATTAAACATGTAGACTGTCTACTTGAACTGCTTCTCTGCTTTAACAATAACTTTACCTAAAATGTAACAGATGTTTCCTTGCAGCTGTTAAAGAAATGGAGATGAGATTACTGGGCTTTTGTGTAGAGTTCTTACTTTAACAAGGGAAACCTTTAAAAAATTTTCCACTCTTCCTATCATTGTTTATAGGATGCTAGTAAACAACAGCTGAAGAACTAGCATGATTTATCTGTGCAAAACCCTAATGTATTGGCTGGTTTACATGGCCTTTGCTTGCAGGGACTGCCAGTATAGCTCTGCTGGCAACACAGATGAGGCTTTAGTCTCTTCCTTGCAAAAACAGGTCTACTTTTACATCAAGATAGTGGCTGGAGAGTGTAAAATATAAATGGACATAAGGCAGATAGAGAGCTGTGGCTAGTTAAGCCACATTCTGATTGCTCCCAGCTGGAGTTCAGTTCCCCGTGAAAACTAATATACCTCACAATTTACAGACTTAGATAGTGGTTGCAAAGGATATTTTGCCATAGAAACCACTTACTCTCCTACACGCCTGCATTTGCTCTGCATGGTTTTTCTATTGGAAGCGTAACACAGTAGAAGGAGGAAAAAAATATTAAAAATGGTATACTCCTACAGAAAACATCATAAATGAATGGATTGTTATCATTATTATTTAAATTCACTGTGGAAAGACAATGCACGTTTTCTAGTCTGATGAATTTTAACCTTGTCAGTGACACCAAGGTAAAGTTTAAGTAAGTAATGTTCTCAACACCTAAACTAAAGCAGAAAAGGCATTCATGAGGTAGAAAATCTGCAGGAGGATTTTATCAGCATGGCAATATCCATATAGCTTTATAGGAACAGCCGAGAAAACTCTCCGTTAGGAAAGGTCTGAGCCTAGCACTAGCCAACCCAGCACCAGTGGCTGTTAGCTGAGCTGCTGCCTCTCTGCTCTCTCCAGCTGCTTCGGCCTGGATTTGTCTTGCAGACCTGGCACACCAGACAGCGATCAGCAGCTAGATTCAGCAACTAGACTTCAGCCTGTTTCTAACCCAGCTCCTTCAGTCCTCTGGGAATCTACTCCACTGCTATTACCAGACCCTCGGACCTCGGCCCCTGTTGTTAAACTATCCACAGCTCTTTTTTAGGGTATTGGAAATCAGTATTGATATAGCTGGTCAATTCAAGGGTTGGGTACATGATTCCTTGTATTTGAACTGCACTGTGATATGAAGCGTCTTAATAGCCTGTCAAAAAATATGCTCAGCATCGCTTTGGAGTGCAAGGCGCGTGTTTAATATTTACTGAAAATTGCATCTGAATGATACTCTGATACTGGATCTGAACTGCTGCAATAGCTGTTTGCTTCTGCGGGTCACCTGCAGTGAGCAAACTGAAGGTTAGTGTATAGTTACCTTTCATTATATATAAACCTGTTTTTAAAGAATAAAAATTGTATACTGAAACTGAACAAAGCCTTCTCTCTATCCTTTTACACTAAGGACTGATGTGCAAACTGTGTATGGCTGTTTGTATGTTATGGCATGATAGATGATGTCATTCCAAGTAACAAGCTGTCAAGGTGTTATCAACCCTGTATTGAATGCAATAAAGGAAATACATATTTTAACTTAATATTTATTCTAGCTTCATTATGCTGATTGATATTCTCAGGATGCTAGTGCAATGAACTAGAACCCAGATTCAGGAATTTACCTTCACATGTTAGGCTGCATTGAGCATGAATGGGCTCAGGTTATGACCAAAGAAAGAAAAGCTTTTCTAACAGGCCAAGTAGCACCAGCTAGCAACCGTACAGTTTCAGAGAACAAAGTAATTCTTTACGGCTCATGTAGAGATTTTTCCAGTAGAGATTCCTCCTCACTGGGCATGTCCAATTGCACAGTCAGCCCTAACAACTGGTACTTTCTTAAAGCATGCTGTGTGCAAGTGGAAAAGCTAAGAAACAACTCTCTGCCTTACCATAAGGTCCAAACCTCAGCAGCTTATCAAACCTTTGTGAATTATTGTGTGTGATTATTAGTGTTCGTTTTTAATCAAGCCTAAGGAAGAAAAGCACACAAAGTATCAAAGGTCCCAACTTTTTTCTCTTTATTCCTAATATTATTTTTTAATCTGAAAAAGCTAAATCTTCTCAGGTTTCTAATCACTGATGCTTTAAAGCTGTGTGAATATATAAGAACGTTTGTCTGCATTTTCTTTTTTTCTGAAATGCAAGTATGTTTTAGGTTTGATACTTGCAGAGAACCACTTGAAGGTAGGACCTACATACACTCCCAGTAAATCACAAGTCAATTAAAAAGAAAAAACCTTCCAGTCTTGTAATTTTGATATGACTGACTGCTAAACTGTGACTTTTGCACATAAGGACGGCGGAACTGAAGCTATATTGTGGACTGTAAAGTATTCAGCCTAATTTTTAAAGCTCCTTCTGTGTGCTGAAGCATTATTGCAGTCAAAGAAAGCTATTCACGTAAGGAGTTTGCAGGACCAGACAGTGTGAATTTGCACAGCTTAAAAGTCGGTGAAAAGAGGTAATGACAGCTGTAGTAATTGCTAATTAGATTAGTGCTGTAGGTTTTTTGGACGAATGTTTAATTAACCCAGCAATGACTGGTTGCATGTAATTAGCACAGTATTCTGCAAAATCAAGAATGTGTTAATTGGATCAGATTTCTCAGCCTTTAAAAATTCTGTATTAGGAATAAGTTGTGCCAAGGGGCTAACAGGATTTTGCTCTCTCAGCACAACTATGATGGCCTCTACTAGCATAATGATGTGGGTTAGAAAGGTGAGGAGTGTGATCCCTATCACTATATGGATGCTTCCAGTAGTAATGCCATTATAGCAGCAAACCTGCATGACTTTTACTTGTGTCCATTCAGAGGCTGCATGCTTTCTGTAATGAAAGCTTTTCCAATGTAACTATGCTTACAATGGAAGTGCTGTTAATGTGATCTCTTCTATTTCAGAGTGTTCCTTGTGCAAACCTATCTTGCAGAACAAGACTAAGCCACAGTTGCAGAGCTGTCTGAAAATTCAGCTCATTCCCAAGTGGAGTTTGTACACTTCTGCCATTTTATTTTATTTACTGCCTCTTTTCCAAATGGGTGTGCTTTACCTTGAAAATAATTGAAGAGAAGCACTGTTTATTCTAATTGCTTAAGCAAAATAAATCTTCAATACAGGCTATTCTCTTAAACAGGGATTTTATGCATCCGGCTTTAATGCCTGTAATTACATCAAACACTGGAGTTACATCAAACTCTTCATGGAATTCTGTGCAAGCATATATCCAAGGGAGGAACCTCTGATGTTGCACTCAGTACTTCATGCTGTGCTTGGTACTTTGTTCACCATTTATGAAATATTCACAGCTAACCTCATGGCTGTCAGCTAACAAGCTTTAGCATGTTTTACTGACAGGTGGTGAAATCTCTTGCAGTACTTTCTCCTAAACGTACTAGCTCCTTGCTGCAACAGCAAGATGATGAGATTCCCTACTCAGAGGGAAGCTCCCTGCCTGTCTGTACAGCTGCATAATCACATCACGTCCGGGATGCGCCTGGGAGCATGTGCTGTGCAGGATGGTGCATGTGAAGAGGTGTGGGGTTGAGGCTACCTCAGGTCCTCCATCAGGCAGCTTGCCAGTGGAAACAGGAAACATCAATAGTGAATTATAAATATTTTGCATTTGCTGTTTTGCTCAACCTAACTCCTTGAATATCTGGTATGCAGCCACCAACTTCAGCTCCCCTGAAATCTCTCTCTGGCAGCTGCACATGCTCCTTCTTCTCAGATAAGAAAGAGTGGGGATGAGAAGACTCTGTAGCTGGCGTGCTGCAATATTGATAAAAATATTAGCTGTCCACACTGAGAACAAAATCATCCTGTTTACAGTGTGTCGTGCTCCATGGCACCAGCAAAATGCACTTCAACTTGAAAAACAAAAACTGGACGAAAACCTAAAATCAATAGTAAGAAAAGTCAGGGCCAGCCTTGTTTCTCTAAGGCCTTTCCTGAGGCATTTTTGTTTTGCTGGTTTAGGGTATTGCTATTACGAGCCATTTAGTCTGATGTTCTGCTGGTGGCTGCAGCCTGCAGGCAGGGTGTTCAAAGAGAGCAGGCATGTACCTAAGCTGCCTTTCCGAACAAGGCAGCATCTCAGCTTAACCCTCTGCTGAAGCTGGTTCAAACTCACCTCGCACTGCAATAGATAGGGAAGCACTCAAGCAGTCTGTTGCCCTGCCTGGACTTCAGACAGCAGCTCCTGGAGGGAGAGAGCTAATGCTAGGACATCTGCAGCTGGACGTTACCGGAGGACGTTACTCCTCACACCATTGAAGTGCCTTGGATGAAAATTAACTCCCTAAATTAGACCACTGCCTGGTCTAGCTTAGCCCCCAGGTAACCTATCATCTGGGCTGGGGGATCAGTAGATTTCACCATGCCTACTACTGAGGCAGACAGATTGGAAAACATATCTTGCCTTTGATTTTTCTAGTGATTAGGCCAGAGAGAAAATGGAGCCCAAGAGACATTTTCCTTTAGTTTAACATCTATTGCCTCATCCTCAGTATGTGACATAGTGACTGACAAAACTTCTGGGCCAGGACAGGTTTTGGTTCAGCACAGCAGGTCATTAACACAGACCTCCATCTTCATGACATGGATCTTCATCATATGAACAATTTTGCTCCCATTCTAGAGTCTACAAGTGTCTGCTATGTACATCAGCAAGGTTTACAACAAAGTGAGCGATGCAACGGTGCTGCAGAAAAGAAGTGGCAGTAACAAACTGCACAATTTAAAAGGATCCTGGAAGACGAGTACTGTTGCGAAGGCTGATTTCTCAGCCTAGGAGATATCTGTGCACAGACAGCACCCCTTCTGCACATCAATCAAGGGGCACAATTGGGCTCAAAATGAAGCCTGGAAAACAGTCTCATGAAGCAAGGGGCTCGTAAGCAGTAAGAATCACGGGAGTCACAGCGCATACCTCTCTCTTGCATGCGCTCTCCATAACAGAGCATCAGCTGTTACTGCACATGGCTTGATTTTAGCATGCTGATTTAATATTTACAGAGTGCCAATAAAATTTGTATGATGACAGCTGGTGGCTCCTGTGGTAATTTATAAACAGCAACAACAACACAACATAGACATCAGAAACTCCAAGAGGAATTCTACACTATTGTGCAATATTCAGCACTGAAGAATGTGGGTATTTTTCTAATTTTGCAGACTTTTAATAACCTTTCTGTAATATATCCATATTGGACTTCATGTAAAGTTGATATTATGCAAAGCTAGTATTTCCCCTAGGTATGCTTCTTCCTTCGGAACAGAGTTCACCACAAAGACTCATTATCTATCTATCTGGATTTGATACTCTGGCAAAAGTGTCAGGTAACTTCTATAGTCTGAGCCTTTGCAAGTACAACTGGGAAGTCCAGCACATGATTGTCTGCTTTTCTTCCTGCACTGTGCTTCCCCAAAATAAATATTAACAAATGGGAACTGCTGTGCTGATGACTGAGCCAGAATAGACTACTGCCCTTGTTCCACAACCTGTGTTTACTCTGCACATCCATGAGTAGAAAAGAGTAAAATACAATCTGTCTGACAAGACTACAGATCTAATGACTGGCCATTATCAGTGTACCACTACAGAAACACAAATACCTGGCATTTGACTAGAAGATGACATTATTGGCTGATACTTTTTCATTCTACAAGAAACCTTCATCGATCATACTATACTGCTTTATTTATCTTTCCATTTCGTTTCCCAAGTTCTTGGTTTCTTTCCCACTCTTTGGTTGGTTGGTTTGGTTTTTTTTCATCTACATGTATTCTTCCAATCAGTGAAAAGTTTTCACAGCTTATTATGTCTTTTACATATTGGCATAAATTCATATGTGAAATTTGTCATGGAATAGAGGCAGAGGCTGTTTTTTATTCCAACAACCTTTCCAGTGATTCTTTTCCCCGTGTTTTTTGATAGTCCAGTTAATATGTCTATTATTTTCAGTGTCCCCTGTTCCTAGGGACATATGTAGGTTGTTCTTGAGGAAGCGCTGTCTTCTGGTTTACCTGGAACATGCTTCATTCTCTTTCCAGACAACCTCCAGTTTCTGCTAAGAATATGTATTTTCAGGTCAGAGCAACTTTAGCTTGAAATGTTAACAATTGCCCTGTGGATTGTGGACACTGAAAAATAAATCAGGGCAAGGTCCAAAAATCTTGACAAAAGCCTGAAACCCACCTAAACGCTAAACTGACCTTTTGGGTACCCTCTTTTCAGAATAGTCATATTATGATTAAGTTTTATGAAGAATGTTATCAGTAATAAAGAAGAGCTTTCCGTATCGGTGGTGATGGCTGTATTACTCTTCGTCCATTTCATCCATCATTGTGTAGGAAAAATGCTCCTTGGCGAGAGCCCATCAATTTACAGTGGGAACCATGCCACTCAGACAGATGGGGATACCTTTAGGTAGCCAAAAGATCATGTATGTGCATCAGCAATGGGTGCTCAAGGCACAATTCCCAGCTGGGAACACTGAAAATGCTGTCCGTTACAAGCTGTCTGTGGCTCTTAGCCACTGCTAATCCCTCGTGGGACAGAATTATCTTTTAAAAACAAAGATGGGTTTCTGCGGCCATGTGAGGGCCCTCTGTGAGCAAGTGGCACAGCACAGCAGGGGACCCAAGTGTCACAAAAATTTCACAACTGGCCTGTGCTGACCGAGGAGAGAGGCTAGGACGCAAAGTATAGAATTACGAGAGTAGTTCCTTATTCATGCGCGTGAGGTGTCCTATTCAAATTGGGGCACACCAAATGCAGTTTTACACATTGTCCTTATACACAGGGTCCTTACACCTTTCAAGTGTTCAGACACATGATTTGACCACTCACTACTTAACACATGCATACTACTATTTTGAAAAACAACTATAATTCTGGGCTGCCATCATCCATTTGCTTCTTTCTTGATCTAGGTGTCCCTGGAGTTGGTCTTTTTTACGATGCCAGTTAATGGGAGGGTTTCACAGAGGTGTTGAAGGGGCTGGGATGCTGGCGTTCCCTTGGTAGTCCAGGGGTATCCTGTCTTCTTTGTGGATGGCTTTAAGATTCTGAGAAACAAAAGGTCACAGAATCACAGAATCACAGAATCATATAGGTTGGAAAAGACCTTTAAGATCATCGAGTCCAACCATAAACCTAACACTGCCAAAAACCATCACTACACCATGTCTCTAAGTACCTCATCCAAACGTCCTTTAAATACCTCCAGGGATGGCGACTCAACCACTTCCCTGGGCAGTCTGTTCCAATGCTTGATAACCCTCTCGGTGAAGAAAAATTTCCTAATATCCAGTCTAAACCTCCCCTGGCGCAACTTGAGGCCATTTCCTCTTGTCCTATCACTTGTTACCTGGGAGAAGAGACCGACCCCCACCTCTCTACAACCTCCTTTCAGGTAGTTGTAGAGAGCGATGAGGTCTCCCCTCAGCCTCCTTTTCTCCAGGCTAAACAGTCCCAGCTCCCTCAGCCGCTCCTCATAAGACTTCTGCTCCAGACCCTTCACCAGCTTCGTTGCCCTTCTCTGTACGCGCTCCAGTACCTCAATATCCCTCTTGTAGTGGGGGGCCCAAAACTGAACACAGTATTCGAGGTGCGGCCTCACCAGTGCCGAGTACAGGGGCACAATCACTTCCCTAGTCCTGCTGGCCACGCTATTTTTGATACAGGCCAGGATGCCATTGGCCTTCTTGGCCGCCTGGGCACACTGCTGGCTCATATTCAGGCGGCTGTCAACCAACACCCCCAGGTCCTTCTCTGCCAGGCAGCTTTCCAGCCACTCTTCCCCAAGCCTGTAGCGTTGCATGGGGTTGCTGTGGCCCAAGTGCAGGACCTTGCACTTGGCCTTGTTAAACCTCATACAATTCACCCCAGCCCATCGATCCAGCCTGTCCAGGTCCCTCTGCAGAGCCTGCCTACCCTCCAGCAGATCAACACTCCCACACAACTTGGTGTCGTCTGCAAACTTACTGAGAGTGCACTCGATCCCTTCGTCCAGATCATTGATAAAGATGTTAAACAGAACTGGCCCCAACACCGAGCCCTGGGGAACACCGCTTGTGACCGGCCGCCAACCGGAGTAAACTCCATTCACCACCACTCTCTGGGCCCGGCCGTCCAGCCAGTTCTTTACCCAGCGAAGAGTACACCCGTCCAAGCCATGAGCAGCCAGTTTCTCCAGGAGAATGCCGTGGGAAACCGTGTCAAAGGCTTTACTGAAGTCTAGATAGACAACATCCACAGACTTCCCCTCATCCACTAGGCGGGTCACCTTATCATAGAAGGAGATCAGGTTGGTCAAGCAGGACCTGCCTTTCCTGAACCCATGCTGGCTGGGCCTGATCCCCTGGTTATTCTCTACATGCCGTGTGATAGCACTCAGGATGATCTGCTCCATCAGCTTCCCCGGCACCGAGGTCAGGCTGACAGGCCTGTAGTTCCCCGGGTCCTCCTTCCGGCCCTTCTTGAAGATGGGTGTCACATTCGCTAATCTCCAGTCAGCAGGGACTTCCCCAGTTAGCCAGGACTGCTGGTAAATGATGGAAAGGGGCTTGGTGAGCACATCTGCCAGCTCCTTCAACACTCTCGGGTGGATCTCATCAGGCCCCATAGACTTGTGAGTGTCTAAGTGGTGCAGCAGGAGTGTCTAATGGTGCAGCAGGTCCTTATATTCAAGGTGAGGGCTGTCCTTCTGCCCCTTGCAGTGAGCTGGGGACCTTCAGTCATGCTGACTTAGCAGTGATCATGCAATATACAAGGTAAAATACGTATCTCTTAAGAAAGCTAATACAATTTCATATTATAAAGACTAACTAGTACAATAGTTAGGCACGGAGATTCTCCTAACAGGAGCACGGAAGCCGAGGCGGAGGCTTTGTCTGCAGCGCTTACGTTTTACCAGGAATTGCAAAGGGACGCTACAGAGGGGAAGGAGAGCGAAGGACTCATCTTGACTAAGGTCTGCGCTCGGGAGCGGGCCTGCGCCAGTCAGCTCCAACAGGGGAGAAACACGGCTGCTCGCCCCAAGGCGGATGGGGCAAAGCGGCTTCCCGCAGCCTCGGCCCGGGCGGGGGAAGCCGTCCCTCCAGCGCGGCCCTCCCGCCTGCCCGGCGAAGGCGCGGCGCAGCCACCTCCCGCCCGCCTTCCGCCGCCCGGCCCTGAGAGGAAGGGGGCGGGGCGCGAGCCGAGTTGGCCCCGCCCGCCTGCCCGTCCTCGCTGGCGGGCTCTGGCCCCGCCCCGCCGCCCGTGTGCTCCCAGCGCGCATGCGCGGCTCCACCGGCGGAAGCGGAAGGTGCTGCGCCGGCGGCGGCAGGGGTTGGGCGGGCGCCGGCGCGCGCGCTACGAGCGGCCGAGGTGGCCCCCGCGGTTGCTATGGAGAGCGGGGGAGAGCGGGGCGCGTGAGCGCGCCCCCTCCCTTCTCCTCCTGGCCTCGCCCAACGGTTGGTTCCGCCTCGTGCCGCGGGGAGGGGGGCGGCGGGGAGGGGCCGTGCGGCCCGGCGGGTCAGGCCCTGGCGGCGACAGCCCCCGCCGTGGCTGCCCCAGGGGCGGCCCGGTGGCCAGGCCGCTCCGGCAGCCTGGTGCCCGGGCGCTGCTCTCCAGCCAGGGGCTCGACGGAGAGGCCGGTGCCGCCCTGCCTGCGGCGGTGGGATGGAGGGCGCCGGCCGCCCCTCGGGGCACGGCCCTGGGAAGGCTGACTGGTAGCAGGCTTTCTCTGGGCTGCGGTGGGGGCCTCCGTATCGCCAGTCTTGGACGTCAGCTTTGCCTGTACTAAATCGTCTGCGTTGCCAGTCTTGGATGCCTGCTTTGCCTGTATTGACTTTAACTTCAGGACTGCTCTTTTCCGTGTAGGGAGTTGAGGGAGGGAAATCCCTAGCAGACTTCATGAGAATCGCCTTCTCTACGAAATAAATACTGTTGTCATTTCCATGAAGCTCCACAATGCTGCTTTTTTTGCTAGGTGATGAGGAGGGCGTTTGCTGGTTTTGAGGTGGTAATGGAAGAAGTGCGTGGTTTTTGTTGGCTGTGTGTTCCGGCAGCGCGGCACGAGGAAATACAATGCCCTCTGACCTTTCTCAGTTTCACACTTTCTTTTTTCAGCTCCAGTAGTTAGTAAAATGAAATTGTAGGTCTTCGTTTCCTCCGCACTGAGGATCCAAACACTGATGTGCCTCAGTAACATATATTATCTGTCTGCAAGTGGCTGTTTGGTCAGCAGTAGGTGAAGATAGTTTTCATGGATTTGCGATCAATGGGGATATAGTGTGTATACATTAATATCAAGCCACGTCCCAGTCCAAGCCGTGTGGCATCTCTCATGAATGCAGTAGATGTTTACAGGTACGCCTTGCAAATCCTATCTATGAAAAAGAATTGGGTGGGAATGTCTTGCCTACCTTAACCAACCTGTCAACAGCCACCTAACAACTGGGTGCTAAGGTCTCTACTAACAACTGTCTATTGTATAAACATGTGCAATGCCGGGTACATAGGGTTTTGTCACGGCGAAAGTATGCTGCTGCTTGTATGAACTGGTTATTCAGATACTAGTGTTGTTAAATGGAAGAGCTGCAAAAGGCATAATGGTAATTCTGACACTTGATAAAATCACATAAGTGACTTCTTTAAAATGTAGTTGGAAATAATTTAGTTGTTTCGTTCAAGTCCACTTTTTTTTTCTGGTGAAGTATATTTTTAGTTTTATATCAGTAATTTTTGGCAGTAATTCTTAAGATTTCAGGAAGGTCACAGATCTTAAAATCACAGCTGGATCCACAAATTGACGGAGGCTGTTGATATGGCCTTGCCTTAGCTACCACAAATATTATAGCAAGCATTCTCTCTTGTGTTTCTAGTCTCTGTTCCTTTTTCTGTCTGAATTGCTTAGAATACAGCCTTTTTAGAAAGTGGTGTTTTTCTCACTCTAGAAGTGTATTTCTATAGAGCATAGTATTGTCCATTTTGTGTGGGGTCTTAAAATTGTGTTTCATAGTGAACAATACTATGAATTATTGATCTGTGTCATTCTGGACTTGTTTAAGCATTTGTGAAAAAAGTTCTGGAAGTCAGACTTCACAAGTCTTACTTTTCTCACTGAAGTAGAAGTCCAGGTCTAAAGTGAGGCAGAATGCGTAGGATCTTGGTTTCTAGTTGTGTATCAGTGTAACAACCGTAAAAGTGCAAGGAGCAGGATGTCACTGGAGCTGGCTGTCATGCTTCTTAGGATGAGAAATTGAGTAGTGCTTGTATTGGGTTTATTTATGAGACAGAATTTTCTACGTATGTTTTGGGACAGTCTTGATGCAAAATTGTATCCTTTTTTTGAAGTTTGCATTCAAATAGGCCTGTTAAAACAATCTTTATTTCATGTTAATATTTCTGGTTAGTGCAAAGCTTTCTCGTTTCTCGGAATTGACTTTCTGCCTGCCTGACTCATTCTGTGGTCTCATTATTCAGTGGATGTTACATCAAAAGTCATATTGGAGGTGACTGTAGTGAACAAATACTGAGTTTATGATACCATAAATTGAATTGGGCAGAAAGAAAAGGGTTAGGAAAAAATGCTGTCCAGGCATCCCATAGTAAAAGTGTTTTTTAGAAAAGCAAGGGCAATTTTTGATCATATAGGAAAGACTCAGTCATGTTTTGGTAAATCTGAAGCATTGCCCAGCCACAGCTACTGTTTGCTTTCAAATGCTTTGTGTTTGAGATGTTTATTTAGAAAAAATGACTACAAATTAGGGTAAGAGGGAAGAAAACCACAAAACCACCGACATTAGTGTTGTGTGTTTTATCCTAAATTCTTTTGCTTGAAAATTTTTAGGCGTTCCATGTGTGAATACTGAGCATATACGGATATAAATCACTTAATTGTTTCTTTTCAACTGTTTTGTTGAAAACCTGCTCACAGACTTTTTTTCCTCCACATATTGTTGTTATCATGAATGATGCATCCTAAAGAACAGAATTATTTAGGATCAATGTTTCTTTGTTTTGACATTGTATTTGAAAGAGTAAATATAGATATATTTTTTTAAAGTATGTTTAAAAAGAGAAGGCTATAAATTTGCCTTGTCTGTGAGTTAGATTGGAATCTAGTACTTCTACCTAATCATCAGAATGTGCACGTGTTAGGCTTTCTTGATTCCCCCCACCCCCTTACAAATTTGTATATGGTACATAAACCAAGAGGGAGAGGGGAAAAGCTCACTTTGCTGGAGGAAGTCAATATATTAACATTGTTTATGCAGTATTGCTGACAAAAGTATAATGAAAAATATAAAACTTAATTTATCATTATAATAGCCATGCAGGAAGCAAGTGTATCACAATTTAAAGTAACTGAAATATGCTGGCAGTAGTGCAGTTTTATAAAGACCTTTCTCTGAACACTCCCTAGAAACGGCCTAGAACTGAAATTCAAGGAATGCTAGTTAGAATCAGCATGTCAGTTCAGACATGAGAGGCAAAGGATCTGGAGATCTCTCCCAGTGATGATGATTGTTTGAGTATCACACTCTTTTCTGTCTCTTTCAGAAAAGATACAGAAGACGATGATGAAAAATCCTTTCCTTGAGAGTGGGGTCTTTTTTAGCATAGTTCCAACTTAATGGTGGAACTTGCCATCAAAGGTAAGGGGATGGTGGGGAGGGTGTTTGGTTTTGTTTTGTTTTAATTATAAAAGTGAATAATGTCATGCAGGCAGAAGTTAGTCATTGAGTTATAAAAATTTGGGATATATTTCCATTATAGGCATTCTTACTGTTTTCTCCAGAATCTCTCTCACTGCTTATTGCTCACACATTATACTTAGTAGGTCACTCGGAAACAAGTATTTCAGTACATATATCTCTCTGTTTTGTTTGTTGAGTTGGTATTTCTCCTTCTGAGGAAGCACTGTGAAGTCATGGAATCTCTGCTGCTCTGGTAAGATGGAAAACAGATGGATTCCTTAGCAGTCAGCAGTGTTGCTAGCTGCCTCTGGTTTTTTGGCCTCTGTGTTTCTGTCACTCTGCATGATTTCCTCTTTGTAAATCCATGCTGACTACTCCCAGTCATCTTCTTGTCCTTCATGTGTTTGGAAACAGTTTACAGGATTATTTGCTCCACCTTCCCAGGGATCAGGGTGAGTCTAACAGGCCTGTAGTTGCCTGGATCCTCCTTCTTGCCCTTGACAAGGGTTGACACTTGCTTTCTTGAGTCCTCTGGAACCTCACCCATCAGCTTAAAACTTTCGAACACAATTGAGAGTGGCCTCACAACGACAGGGCCAACTCTCTTACACTGACGGTGGCATCTCATCAGGTCCCACGGGGTGTTATGCCCAGTTTGTTTAAAGGTTTCTTAATCTGATCCTCCCTCGCTCAGAGTAACTCTTTCTTGCTTCAGGCTTTCACACTTATCTCAGGGGCCTGGGATTCCAGAAAGCAGGTCTTACCCGTAAACAGCAAGGTAAAGAAGGTGCTTTGACCTTTTTGTATCCTTTCATCAGGTACCCCACCCCATTCAGCAGCAGGCACACATTTCCCCTAGCCTTCGTTATGCTGATTGTATACCTGTACAAGACTTTCCTTTTGACCTTCATATCCCTCATCAGATTCAACTCCAGGTGGACTTCGGCTTTCCTAACCCCATCCCAGTACACCCAAGTGTGGTGTTTATGTGTAATCAAGCATGTGCACACACTTGATGTGGCCCCACTTCACATCTGTTTTGTTGGTTATAAGATCTCTATTGTCCACATCATCCTGCATCCTTTGCTTGCAAACCCTGACCACCACTTGCTCACTGGACCATCCTCCCTCTCCACCTCCTCTCTCATCGTTCCTAGTCTAAGCCTTCCCTTAGCAGATTGACCAGCCTGTTGGCAAAGATGCTTTTACCCCACATAGTGTCAGCTGGATCCTGCCCCCCTCCCTCCCCTCCCCACTGTTCTTGATCCTCAGAGAAGGTCCTATGGATGTAAAAGCTGAGTTCCAGCTTTTGACACAAGCTTCACAACCCCTTGTTGGTCCGTGGGATCTGTCTACTCCTTGTCAAGTCTTTCCCCTTCACCAGCAGGATGAAGGAGACACTACCTCGTCCCCAGGCCCTGGCCCTCATACTCCAAGCCATGCAGTCATGCTGATATGCTCTTGGTCTCCCCTGGCCATATCTGTGGTGGCCATATCCGTGGTGCTCGTATGGAAGAGCAGCTGAGGGTAATAGTCTGAGGGCCAGACTACTACCAGCCTCAGTAATAGCCCATCTATGGTATCCAGGACCCAAGCCCCTGGCAAGCAGCAGACCTTGCCAGGTGACAGGTTGGGCCAGCAGAGGTGTCTCTGTCCCTGCAGCAGGGAGTTTCGCACCACTGTTCCTTGCCCTCTCCTGCCCGCACTGCCACAGGACTCGGGCACAGCCAGCTTGGAGGCTTCATTGGACAGAGCTCCCTGTCTTTGCCTGCCACCAAGGCTCAGAACCTGCTCTGTAGGTCAGAGCTGCAAGGGGAGCAGGAACTGTGCTCCTGGTGCTGAAGCTTGCAGGCTCCCAGGCTTCTCCAGGCTCGGCATCTCCATGCCCAGTCTGACAAGCTAAGGCTCTGCCTGCATCTCCTTGGTGCAGTGGGGTTTCCTGTAGCTGCAGGGTCTTGGAGGGGATCTGGTTCATCTGCTTTTCAGCATCCCTGATGTTGTACGTTCTGCTTACCTCCTCCCACAGCTTCTCTGCTGGGTGAGACAGATCCTTATCCATCAGTGCACGCTTAGAAGGATATAAAATGTTTTTTGGTTCTAAACCTGCTGGTTGCCAAAGCTAACTTACAACAGAGGCACATTAAGAACTGGCAGATTCAGGAGTATAATACTACCTCGTTTATATGTCTAGAGACTGTGCATACATGTGTAGTGTATTGCCACCATGTATACAACAGACTATGGTGCATGCATGCTACCTATAGTAAAATTAAAAAATAATAGTAAATATAGGCCTAAATAGTTTCTATGGTTATCATGAACTTAAAAACAGTTTTAAGGGCACAGTAGCTGTATTCAGTATGCAACATGGGTTTATAAAACAAGTGTTAGCAAATTTGATGCATTTTTAGGATAAAAATAGGCAGTTAATACTCTGCTCTACTTGAATGGGAACACTGTTGCACTAGAAGACAGCAAAGAAAGGGTCATGATAAATAGTGCATAGAAGTGTGGAAAAAATGTCAGATAGCTTATTTGGGTCTGAGTTTGATTAGAGATCTAGAAAAAGAAGAAAACAAGACATTAATGAAACTTGTGGATAATATTAAGCAGAGAAATTGTGAATGCAAGTGAGTACAGACAAACATGAAACAAATAAGCAAAATCCCTGGAAACAGAGATGCCTGACTGCTAAACAAGATGAAATTTCAATGCAACAAGTAGAAGCTGAAGGAATGGAAGGAAATCCATCTGAAATGGACAAGTTCCCTGTAGCCTGAAATCAGGGAAACTAATGGGTAGGAGAGTCACTTGGGGTTTATGTGTGCGTTGAAATATTAAGATACATATATGAAGACAGCCTGACAAAGCAGCAGTAGTAATCCTTCCCTTGAAGGTTCTGCTGAATACTGCTTATGACTTAGTGCTGCATTTTTATGAAGACCAGTTTATGAAGCTCTGAAGTTCATACTGTAGGACTTGGTGGGCTTTCTTCAGTCTAAAACAAAAAAGAACCCCGCATACTAAACTATCAGAATGGAAACCTTGAAGTGTGATTAATAGAAAACTTACTATTTTATGATACCTCTTAATTATCTGCATGAAATATGTTAGGGTAGTGTGGTTCCTTTCTCTATTGGTTTGCTATAAATGCCACGAAGGAGGTTTTTTTAAGCAGGGAAATATGTCAAATTCCTAGGGAAGCTTGTGACTATTTTAGCATACAAGCTTTTAAAAAATAATCTTGAAATATAGTTGGGACACTACGATAGGTAGGTGGGATGAATCCTTGTATAACATAAATCACTCCCTGTATTTCTTGTTTGTTTTGCAACCTTTTTATTTTGATGGGAGACTTCTTTTCTTTAACGTTTATATACTTTGGTGCTGCCAGCTGGCTGACAGTTGCTCGCTTTGCCTATGACTTAATAGTTTTCCCAAGTACTTGTTTTACTTGCATCTGGATGATAAATGTTACTTTTTAGCGAGATACAACTAGTTAACGAAATCGTAAAATGTTTCTCTTCCTGGTACTTGAACAGTGTGTATGAAATATCTGTAAATTTTCATTTAATTCCTTAAATCAATAGCTGACAGGTTTTTTTGTTTCCTATTTGACTGTATGTGGAACCCTGTAGGTTGCATGATACTAGTTAATTTACTATTTTTTTTTTTAAATTTATCTTTCTAGGATAATATTTTCTTCCTGGGTCGTGACAGGTTATTACCTGTTTGTGTTCAATGGGACGACGAATTCACTTTGTGGTTGACCCTCAGGGCTGGTGCTGCATGGGCCTGATTATCTTTGTCTGGCTGTACAATACAATCTTCATTCCAAAAGTCATCCTTTTTCCTCACTATGAAGAGGGACATATTTCAGTTGTGGCAATTTTGTGTAAGTGAATTTAACTTAGCCCGGTTTTGTACTAGTGAAAATAGTATCTTTGGGCAGTAGTTAACCTATATGACAAAGGTCAGAAAATAAAGAATGAGGTGAAGGATAAAGATAAAGGATAAGATAAAGGATAAGAGTACTGGGACGTATCCTACATTTTTGTGTTCTGAAAAGTTGAGACACTTCATTCATTTCAAGGTGTTATGGTAAAACTTGTTTGTGTGGGAACTGGGGAGAAGCATTAATATGGCTTTCAGATCCTGTAGCTAGAATTTGTTGACAGAATTTCAGGCCCACAACTCTTAGTGGTTGTCAGAATTTGGGGTGGTAGTACTGATGGTTGACAAACTGAGTTTTGTTAGTTTTGTTATACATGCCTGGATGGATCAGCTAATATGAGTTACGCTAATAGGTTTTGCTGGGGAAAAATTACTTGAATTATAACTGGAACCAACTTCAAAGTGAAGATGGACTATTGGTAATGTCCTTTCACGTAGAGGCTTTGAGGTGTAGAATGTTTGGTGCTTATTTGATAAGACAGTAGAGTAACTTCTTAAATACAGTAGTAAGGTCATACTGGCATCCTGCTGGTGCTATCAAAACAGTGTTCACTGCTACCTTTTCCTCTCCCTTTTTAAGACTGGGGAGCACTTAATACTGTAGGACCAAAAATATATCTGGAATTGAATGAGAAGGCTGAGTAATTTCCAGCTCAGTGCTGGAGCATCTATATTTTTGATGCAGTGTATAGTAGATATTTTGTACACCTGAAAATGACTAACAAATGCTTATTTATTTTTTCAGGTTATTACTTCTGCTCATTGTTTTGTATAGCTTCATTACTAAGAGCCTCAGTAGCCGATCCAGGAAAGCTACCTGAAAACCCCAAAATACCAGTTACAGGTATATTAAGTTGTTTCTATATAATTGAATAAAAGTTATTTTAATGTCCTCAAAATAATTAGGAATCAATTTGATTTTGTGAGATTTGATGGAAACCATGAGCTGTCTCTGCTGAAGTCTATATTGTTAATGAAATTAAAATTGGTATGTCACTGGTTTTATCTTGTAAATTTCTAGCACTTCCTCTTGTGTAGACTCAATACTTCTTTTTCAAAACTTGTATTCCATCAGAAGCTTAGTTATGTAGGAACTTCTGCTAGGAAATTTTTCCATGGGAAGAGTTTTTTTCATTCTAGGCTTTCAAATGTATTGCATATAGTTCTAACTTGATAATATTTAATAAAAAGTGTTTAGAGATGGTTAGTCATTATAATTCTACAGCTTTTTTCTAAGTACATTTATAAGATGTTGAAAGTGGTGGTAGAAGGTACTCTTACTCTGGCTTTTACTTGTACATTTTTTACACCTTTTTTTCAGTGACTTATGTTTGTACGGGCTGTTAACCAAACAAATGTGATGCTAATTACGTTGTGTTGCTATAGAGTAGCAACATAACATGTGAGAATTCCCTTCTGTCCTTGTGAATTTATCCCACAATTCCTGTATGATATCCGATGCTCCAGAAATTGGAGGAAATCTGAAACCTTAATAATTCTCCACAGAGAAAGCCAGTACTTTTATGAACTGTTGGATGCTATTAAGGTGCTTGTCAATGCATAGAGCTTTTACATAGCAGTTTAGAGTGAAGTAGGGCTGTTAAACAGCATGAGCTTTGTCATATTAACAGAAAATAGTTTTTGAATGTGGAAAATATATCAAATGCAGAGAGGGGTGAATATTTCAGTCTTGTCTTGCAGTGTGGTGGATGCCAGCAGTAACGTTTTGTTCTCTCTTCCTGATGTTAGTGAGAGTGTAGGATGATGTGTTTGGAAACATGGTTTGTTTAGCCTCAGCACTGATGTTACAACGTGCACAAACTAGGCAGCAGATAGTAGGAAGGGATGTATCTCCCTGGGATTCAGACATGAAACAGTGATTGCAGAAAATTGCATGTCAGTGTTCTTTCTGCTCCTGGTAACTGAGCCTTTGATCCAGTAAAACGAAAGGTGGCTCAGGCTTGGGTTCTGCAGTCAAAAGTTCTAGCTGCGGGAGAAACTACATTGGTTCTGCAATGTGAGCTGGAGAATGGAGTAACTCAGTACAGTTACAGACAATTGCATTTATGACTGAGTGTTCATTTACATGCAAAATATCAGGACCAGTACAAATTTGCTTTGTGCACAAATGTTTCTTTCTCTTTTAAGGGATCCCTTTGAATAGTTCTCCAACCTCTTCATACTCCATTCATTTCATACAGCAATGATCCTTTATAGATACTTCTGAAGATGGAACACTTAGACTTGACTGTGACATTGATATTATGATTTGGTGTGTGCTATATTGAGGGTTTTGTACTTTTTAAAGTAGCACTTCAGTTCTCTGGTATTCTCTAGGTTGACATGAAGATACATTTTTGCATGGTATAAATTGTATTCAAAAATTATGTTGGGTTGTTTCTGAACTCTGCTGGTAGCTACCCTATTATCATAGAGTCATAGAATCATTAAGGTTGGAAAAGACCTCTAAGATCATCTAGTCCAACCATCAACCCAACACCTCCATGCCTACTAAAACCATGTCCCAAAGTGCCACGTCTACACATTTTTTGAACTCCTCCAGGGATGGTGACTCCACCACCTCTCTGGGCAGCCTGTTCCAATGCTCGACCACCCTTTCAGTAAAGAAATTTTTCCTAATATCCAATCTAAACCTCTCCCAATGCAACTTGAGGCCATTTCCTCTCGTCCTATCGCTAGTTACTTGGGAGAAGAGACCGACCCCCACCTCTCTACAACCTCCTTTCAGGTAGTTGTAGAGAGCAATAAGGTCTCCCCTCAGCCTCCTTTTTTGCAGGCTAAACAACCCCAGTTCCCTCAGCCGCTCCTCATAAGACTTCTGCTCTAGACCCTTCACCAGCTTTGTTTGCCCTTCTCTGGACACGCTCCAGCACCTCAATGTCTCTCTTGTAGTGGGGGGCCCAAAACTGAACACCGTATTCGAGGTGTGGCCTCACCAGTGCCGAGTACAGGGGCACAATCACTTCCGTGTTGGGGAGTGACACCTTTGTGACACTGGATTTATGGGAACAGATTGTAAATCAGTTTCTATCTGGCATTTTTACTAGTTTAATGATCTCAGATGTTGGGCTTCTTTACTTCCAGTGTCCAAATGTTATTTTGCAGCAAGAAAGACAAGATTAGAGCTGCCTGCAGGTGGCTCAGAAGTGCTAAATTTAACTTTATTTTGTTTACATAGGGACCGTGCTTTACCGTATAAAATTTCAGAATGCCCTACTGTAAAAACTGAGCTTTTTTTTCCCCCCTGGGATTTAAGAAATATCTCTGCATCAAAAAATTTCTCTTTAGGTAGAAACAACCAGTCAAAGTATTTAAGATTCTCAGTCATGCACCTATTTTCCTTAAATACAGAAAATATATGCTTTGGTGAATGGAAGTATTACAGTGTTGGTGTGATTTGTTTCCCATGTGAAGATGAACTTTCTGAATGTATGATTTGAATTCTCATTTTCAAAGGCTTCATCTGATTTGGGTGGTGCAATTTGAGATAAATAATAGCTAAGCTGAGCAATAGTAGCTCCTGGTAGTTTCAGCTACTCAGTATCTCTGGAGATCAGCTTAAAGAATCTCACACTGGGCATCCAAAAATAGTGTATATTTTTAAATATAAGCCTCTCCTCTATCTGTTCTTTGGTTGCCTTATGTGTAAAATTGCATGTTGTAAGATGCATGTCTTAAAATGCTTTGAGATGGAAGATGCTCCTGAAGTGTTTATTGTGTATTTTATTTTAGTTAGCTAGCTTGACAAATTCGAGTATCAGTATTTCTTCAGGAGGTTTTGGAATGGCAGGGAGATTATGATGTTTCTGTCTGGCAGATATGTTTTTTCACAGTAGACGTGTAAGAAAATAATTGAATTATGGTCTTCCTTGTTTGAGTGACAGCTTTTTTGCTGTAATAATTACTCCCTAGAAATATATAGGAGGAGAGAGGATTTTGGAGAAGAAAACTGGCACAGAGTGGCAGTAATATATTCCAGTTTAATTGAGGTGACAGTGGGAAAAAAGTTTTCTGTATGCTGCTTATCCTTCTCAGATGATAATAAGAACATTTTTCTCTTTGAATCACTAGCATATAGATTTATCATGAGCATGCTGTACTGAGTTTAAATCTCTCTAAGGTGTCTTTACATTTCCACCTAGAACGAGAATATTGGGAATTATGTAACAAATGCAATATGATGAGACCAAAGCGTTCACACCATTGCAGTCGTTGTGGACATTGTGTGAGGAGGATGGATCACCACTGTCCATGGTAAGACCAGGACATTTGTTCTAACAATCTACTGTTGTTTTAGTGAATCATTTCAAAGTTCATGGTCTTGACTATTGCTCATTTGCCATACTTCTTTCCCAGTAGTGCTTAATCATTTAGGCATTTAGAGCAGGGAAAGAACAGCTTTGAGATTTTCTTATGTCTACAAGTAAAACTGACAGTAAGAACTGTTGCAGTGTAACATTTTATCATTGTCAAATTGTTATATGCAATATAGTTTCGGAAAATTCACATATTTTGTTTAAGGAATTGGAATTTTTACTCCTAAAACTGATCTCAACATAATTAATTTGCACATTACAGATTTATTTCATTTGTTGCAATTTAGTTTCTGATATTGGAAAAAAATTTTTTTTGTAGGAAATTGAACAATATTTATTTTCCTTGGATTGGAATAAAAGATTACAATTTTAGCATAAGAAGGGATGCTCTTTATAATAATAAAAATAGATCATGGTTTCATGCAGTTTTTGGGTTTTAATTTACTGAATGGCTGTGCTGAGTAGAAAATGTTATTGAGTCATACCATGCCCCACTTGTTGTAGCCTCTCTGATTTTGTAGTCAAATTGCTTATATTAGTGTTCTCTGAGTAGTTTCAGTCAAAATGAACTAATCTGGCTGAAATTCTCTATTTAAACTGATTGTTTGTAGCTTTAAATCAAGATAAAAATTTCTGTCAGTATGTTTCTGTCAGAGGTATCGTTTCCAGCAAGACGGCAATGATGAACTGCAGAGGACAGAATTGACTTCAGGATCCTCCTATGTTGATTTAGCCATTTTTCAAACTATCCTTTTTGTCAATCACTACTTCAGAAAATAGTACCAGTATAGTGCTTTTGTCATTATGGCTTGGCTTGGTACTGATATCTGTGCCAATGCTTGTATGAAATTGCACTCCGACCACATTTTTTACATCAATGTAACTTCTGTGAAGCAGACTAGAGCTAGATTTCAAAGGTTTTGAATCTAGTACCTATTATTTCTAGAATCCGTGTGACTCCTTTACTCCTTTATGTTGGAGTATGCAGAAGGAGTTTCTGAATAGAGATACCTGTTCTGTCTTCTGTGTCTTAGGCACCTTCCTAAGTCATGCTTATTTGTTATTGGCGTGCCCTGTGATCACATTTATTTCAAACCATTCATTTGCATTTCCAGTTTTTGGACTCTGCATAGTTCACAACCAGTGAAATGTGTGGAGTACCAGAAGATAATACATATTACTGTGAAATTCTGCAGACTTTTAAAACTTGCAGACTTTTGTTACTTGAGTATTATTAAAATTGTAGGAGTATCTTTGCTATATGAAGATATGGAGAAATGTGTCTCCTGTTCTAAGCAGTGATCTCAGTAATGCAACCTACACTTTAAGTGTAGTGTAAGGAAACCAGTCTTTACAGTAACTGCCATCTCTAACAAACAGAACATCACTTTGATTAAGAATGGAGTGATTAGTAGTTCTTATGTTTGCTCCATAAATAATAATAACTTCTCTTATTCACAATATCATAACTGCACTGTTAAAGTCTTTATATTTCTGTCTTTATATATACACTTTGCTTCTCTGCAGGATTAATAATTGTGTTGGTGAAGACAATCATTGGCTGTTTTTACAGCTGTGTTTCTACACTCAGATCCTTAGTTCTTATACACTGATACTGGATTTCTGCCATTACTACTACTTTTTGCCTCTGAAAAAAGAAAACTGGGTAAGAATCTGTTTTCTCTATGAAGTGAATAAATAGCTAGTACTATAATGTAATTTATTTTGGTATCTAGTTATTACACGTTTCTGCTGGCTCAATTGCTGACAGTGAAGAGAGTTCATCTAGATAGATGTATGTTATCAAGTGAGCAAACTGATTTATGGTAAGTAACAAAATATCATTCTAAAAGGGTATATGATAGCTGTGTGTTAAAAACACAACACTGGTTTTCTCAGAAATCTAGGAAAGGAGGACAGAACCAGTTAGGTTCCTTTAGAAGTGATTAGTGAATACTGGGAAGAAGCAAGATAACTACTTTAGGTGTATTAAAATTTCTTTTTACTTTCTCCACAGTAAATTTATGCAGAGTATATATCTATCCTAACTCCCTATTCAAAAATGCTGATATTGCCAGAAAAATGAGAAAAAACATAACAATCATCCTGAAAGGAGAAAAATGTACATTGGTTTTGAAGCAATGTTTTGTGTTGCTTTGAAAAGGTCATGTGGGTTAAGGGAGAATTAAGTTTGGTTTGTTTTACTTGGACTCTGTGCCATTACCATGTTTCAACGTCTTGTCATCAGCAAAACAGAGTTGAACACACAAACAGAGAAAATGGTCTTATGGATTGGAATAGAGTAAAAAATTATGGAATTTCTTCCATTATGGAATTGAAGTTGTAAAGTCTCTGTGTCTGGTGCTCATTTATGTCTATTATCTAAAATGTTGAGACTATACAAGAGGTTTGCTTGAAAGTTGCTGAATGCTTGAAAGTGCTAGAACAGCAAAGCTGATACTCTTTCTTTTGAAGAAAATGTTATGAGATCTTGCTCATAAAGGAACATAGAAACTTCTACCCAAAATCTGAAATGGACTTTGTATTTGTACAAGCACACTAGAGAGAAAAACCTAGAAAACAAGTTTAAAACATATTCAAAATTAGATAACATTCCAGATGTCCTACGTGAAGAGACTAAGACCATCCCAGAAATTGATAGTGTACTCTAAATTTTGTTGAGATTTTTTCCAAGTACTGAAGTGCTGCAGATTTTTTTATTCCATGTTGATGTGACACCACAGCATACTCTCGGCTGGTGATACCACACCATCTTTCAGGGCTGCTGGAGGCTGGCCTTTGGTTATGGGTTAGGCAAGTCCCATTTTTCTATTTTGTTGAACAACTTTGTTGTATTGTTTTGTATCCTAAATGGTATAAAATAAGAATATTAAACATCCTGAAAAATTCTACTTCTGGAATAGAATGGGGCATAGCCTTCCAAGCTTCTTATTTGCTCCCATATCAGTCTGCAGTGGATGTGATGTTCCCAAGAAAGCTTATGTGAAGATGATGTGTCAAAGGAGAACTGAAAATGCAGGGAGACTGTACTCCTTGGGTCATCCAGAACTGATAAAAGTGTTATATTCAGGTTGATAGATACCAACTTCTTATATGGAATGTACCAAAGTTGAAGATTTTTGCAAATCTCTCTTAAAATAACATCTGTTCTAAAGGAATTTCATTTTTTAATTTTTTCATTTGTATGAATATTTCCATTTAAATGGTTTAAGGGACTCTAGAAATATGGAAAATAGAAGAATTTGCTGTTTGTTTGGAGCATCTTTTCATAGACACTGCCTATAAACTGAGACAGACCTGTAAAATATATCTTAAAATGGGGAACTCACATTTTTCATTTTGTTTCCAGTTTGTGGCAGATGGGCTTTTCATTCACCTTGTTTTTCAGGCACTGTGAGATTTGAGGGAGCTATTTTGATTTGTTGTAGCTGCATTCAAGTTAAAAGGGATATGAAATTGCAGTATTAGTATTAATTTCTGTATTAGTGAGGAAATCTGTCATCTAAGTAAAACTTCTTATGGATATGTTACGTTTTGGGTTTTTGGAAAGTTAATGTTTTTGAAAGGTAACTAAATGTAAACGCCTTTGCTTCTAGTTCCAGTAGCTTTGTAAACTTTTTAATTTAGAAACTAAATTAACCTACTACATTTCTGGACAGAGTAATCTTATACTTTCTGTATTCTGAAGGCTTCCCATGCACAAGGTTTGCGGGTTTTAAGCACAAAGGCTTCTCAATGATACTGATCTGAACACTGGGTTGGGTATTGCAGTGCTTCTAGAAGGAGTGTTATTTTCCAAAGATAAAATCTCTGTATGAAATTGGTGGTGCTTCTCTAATAGTGTAATTTCATGGTAGAATATTTCCTTTTTATTGTGAGAGTCCCCTGAATGCTCTAACTTTATGCAATTACACTGTGTTTAGATAATGAACTCAAGTTCTGTTTGTTAGCCTTGCTTTTTAAAAGCAAGATGAAAGAGAACCAAATTATTTGCTTGGATGTGGTCTGTGCAAGAGACAAAAAGGGAAATCATGTTTACTTCAGACAGTTTACAACCTCTAAAGAGGTAGTAATAAATAGTTATTAATAATAACTGTTCAAAAAATGAATACATCTAAAACTTTGTTCTTGATTGTTTCACTGTGTTAATTTCAAGTCTTTTGGAGAGCCTACTTTTAATATCTACTCTTTAGAAGATGTGACAGATAGGACACAGAATACATATGCAATGATTATTTTAACCCAGTTTAATGTAGTTGCCAGAAGAGTGGATCAGGTTCCCATGTTTGGTTGCCTAAATTTACACAGAGTCATGGAAAAAACAGAATACTTTGTTCTATTTAGTTTTGTTTTGTTTTGTTTTTGCAGTGGGTTTTTTGGCTTTATTGATTTTCTATGTGGACACTTCAAATGACCCTCTGCCTTTTCAAAAACTGGATCTGTGTTGTAGTATATAACATTCTGTGCCCCAGAGAGATAAGTATGTTTACACCGTATAGAAAAACTTAGTAGATGCAGCAGGTCTGGTCTGTTCAGACCTTTGTTAAGTCTAGTATTCCACTGAATAGTATTTAGCTTTCTCAGTTTTTCAGCTGCAGGACTGGCGAGCACACACTGAAGTACAGAAAATTAAGAATAATTTATTTGGTATAGTCAATATATCTGCCTGGAAGATGACATCAGAGCCCCATTAAGCTGATTTTTTTGAAGTGTTGCTAAGGGCATGATGCCATATAACTTTGTGCCGCAGAATAATTTGTCAGAATTATGTAATTTTGACGTCAAATGAACAGGACCAAGTGAGAAGATTTGCTTACTATTAGTTAGGTTTTTAGGCAAGCATCCTGCAAGTTTCTTTTAGTCGTTGTATATCAATTAAAGCTGAAGTAGCACAGCATTCCTTCTACCTTTCATGGAAGTGCTATTCTTTGTCGAAATTTTGGCTGTAACCAAGAGCTTACATCTTCTGAATTGACAGAGGCTAGTGTTTAGCACAGATTCAAAAAACTGGGCAATTTTTTCTAAACAGCCATCTGGAATAGCTTACTTCCTGCTCATTAAAAATACTTGTGAATTTTTTGGCGGTGTGCCTTCATCTTAATTTTTATTCTTTGGATATAAAAAGTACTTAGCACAGAAGCTGTAGAGTTAAAACTGCTTTTAATGCTCTTGTGAAATAATAATTTTATCACAGTACTGATTAATGCATTAACAAAATATGCTCACTGTATGCATTTTAGTATTTCATTCTGAATGAAAACTTGTGGTTTTATTTTTAAAGGGTTAAGTAAGAAAAACCCAAACACTTTTAATTAAGTGTGCTAAGGTGAGAGTAACAGCTTGAAAGCTAATGGAGGAAGCCATTTCAATAGAGATGCAGTCTTTCAGGTCTTAATAGCAGAGAAGTGCTTCATAGTATTCTTGGCTCTTGTGATTGATACACTGTCAGAAAGATGGATTGTGGTTATTGCTTCTGTTTGTCCAGCAGGAGGAGTACAGTTACTGCTAGAAATGAAAGAAATGGTAATGAAATTGTCTATGTGAGATCCTAGTGGAAGAAAAATACGTAATTCCAATAAAACAGCATATGAGTTCCTGTGCTAGCTTTGCTGATTTTCAGATGCTAAGACTGGAACGTTCTTAATTTTGCATTTTCATTAAAAACATCAAGGTCAGGAAGTCTGTATATTTCAGGAAGTATTCAATCTTGTGGATAGTGAGATGAGAAGAATAAATACTAGTCTTTTCATGACTACATAGCTGCTCTCTACATGGCTGTGCTAGCACACATTCTAGACACAGCTGGTCAGGTAGAAGCAAAAATAAATGCTTTAGCGGTATATTTTACCTGATTGATAGAAGGCTTTTAATCTTTTCAGCAAAACTTCTTTTGCTGATACATTCTGTTTGCTAAAATTTTTGCTAGAATTACTGTCATAGCAAAAACCACTGACATATAACAACCTAAACCCCTTTGCTCTGGTTTAGTTTTATTTTGTTCCTGGTTCCGCAGTTATCCATTGTATATTATGAAAATATTGTTACTGAACTAATTTTTAAAGTGTTATAAGCTCTCTTGGTAGAGGGGGGAGGAAACATCATGGAGGAAGCATTGTGGCAATATCAGCCTGCTCTGCCTGGGACTCAGCTTTCCCAATTCCAAATAAAAAGTGTTGGGAAATATTCATTAGACTTTGTGAGGAGCTTATTTACAGTAATATTTATTTCAATGTTATGTATTAACTAATATTAATTAAAATCTGGAAATGTGTATCATCCAAAGTCCGTTTATATTGTAAAGAGAATCTAAAGGAAACCTTTTCTCTTAGGGTCATGAAATGACCTACGGGATGTGAGAGTTTTTAAAAAACTGAAAATACATTAAAATTTTCCTTCTCAGTGTTCTGCAAAACCAGCCTAACCTTGCTCTCCTCCTGTATAATTATAAGGACAGTATATGAATATGGAATTAAGTTTAGAAAGTAAACACATGGTCTGTAGAGAAAAGATAGGAATGACTGAGAGGGTAACTTTTTGTTAAAACTTAATGTATTGATACTGTCATTTTTATGCAAAGATTGTATGGCCTTTTCTTAAAATCAGTTTTAGTCTGAAATTATTTCAGAATTATCACTTTAGATTGAACTCTGTGTAGACAATCGTTTTTGGAATTGGAGTGCTATTTCCATTTTCACTTTAAACCAAATCAGTCATGAATCAGACCGGAAAATTACTCATTTAGTAGACCTGAAATAGTCCGGAATCAAAAAGTGAACATAAACGTCAGTTATTACTACTAATAAATATCGCTACAAAAGGGCTTATTAGAATGCAGCTTGTGTTCTGTGAATTAATTTTCTTTTTTTTTTCCTTAACATGAATGAATTTTCTCCCTTGTACCTCTCCTTCCTCTTTCTTCCTGCAAAACCTGCAGTCTGTATTTTTTGTTTTGCCTTTTTGAATCCGACAGCCTGGCTTTGTTCTGTATTCTGCACTGTTTTAATGATAGCCAAGTTGATAGCCTGACTTCATCACCAGACTGGGACAGACATCCCGGGCCTTTGCAACTGAGAATAGGCAAGCAGATTAGCATGTGTTGCATGAGGTATCCCTTCCCCAAGAGCAAGATGAAGTATCTTAATATATTTTGTTAGTATATTAATTTCAGAGTATATCGTATTTCAGTAAAGAATCAAGACTGAAGAAATTATCTTACATTGTAAATGAAAATTTATGAAAGTTGTTTTTCACTTTGTCTCTTCTGGAGCAGATATAATAGTCTTGTGTTGGTCCTGCTGAAAGCTCTGTCCTCTGTACAGAGTGTGCTGTTTTTAAAGGAATACTGTAAACCCTTGAAAATAATAACCCAATACTGCAAATGGCAGGGGCCTGTTAAATGTTTTCGTGCTTTTTTTGTTGTTGTTGTTAGGGTAAAAAGAAAGTTGAATTTGGAAGCAGTGGTCATACCATTGATTATGATCTTGAGCTGGACCCATCATTGTTTTTGACCTCTCTCCTGTATGATAGCATAAAGCTATAATAGCTGTTTTCCTAGTCAATGGTAGCATTCATCCATTAACAGTTGATGCTCACAAATGAAGACAGGGCATGTGTTCTGCCATGGGGTTGAGAAGTCTTGTGTGAATCTGTCACAGAGACTGGCTTTCTTTGGAATGTTTTTGTATTGCCTGTTAAGATAAAGATGCCAGATCTCATGGTTTGTAATCCATTCCTCAACATAATCCTACAGACCTACACCTTGTTTCTCATTTTGTGACAAGTTTCTATTGTACATATTTCTGTCCATTTTTATAAGTAGCCAAGAATCCTTGCAGTTTGACTGGATGGGTAGAAGTAGTGGCTAAAGAGAACTTAAAAACCTTTAGAACAGGCAATAGCCTGAAGGGAGGGCACATCTCAGCTGTGTAGGAAATGCTAAGTAGAAAGACAACGGCAGCAACCCATGTGAACTGAAGTTTTGACAGAGCAGTTAGGCTGTGATGTTGACAAAAAGGAGAGGGAAAAGGGGCTACCTGAAGGGCAGCTCTCACATTGTTAAAACTGTGCATTTAACATCTGTGCCAAGGCCACATATGTCAGCCTGGCCCAATGTGGAAAAAAGCTGCTATGGTACAAAACCCTGCTGTGCCATGAGAGAGAGTTTGTGCATTGGTGATGTTAGCTTACGTGTGCTTATGCTTTGTGACTCAGTCTGTGTAATTCTTTCTCTTACCACAGATAGTGTGATTTTGGAGGTTGGGGTGGGCAGGCTGTCTCAGTACTCACACTGCACTGAGATTGGTGAGTCCTAAATGGTGTTTGAACAAGAGGATCTGTTCAAAATACATTGAAAGAGATATTGATTAATTATTGACTAGTCTTGGGTGTTGATTTATTATAGTTTTGACTGGTTTTCTTAGCTGGAAAAAATGTTTTTGTCAGTTCTGAGAAGGAATAATAAAAACAAATTGGGTTCAGCTTTTATGTAAAGCAGCAACATCCTAAATGTATTATTATTATTATTATTATTATTATTATTATTATTATTATTATTATTATTATTATTACTGTCATTTAAAAGGATTTTTTTTAATGGTCTTTTTTTCTGTTTTCATGGAGTCACATGTTTCTGTTTCAATGCAGAATTGTGAAAGTAGCTCTGTTATTAAAGTCTGATTACCAAAATACTCTATTCCTGCATATACTTTGGTTTTCTATAGAAAAGTGCTGTTCTGTCTGTACAGATTGCTAGATGAGGACCCAGTATTGATTTCCGAGTCATCATTGCCTCAGAGACTTTGATTCCCTGAGGGCTGTGTAATGGCTGGAAAAAACATTGGTGATGTCACCTCTTCTCTCTAGTAATTCAGCAACCCCCAGTCTTTTGCAGTAGATGCTTTCATCTTTTAGGGAGGAAGGAAGGAAGGAAAGACACAGTAGTATTCCTTGGTCTTCACTTCAGTATGAAAGGTCTTTCCTTTTCTGTACCTCTGTAGTTTTAACGTGAGTTAGAAGGGCCACATGCAAAATGAAACGTGTCCTCTTTACACTAGGATTTTCTGTTGTCATGTGTTGGGTGATGTCTTTTTCCTGCTGAAGATGATGCTCAAGAGAAGGAACTCTTCTAATTAGAGTGTTGGGGGGATGCTAAGAGCTGTGTTATAAACTTTTTTCTAATGGGAGAGTGTGACGCTAGATCCAGAATGTGACTTCACTGTTGGCACTCTTCTCTTACATTTCACTGTTTTCTGTCAAGTTCAGTTTGAATACATTAAAACATTTCTGATATAATAAAACAACATACCTATGGAGATATGAAGAGAAAATATTTGACAGTTAGTAGAACTTGTGTCTTACCTTGCTTTTCTTTAAAGCTTTGGTGGGCTGGTGGAAAGGGGAATAAAGGTTAGTATGAATGCTTTTATTTTGAGTTAATTTAACTTTGAATTAACTCATTAACTGAGTAAGAGAAGTTTAAAAAAAAAAAGGAAATAAAGCATATATTTTCTACAGCAGCAAGAAAGGCCAATACTAATAAGATCTGGCTTACCAGTTCAGAAAAGACTGGTGGGGTTTGCTTTTTGTTTTATCTGGTTAACTAGTGATTTCTACTTGTTCATTAAATATTGACTTTCTTCACAGCTTTAGTAGCCAATATAAACTTTTTTCCTGGGTTTATGTTTTGAAACTTTGTAAATAATTTAAATCTAAAATCAAACTTTTTAACTAAATATAATTTGCTTTAACTATTATCTGTTTAATTAAAACCTAGTATTCCTGAATCTAAGAATTCCTCTTCCTTAAGTCCTACTGGTTGAATGTAAAGAAGGAGAGTTCAAAAGCAGTGTTTTGGGTTTCTTTTATTCAGTTCACTTTTATGTTCTGGTTGCAATTTACAGTTTACTTGAAAAGTTTTAATAGTTTCCTGCTGTGATCTGGCTTTTCTAAGTGGAAAAACAGATGTGTACATTCAAAAGACAGCCTTGAGAACATAATCGTAACTAATAAATAAGAGAATGGGTGTGTTAACTCATTATCAAAGGGTAAGATGGGGTGTGAACTTGCAGTACATCTACAGTAACTGCCATGTACAAATGTTTTCCTGTGATAAAAATAAGGTGTTTTATCCTTTGAAAAAGATCTGTAAAACTCTTACACTTTTTGTATTTTCTGCTGGGTGAGAGCAGGCTTTCCAGAGCAGCTGGTACAGTAAATTCATATTCTCCATGACCATGAGGCCACTTGGTTGTGTATCCATATCCAAAGTTACAATAATCTGCTTAAGGCCACAATTTAAAAGATGAAGATAAACTTATGTTGGATAATAGGCAGCATTACAGTGAGACCAATCCAATACAGATACTTGGATTTTGTAGGTACCATCTTCAAGAATCAAGCTAGGAGTGCTGTTATTTTTATTACAAAAGAGGGGATGTTAAAATGAAATTTGCTGTGGCTGGGAGCTGAGATGTAGGAGTCTTATAAATCAGACTGTTTAACAGAATGGTTTTCTTACATTTTGGAGCTTGTGTGTAGCAATCTGGCACAGTTTGAGATGGAAGATTCAGGAATAACCCATTTGAGCTCAATCTATTCCCAAACCTTAAATACCTAAATGAGATTTTTTAACAGTCTGGCAAACAACCCCAACTGTTTACATGTATAAATAAACGATTATTGGTTTATAATTTTAGCACATAAATGTATCAATGGTTTGCAATGTAGCTTAAAAATCCATTATTTGCCTTTAGCTGTAAGTCTTTGGGAACAGCTCTTATCTAGTTATTTCCACTCGGTTCAAAGACTTAATTTAATTTGTGAGTGCTAAAGTCTCCCTCTTCTTTCTGTCTTATTCTAGGATGTTTTTGTATTTAGACATGAACTTGCTCTCCTAAGAATATCTGCCTTCATGGGTCTAATAATATTAGGTGGAATAAGTGGACTCTTTTACACTCAGCTAATGGGTATTTTCACTGTAAGTATCTTATTTTAGAAGTATATACTAGTTTTATTTTCAATAAAATTAATAAAAGCAGAAAATTGGATTTCATTTAAGGGATGAATAGAGAAACACTTGCACTATGACGCACATATTTGGTATGTGCTCTGTTAAGACTCTTGTCTCCAAGGAAGTCTTAAGAAGCCTTCTAACAAACAAGTGTCTAATAATTCACCTATCAAGGCAATTTCCTGATTTGTATTAGTAAAATAAAACCATACATTACCCTGGAATTGTGCAGTGTACAAGGTACGTATTTGGGGGTTTTTATTTTTGTTTTTATTTTAAACTGTTATGTGCCCTGGTCTCATTATACTTTGTGACAGTGAGGCCCACTGATAAATCATACATTCCGAGAATACAGACTTTTTGTTAAGTATTTTAATAAATATGCTTACGTTCATATCTCTTCAGTTGCTAAACTGTGGAATGGAATCATGTACAATTTGCAGTCCAAACGCATATTCTGTATTTAAAGGTACAGAAAAAAAATCCTCTGCATGGAAAAATTCTCCAGTTAAATGAATTTGGTAATGTAATAAATATCTACAAGAAACAAGCTTTTGTTGCTGTAACATCCTGTCTGTACATTAGAAGTTAATCACTGTCAGTGAATACTTTAAAGTTATCTTGAGAATCCATAGAAGTCTTTGAAGTACTGCAGTGTTGAACAGAGAGGCTACATTAGTTGGATCTGTACATGTCTGAAAGGGTGTATGATCTGGCCTGCAAAACTTCTTTTTTAAAGACAATAATGTACAAGATGACAGCATCTTTGTGACTACAACTGATTGAGATCTGCCTGAGATTTCATTTTGGGATTATGAGGGTTTACACAATATTAACCTTCGTAGGTGCATAACGGAAAACCTCCTAACTGTACTATGTAATTTCTTTGTATGGAATAAAGGACAAAAACTACTGTATAGTTTTTCCTTCTGTTAGATGAAACAATAATATTGCTTATTGTTTTTATTGTATTACCTTTGCATAAGTTCACTGCCTTCTGTTCTTTGTTTGACTGTAGCTATGCTGTGTATTATTTTTGCCATCCTCCAGCTGCTCTACCAGACTGCTTTCTGCACTTTTTGTCAATACCCAGATTTTATTACCCAATACCCAGGACTACAGATTTTACCTTTGTGCCCCTTTACTGTGTGCCTGATTTCTGTTCCAGGGTCTTGCTGACAGGTTCTCACCTCCCCGTTTAAATGCTGGCACACAACCTTTGTGTCTGCGTTTAAATGCTGGCACACAACCTTTGTGTCTGCGTCTTCTAGAGTTGGGATTTTTTTTCTAATCTGATACTATGCCTTGCTAGGTATCTAGCTGAAGTGGTGCAGACATCTGCATTCTACTCACCCTCACTCCCAGTAGTGGGAGAGACAGAAACTCAGGGAGCCTTAGAGTTCAGATGCTGAAATATGGATGTCTTTTTAGTCTCTGTTAAATGGACATATGAGAAAGAACAAAAAGCCATGTGATCGGTGCTACACTAAACCACAGAAATGATACCAAAGAAAACAAGGAACAAAACCTAAGTCTACCATTCTGTTCTGTGTGCTGCCGGAAGCTGGACTAAATTTTGGCAGTGGCCATCAGCATCCATTCAGATACTATTAGTATACATGAAATAAAAACTCTCAGACTGAACCTGATTCTGTCAGATACGCCTGAAACTTGGGACATTTCTGTTCTGACACAGGATATCAACTCTGCTGCCTCTACAACAGGCATGAATTCCTAGTATGTTCTTTCACTGTTCTGAGCCTTAATGCTGTCAGGCTGCTACCACCACTGCAAACTCTTATAAAGTGCTGTAAAGCCCCTTTATTATGTCAGTTGTATGATATACTGTGGAGTACATCCCATTGCACTTACTGAGCTGGCCGCTACCCTGGAGCAGATGTGGGCTAATAGCATTTTCAAGTCCAACCTCCTTTTGTGTGTGCTCAAATCATAATTCTGTGGATTGCTGAGCTGCGGTGTGCCTGGATGCTCTCTTCTTCCTCTTTGCGAAACTTTGTGAAACAAACACACCAGAGTAAATGCGGATATGGATGAACTATGAGAGGCAGATGTTGGGAAGTACAGATCTTCTGCATTAGGGCCTCTCACTGCGCACTCCCTGTAGCAGAGGGGCTACTGTGCTTGCCTCGTATGAACAAGTTTTTAGGTTTGGGATTGTTGGGTTGGGATTGCTGGAGAAGTAGAAATCCATTAGGGGATCTCCAAACTCTAACTCATTCACACCATGTGGATGCTGTTGCACTGACTCGTTGAAGAACATAGGTCATCTTGTCCATCCCCTGCTCAAAGCATTTCCATACCAGCAGCACAATCATCATCTTCCTTTTCATTCCTTTCTTCATGAATATAGAATTAGCAAGAATAAACAATACAGTCATTTTGAGGAAATCTGCTTGGGAACAACTACTCAGACTTCAAATGAACAAAGCCAAGTCTGTTTGGTGAGGTTGTGCTTAGTCTGCAAGTTGTGTCAGAAAATCTTTCTGTACAAATGGTTTTTGATTGTCAGCATTGTAGTGTGGAGATTGCTTCCTCCATAAGCACTTACTAGCAGCTTTGGCTAGCCAATGCAGAAGGCAGAGGAGAGGGCAGCAGGTGAGTGAGCAGTTTCTCTGCAGGATCCATGGAGACACACCTATGATGCCTAGAATAGGGAAACAAAGAAACTGGGTATACCCACTCGCTGAATGCACAGCGTGGAAGACGTTCAAGTCATTTAGAAGCAATAAACCGTGATCACTAAGAGACAACGATGTTCCTACTGTGTACTGTGCTGGAGTTACTGTAGCATCTGGCCTTCCTGTATAAACTAACCAAATTGTGCCTGAAATGAGCTCTATTTAAAATAATGAATTAATGATGAAATTAAGCTTAACTTATTATAAGGTACAGATCAAAATCTATTTAACAGCAGAACACAATCATTGAAGTGTAATAGTGCAGACTTGAGGTTAATTTAAAAGAAACTCAAACACTTCAAGGCATAGATATGCACAGTTAAAGCATTCATGTTATATTAATTGCTCCATGGCTATTCTTGAGAGCATTAACTTCAGTGATTGCTGAAACTGCCCAAAGATGTGTGCAAGAGAAGTGGACAAGAGCATGGGCCTTCTGAAAAAGGTGAAGCAGAGCAGCTCTTACTTGTGCTTGTACAGGAAGACAGATAATAAACAATTTCCTGGTTCATGTTCCATGCCTGTGTTTGCAGTTTAACATCAAGCCAAGACTAGGTCCACAGCTCCTGGATAAAAGTTATTTTTAAATAATAGAGACAATCAGCATTGCAGCTCTGTGATCTAAACTTTGACTGATACGTACTGTTGCTAAGTGAGTCCAGCATGTTCAGGTTTGTTGGAGTTTAACATTATTATTTACCTATATTTTGAATACTGCCAAAACTGTATTTTTGGAAAGAAAAATAAACTCAAAGATTTATCAAACTTTGACCCTTTTGTGGCAAAACTTCCTGATTCTCAATAAGGTAAACTTGCCTGACCATCATTATATAATTTTCCAGAGACCAAGCCAATAGTTTATGTTTTGTCTAAATAATGTAAAGCTAAGGCTAACTTTTTCCAGGGATATTGGACGTGCATATTAAAAAAATTCCCAGTTCTCAGTCTTTCAGTATCTTCTACATCACAGAATGTGCTCTGCTTACTGTCAGTCTCCCAGAAGCAACTTGGGATAATGAAACTGCAGAGTTGTTTGTCCTTTTTTAGTGTCATTAATAATAAGGAACTAGGACCTGAAATGGCATCTTTGTGCTTCATTGTTTGTGGTTGATTTGCACAGTCTGATGGCTCTGCTTAAATGTAAATGACTGGAATGTAGCATGCATTATGAAGCATGTACCCTAGGTCAGAGCACTCGTGCTGATTCTTCGTATTTACAGAAGTTTATCCTTTTGCCACTGCAGCAAGATAGATAAAGTTGAATGTATGGAATTAATTTGCATTAAGTGACCTTTCTATGCAGCATTTTTATAAGCAGAGTTGCTTTTCACTAGAATTCAGCTAAATGATTGCTTGACAAGCCGTAAGAACGAGCAGAAGTTTCTCATAGATTTTAAGGGGAAATATTGGCATTTTCTCCTCTTTGATAAATTTTTTCAGAAGTCAAAAAATGTTGTCTGACTGAGCATGTAATGGAAAGGATATATCTGATATACTCCAGCATGTTTTTCTGGAACAGGGCAGTAGCTGGATCAGGAAAGCAAAGAAGCACATTATGAAATGCAGGTGAAATATTCTGCTGGGTGTGCTGGCACTTCCAAAATTTGGTGGTGTTGTGCAGCTGACTGATCTTCTGTGTCTGTCATTGCATAACTCTTATTGGTTATAACAGTTCTTTAAGAAACTGTAAAAGTTCTTTAAGAAAATAATGCATGTAGTCTGCTGTTACCCTGCTTCATGTGTGTTCAGCAGATACTAAGATGCTTGGAAAAAATGTGCTCTCTAGTAAAAATGAAAACTTTGTAACTTGTGTACTCAAATTTGGCTCTTACACAGAGAATGTCCTTAAGGCTGTACTGCTTGAGAAATTGATTAATAGACCAAGTTACCTAACATGCAGTAATGTCTGTGAGTAGGTTTACCACCTCTGTTACTGTGGTATCACTGTTAGGGTATCATTAGCACAAGGTTATTCATATCTCATCTGGAGGTCCAGGAAGCCAAAGAGCAAGGGAGGTGACTTCCTACAATGAGAGGAGAACAGCTGGTTGGCACAAACTGTCCTTAGAGGAACTTCTGACATGAATTGTTCTGATGAAGAGGGGAGCAGCTGAGGTGGCCTCTGGATACGGGATTAGTGCTTTCTCCCTAGAAACTAGCATATGTGAAACACACTTCTAGCAGAAGGGGCACATGGCTCTTTTCATCCTCCTTCTCCAGTTGCTTTCCCCAAGCTCTGTTTGCCTTTACTCTCATCACCGTCCTGAATTTTAACACTTCTTCGAGCATGTGGCTGAGATCGCTCTTGCGGAACTTTTGCTTGAATACTTTAGAAACAGAGGTATTTAAGTTCTCTCTAATAAGTTTTCTCTAATTCAGAAGTCTCTGAAATAGGGAGAAGTTTAAGATCCTAATTTAGGAACTCTAGGATCCTAAGAAGATGCTAGTCTTAAAATCTCAGCATAACAGTCGTCTTACTTACAATTTTCATGTTTCTAGAGAACTGGGTAGAAGTCAGTTTCACCCATGAAGAAAGCACTGTCTGATGTAATTTCCAAAATGATCATGCATTTATATTGAAGGCCTGCTTATCTTCCATGCTTGGTGTCTGGTTTTGCAGTCCTATATTCCCTGTCATTGCTGGTAGTGCAAATTTTATATTCCTTAACTGAAAATGAGCCTGTATTCTTACATTCACAGGCAGCGTGATGTTTTTTTAATGACTTTGCTTGAGAAGTAAAAGCAAGCTTAGCATAAAACAGTAAGTAAAAAAAACCCAACAAAAATATTTTTGTCAGCTGCATCCTAGAAAAACTAAATGTTCTCCTACTGAGAAGAACATCTTTTTTTTTTTTTTTTTTAAATTATTGGTACCCCTTACTTCAAACTACTTCTAGCTGCTTCTACTCCTGCAAACAGTTATTCCTCTTTTGCCTCAAAAGGTAGGATTAGAAGGTAGCTCTAGTATAAATACTTTCAAACTCCATGAGGAGAGAGAGGTGGTTTTTTATTTGGTCGTTTGTCATAAATAGTAAAAATACTATTTATAGATAAATTAGCATTTTGCTTGAGATAGTTCTGTTTCAGAAAGTTTTTAAGTTTTCCACAAAAAACATCCCAAAACATACAGTGTCTTGTGCTACTACTGCCTATACCTACTAATGACATTGTATTGCAAGGGCAAATGAAAAGTTTATCTAGAAAAGAATATTTTGCACATAATCTAGAAAAAAATCTTGAGAAGCACATATCTGTGTTACTCAATTTTATTTCCAATTACTTTTTCTCTGTAGTTATCCTCATATCAATTAACAAAATTTAATTGGAAGCTAAATCAAATGGTATCTAGAAACTTGCTTGCTTTCTCAAGACATATTTTCTTGATGTGTTTTTTAAGAAGTCCTCTCTCATTTGATATTTTTATATGTAACAGACGCTTGTTTTCCTAAAAAATGCGTAAGTAGCCTATTTATTCATTTATTCATAAGAAAAGGCATAAATTCACATAGAAATAATCTGTTTTATCAACTACAGATTACTTCTGATTTATGATTATAGGAGGTAAAGAGCTGCAATTCAGGCTCTTAAAAAGGTGGAGCTGTCAGGATGCTTGTGTGTATCTTAGTACAAGACTAGCCCTGGCATTTGCATTTCTCTCACTCATGTTCCCTTCTTTATGTCTTTCATGTCACTTCAACATTAAATGATATTAAAAACCAGTTTTTCCATTTATACAGTAAGATTCTGACATCGGTTATGTTTGATCTACAAGGCATTACTGTCGAACAAGTAATAAATAATATGGCATGCTTTTTTAAACAATGGCTTGTCTGATTATTTTGATATTTGTTCATATCTACTGAGGTTTTAAATTATACCAGGCACTCCTAAGAAGTATTCAATTTGCTGACCTTTTTAAAGGCTGGTACCTTTTGTGTATGTGAGGTTTTCTTCCTCTCAAGAGCTGTGTTGTTCTTTATTTTGTTGACTGCCACCTGTCTGAAGCAATCAGCCACTTCTTTCTCTTCCTCTGTACAAAAGGAAAATCCCATCTTCCCATGGATGGTGGAAGGTAACAGGATAATCAGTTCAGCAGTGATCCTCTGATGTCATTGTGGGAGCCCTGCAAAAGCGGATTATCTGTGACCCAGATAAAATAATTAGAAATTACTTGGACACTTACAAATAACTGATCTACTAATCTCATTTCCAAAGTTAAAAAAGGCCCATCTCAACGTAACACTACCAGATGTTTCAGTTAAACAGCATCCTTTGCAGAGACTAATCTGAACCCTAATTTTAAAGGATTACCTTTGATTGTTTTTTATTTGAAACACTAAACAGTTTGTGTTTTCATTTTTCCATATGCTCAAACAAAGTATTTATATAGAATTAAAGAAATTTTCTCCATTTTTCCACTGTAGTACATCAAATATTATTTTATGTTATTTTTGTGTGTTAGTATTGCAGAGAAATACTTTTCATTAAAATTATTTAGTAATTAACTTGTTTCTCTGGGGCAGAACTATATAATGGATGGGCTTTTATAAATTCAATAGATACCATGTGGTCTCTGTGCAAGGTAGTGGATGTATTATCATAAACTAAGTGGACAGTGACTTTATTAATTTAATTAATGCTACCAGGGTTTCCTGTTAATTAACTGTTTGAATGGTGTACAGTGATATGCCAATATCCTGGTGCATCAGTACTGTGTGGATGTGGTAGAGACAAATTTCCCTTTATTTGCTTTGGGGAGGATGGAAGAGAAAATAGTTTAACAGCTGGTGTTCAGCAGTCTGTCTGGTGCGCAATATGATGCCTCCCACATAATTTTTTTCCCCTTACAAGCATTTTAGAATGTTCATATTTGTTAAGTGCTATGTTTTATTATTGTTGCAATGTTTCTCCTTTTCACCTTCAAGTAGCAAATGTATTTCACTAGCTGTTTTTTGTTGTTCTTAAACAGATCCATCTCCACATGAACGTCTTGAACTTACTAATTCATGTATTTTAACTATTTTGCTTAGCGTGACTGATCCTTCCAGTGAGCATGTAGTAAGGAACATTATTCTTTTTTCTCAGGGCTTCGCTTCTTCTCAAAAGGACAAAACCTTCCTTTTAAGGAAATCAGAAAAAGTTGGAAATTGTACAAATTAATTTTATGATATATTTATCCCAAAGGATTATTTTCAAGCAGTTAATTTTCTTCAGGAGTATCATTTCATTTAATAGTATAATGCAAAAATGAAATGCAAACAATAAAAATGCCAGTGAAAAATCTAAAATTCTGTAATCAGTAAGTCAGACAAAATTTTACAAAAGTTGAAATGCAAAATAATGAAAATGTAACTGCAGTTATTCTGTTAATAAAACTAAAGGCTTTTTAATTCTTTGCATATTTCATAGTGTTGATCCATTGCTGTTGTAATATAGAGTGCACAAGTGATCTAGTTGTGCTAAAATGCTTTTTGTCTTTAAAAATAAGTATCTTATAATTAAAAATATTTGTAATCATATCTTTAATCAGATAATCTATTAAATACTGTTCTGATTAGTGAAATGCTAAGGGCTTTTCCTGTTTTTTCAAACATGGCATAAATGTAATCAGGGAACTATTAATCCTCATAATTAAGTTTAGCACAGAAGAAATTAGGATTGGAAGGGGAAATTAGGATTCTCAGGCAAACATATTCTTTACCTGGCTATAATAAAGTGTAAGATATAAAGTAATTGTAGAGGGAGAGCAAAGTTATATAAAATGTAAACCCGAATAGTAATTTGAAGTTAGAGATGTAACAGAAAATAAGTTCATATTAACATTGTCTGTCTCTATCTTCCCCATTATTCTTATCCCTTCCCCTGTTCCTGTCTCTACCTTTAATCCACCTATAGATAAATCTCCTATTAGAAGACTGCATAAAGTCCTATAAATTAAATTGTCAGGAATTAGTGATGTCCTGGTCTTTGAATGGGATTTTGTTAACTGTGTAAAGTCTTTTGTATCTTTACCTTATTTTTCTTAAATAGACTAGCACTTGGTTTAACATTTTTAATGAAGGTATCCTGACAGTCTGAAACACCAATTTAGCATCAAAATAAAATTTTAGTTTCTTTAAAAAAACCTCTTTCATGAGCTATTTAAAAGGTAACAATAAATTCAAGTGTAAGACACACTAAGTGGCAAAAGATCTCATGTTTTATTTAGATCACTGCATGGTTTTAGGTAAAGTGGGAATACTTTTGTTGAAATTAATTATTTATAATATTATTAAGGAAAAGGGTAAGTTGGAAAATTTAGTCAAAGAGATTTTATACTGTGCAGAGAGTAAAAAATATCACGCCAAAAATATCTCCTGTTCATCACTCAAGGAAGAAGTCCTTTTAGAACTCAGTTATTTTTCTAAATAGTAAAGGAAGTAGCCTTAACCAGTTGAAAACAAGTAACTATAATAAGTTACTTAATTACTATAATAAGTTTGAGTGTTCTAGGAGCTGAGTACATTTTGTTTAAATGTGGCTTGTCAAATTTAGACATCAGACCATTAAAATGGCTTCTGTGTAAGGAAGGTCAACAGCTAGCCTTCCTGAGCATTTTTTTCTTAATACTTTTGTCTTAAGAAGGTATTGGTAAGTATCAAGAAAAATAATACATTTCATCATGTGTCTTGCTGTCATGCAGCTATCTACGCCATGGATTTTGTCTGAATAAGAGAGATCTGTTTGTATCATCTTTGTAGAGTGTTCCTAATTTGTTATCAGATGCTTTCTTTTCATTGAATCATTTTCTAATATCTGACAAATACATTGGAAATCTATTTAACTAAATTCATCAGAGCATAGAGGAGTGTAGGACTATTCCCTGGATATAACATGGTGTAGCTTCATTTTTCACTTTGCACACAATTCTCTGATTTAGGGGTTTAAAGTTGAAACTGAACTAGTAATTTTCAGGCTGAACCTAATGGTAATTGGTAAAATTAATCATATTATCTTAAGTGAGAAGTCTAGATTAAGAAATCAATGCTAAAAAGTGGCCAAATGTAAACCCAAAATGTGATTAATGCCAAAAAGGAAAATTTCTGAAATATGAAGTATTCTTTCTATGAGACGTTCAGTACTTTATTTTATATTCTTCAATTGCTCACCTGTCATTTACATACACACAATTAAAGGATGTTAGGTAGAAGAAATGAAAAAGAGGATATGTTGTCTGGCACTTTCGGATAACAGCAATGGCTGCAAATCCAGGAAGGCTTGCAGGTTTTGTTTGTTTTTTCTCTTTCTGCTTTATCATACTTTCCTGCTGATTCTTACATACTTAGCGTTTGAAAATACTCTGTGAAGAAAGCATGGCATAATGCTTACATTCTTCTATGGCAAGTATTAAATAGAGCTGTATTGATTACACGTCACTTCAAGCAAACACAGAAGAAAAATTGAACCAGAGGTTGTGGCTGCGTGCTTTGGAGTTAGTCCTGTGAGTTACAAATTACAGCTTCTCCTTTGGAAAACGTGAATCAGTAAGAGGAAAATATTCTTTCCATGTGCTTCTTCCATGATAAACTAGTTCATGATGAATTCCATCCTATAGCACAGTTTGTTAAACAGTGCATATAATCTTTTTAAAAAACCTGTTTTTTCAAGCAGTTGGTTATACTAATTAAAAACATAGATGTGAAAGGTATATTCCGCTTAGTAGCTAACACAGGTGAAGTCATTTGCAAATGAATCATAAGTTGGTCTGCAGAATTCAGTCGGTGCTCTTAATGTGTCTCTCCATTCCTCTTGTAACAGTCTCGGCTGTGGCAGTAGCTTACTTCACTTAGAGTAGACAAGCTGCTGTTGCAGAGTCCTCAAAGCAAAAAAACATTCCTCATCCCCTCAGCAGAATCTGAAGCCTGTGCCCTTTTCCTCTTGTTTTAAAGTGATATGTTGTTAATGACTGCTGTGTTTGTTTCCTCTAATTTCTTTTGCCTTTCTCACTAAGGTATGATTTTTTTCCTAGTTGCTTTAAGATGCTTATCAGTGGGTATGTATCTCTGAATAACCAGGTGCAGGAACAATAGTTCTTTCCAATCTGGATGATGACTTTGGGGGTCCAGATGACCCATCATGTGAAATTAATCAGTTGTGGGTTAGTAAATTTTGTCTTGTATGCAATTGGAAATTTTATGGGATTTTTGGAGCTAGAGATTACTAGGACTCAATAGATACACCGTGTTTGCTCATACCAAGTTATTTTCAACTTTTGGATGAGTGCCAATTCTCAAAAAAATTTTAACATCAGCATTAGCTGGGGGGTGAGGGGTGAAATGTTAGCAGAGTTCTATTTGTATTAATAGTAATCCAAGCTGATAGTAGATGCAGACAGCCAAAGCCTCTTAGGCTGAACGTAGTAATACTGATGTTTTAGCAAAACCTTGGTATGCATCAAATGCATAATAGAGACAGATGATATTGTGGTGGAAAGCCATTTGTGAGATGTGTTAATGAACAGAACACCTTGTCATTCAGAAGAATAGTGGTTATTCTGGTCCTCCTGTCTCCAAAAGAAGAAAAATTCATCTCTCTTGAGAAGAAAGCCTTAAATAATAGGCCAAAACTCAACTGTGGCCCTCTCCCTTTCCTTCCTCTCCCGTCTCCAGGGGGGCTACCAAGTTTCCTGGGGTGCTGTGAAGTTTCACTTTCATGTGAAAAGGTAAATTGGTTCACTCTCAAATGAAAGTACATTTCAAATGAGCCCAGCTGTTTGGCAGTAGTTTTGGGGGAGGGAAGCTGTGAGGGGAATTTGGTTTCTTAAGTTCAGTCACCAGCACTTGTTAAGCAGCTAAACTTCAGAGAGAGGTGTTTCCTCCCATTCCCTCCAGCCCTAGTTCACAGCTTTTAAAATGTGGCTATAAAGTTTTTTTTTAATTCTGAAAAAGTGTCCCAGAAGCAAAGGATTCACTGCTGAGTCCCAATTCCTTTACTGTAAAGCAAAAGTATTCTAAAGTAGATGTTGGCATTTTAATGGAAGAAGAAGGAAGGAAGGGAGGATTTCCTTTGACTGCCTATCCAACTAAAATCCTTAGTATGTTTTAAAGGTGTGGAAGCTTGACAGTCTTTCCTTACAGTAATTTTCTGCAGTTCCTGTTTTGGTGCTTTCACTTAGTTCATTAATTTCATGGGGTACATTTTTGAGAGAAGCAGAGCCTGATGAGCATCTTTCAGGTCTTGATAACATGCTGTGATAACAATTAAAAAGAAATACAAACCCAAGTTCCCAACCAGGGAATTCCTCCAAAAATCGCAAATACAGTATTTTAGGGAACAGTACAAGTGTATGAGTGAATAAACAATGTAGAGGAACGTAGCAAAAAGCCGTATTTAAGGTATTATTTTGTTATGTTACTTCTCCACCCAAAGCTGTTTTAAGGCTTCTTTTGGGAAATGATAGCATAAATCTTTGATAGCTGGAAATCAATTACAGTCTGGGCTAGCATGCTACTGCTGTACAAAAAACCATTAGCAATCATTGCTTTCAAACATACCAGTATTATTTTGTACTATCAGGTAGACAGCTTTGATGTGACCAGAGGATAATTCCTAGAGCTGAGATATTTTTGCAGTTATGGAAGGAGCTACAGCATCTCATGAAAATGCTGTTACAACCTCACTGAAATGTCATGGAAGTAGTATCTGTGTTTATTTAGTCCTTTTTATTCAGAAAGCTGTGTGTGATTTTCTGTGGTCAGAAAAGGTGGTGTTTGTTCCGACAAGAGCTGGAGAAAAGCCAGAACGCCCCTTGGCCGTGCAGTCAGGTCCTGCCCTGACAGGGAGAATGGCTTGTGTCTTGTCATGCTTCCTGCCACCTCCGGCAGGGCAGGGGGAATACGCTAGACAGGCCCATAAGGTGGAGAGGAGAAGCAGTTTATCTATGGGAATCGAAACAACAGACAGTATTTACAGTCCGCTGCCTCCAGCCCTGTCCCTCTCACTATGGAGCGGTCGTTCAAATCCACCTAATGATGGGGCCAGAATGGTTCATGTAGTCCGCTGCTGCTTATTCTCGGCACAAACAGGGCAGAACTTGTGCATCCTGGTAGGCTGGTGTGAGGGGACTTCCTTCCTTCGCCATAGCGTGTCTGGAATTCAGCTGGGTAGGTCAGGGACAGAATTAAGACTTTTGCCGTTTAGCATGTGGTAGGGGATCCTGTTCCAAAACTCATCAGAGCTGGGAAGCGGATTTAGGAGAAAATTTGGCAAGGGGAGTTGAGGCCACCCTGTGTCTGGTGAAGGAGGGAAACAGCTTCCTGTACGTTATTCCCCACATATTTCACCCTTCCCCTGCAAAGCTTTACGAAAGATGGTGGCAGAATCCCAGCAGTGCCTGCACTGAATTGGATGCACTGATGGCAGGAACAATCAAAGAACACAGTATGGTTTTATTGCTGGGTAGTGTTTCCACGTGACAATGAAGTCGCAGCCTAATTAAACCACAGCCCTTGTGTCTCTGCATGGCTGGGACAATAGGGACTAGCTCTCTGTTTCATTCAAATGCTAGTGTAATCTGACAGGTGCATTATGTGCGTGCCTAAATCAATGAACAGTAAAGGGAAGTAGCAAGCTGCCATGAAAACAAGATGGAACCATGAGAAATACTTCAATTATTGTATTTTGGACCTCATGAGTGATTTTGGGACATAATGACCTATGAATGCACATTGAAAACACTAATACTGCTGGAGCTAAAACTGAAGTGATACTCATTTACAAAGCAAGCTTTTTTGTTAAACATGTAGTGCAAAAGTGAGAAAAAAGTACTGTTGTTGGTAGTTTTAAAAGTTTTGTTTGGGGATGATCTAAGCTTAAATTGATTTGTTAATTATCAAACTTTATGACTCATTAAATTAATTGTGTTCAGAAAAGTAAAGTATGAATTTAATTTACTGTTAGCTGCAGGAGTGCCTTCACTCTGCACATTATTTAGGTTTTGTTACATTTTAAGAGAATAGTTTTTATATTTGGTATTTACCTGTAGAGACTATGGAAACTGATGGTATATTCCTAGTGGTGCTGTTTGCATTATAATACTCATGAAGATAACTATTTTAAAACTTAGTAGCTCCTGCTTTTCAAAATACTACATCTGTTAATAATTGCATTTTACTAAATTTTCCTGTGGTTATCTCAGCAGACTACTCCAAGTCTGGAATGGGTGCTTGTGAAAAGTATGGCAAGAGTGTACCTTACACGCAGTACTTCTAAATAACCCATGAAGTAATTGTAATATCTGAATTAACTTTAGCTGTAATAATGCTGTAAGTTTTTGTTGACATTCTGTGGTGTGTGCTATTGTAGTAAAACTACACAGTACAGTTTCACATCATGTTTGTAAAAATAATTTCACAGACTAAGTACATTTGTGCGTATAAACTCACAGCTGTTTAAAACTAATATGGCGTATGAGTAATATGTAACCTACTGGACTAATGCCAAAGCAGTGTACGCTAAGAATTTATGCCCTGTTTTTTTTTAGTTGCTTTCATAATGACATTTTAACAGTTAGGAATGTAAACAAATACTTTTTTATTGTGTTTTCTTTTCTTCAACAGGATACTACAAGTATAGAAAAAATGTCAAACTGTTGTGAAGACATGTAAGTGTTGTAAAATTTCTACATTTATTTGCTGAAAAGCTAAAGGAGTAGCTGCTTCTTTTAACTGTGTGAGAGAGAAAAGGAACTGAAGGCACTGTTAGGATTATTTTGTGTGGTACTGTGCCTTGTACTTCCTATTTCTAGCAGTAGCTCACTAATCTTTTAATATTGGTTGTACACAAAGTAGCCTCACATTATTCCCATTCCTTCCAAAGCCAGTGGAACTATATTTTCTTTCAAAAGTACAGATCAAAAGACACCTTCTGCTGTGCCTTGACATACATTTCATTGATTCTGAGGTTCTCCTCTGCTTCAGAAGTTGCCTTCGGTTGATTGACGACACAGATAGTTTCTGTTCTCCGAAGTTAAGTCTCAGCTGCGTGCCGTAATGAAAGAAAAGCTGTATTTGTGATGCTGGGACACAATTCATCAGAGTCCAGTAATGGATCCCCAGCCAACCTGTATTGTTCTAGCTGACTGAAGTGCACCATGGGCGTGCTGTCTTTCACTAATAATGCTGTCTTCTGTAGATCGAGGCCCCGAAAGCCATGGCAGCAGACCTTCTCAGAAGTTTTTGGCACTCACTGGAAGATCCTGTGGTTTATTCCTTTCAGGCAGAGGCAACCACTGAGAGTTCCCTACCACTTTGCCAATCACGTCTGAACAGATGGATGGTGGGCACAGATGGGTCCTCCGTGCTCGAAGTGTGTTACAGGTTTTATGATAATAGGACTATGACAGTCTTCAAGTCAATTAAAATCCACCCACCAATCGTAGGCATCACAATGTGCCCCAGGCTTTATTTTAATAGCGGTCTTGATTCAGTTCTGAGATTAATACAAGTTTTATGTTTAACTTTAGGCATATTTACTTTCAAGTTAGCTTTCCAAAGGGCTTTCTTTCTTCTTTGAGGTTAATACCAAAACCAAATGACTGGAATGCAGTCTTACTCCATTTGTTTGATACTGGCTCTTCTGATTATTTTTTTTTTTTTGGGTAGGAAACACTGAAGTTTACATTGATTGTTAGCTTTGCCACTAAGTGTCTTATTCTGCCTTGAATTTTTTGTAGTGTTTTTATCAGTTTTTATCAGAATATTATCTAGATAATATTCATGTCTTTTTTCTGCTACATGTGTTTACAATTCCCTGATACTGACATTTATTTATGATCTGCAGTAGTAATCCTGCAGCACCATGCTATAAAAGGTAACATTTAAAGCGGAGGCAGACTTCTTCCTAAACCTTTCTCAGAGAGGTTTTTATAAATACATGTAAATGTATGTGTTTATATAGAGAAATCTTACGTCTTACAGTTATCTTTCTGCATAGAGATGACCTTAGTGAAAAATATTTGTGTCTTTATGTCAACAAAAGTGATAAAATGTTCCAGAGTAAAATATGCAGATAGAAAGCATGTTTTCCCTATATCCCAAGGATTTCCTTGCAATAATTCAACAAAGAAGTTGTATGGTGCAAATACTAGGATGATTACTTTTTAAAAATACAGATTTAATTAGTTAGCATAATGTACCATAAAGAAGAGTATATTGTCAATAAATTTATACATTTTATATTTACTTTTGTTTAGTCATGATTAGCTGGAATTGGGCTGTGTTTGTATATGGGATACATATGTGAAAAGATTTTAAAATATTTATACTTAAATACAGATATTTGCTACTAACATGTATAGTAAAGTGTATTAACTGATTTAATAGGGTACTATGTTGGTGTATGATAGCTTGTTGAGGGCCCTTTAAGTATGGAAGTAGTTAACCAAAGAAAGCATCCTTAAGATTACATCTGGTAAAATGGCAATGATTCCCGAAGTACTGGCTCAGCTTTGCTGTATCTGGAAAAATTACATACTTTATTATAGCTCTCTGTATCTATACAAATATCAGCATGAGATTTTGTGATTTTTGAAAGTTCTGTGAATTTTTAGGAGATAGTCACAGCTGCAGCGTTTTCAGTTATGCTGCTTACTGTGTTTGTGGTCTAGTCTAACAGGAATAGGATCCACCTTAAATGACAGCCACGCAACAGGATAATAAAGGGCACAAAATCTGGTTGTAATATATGTAGGTTGTGTTTGGAGACAGTAATAGTTTGTTTGTGAACAGTTTGTTCTAAAAGAAGGGCTAGATTTGTCATGAGTGGTATTCATAAAAAATTTTTAGATCAGCTCTTTTAAAATCTTAACACAGTCACTGCCAATGTTGGGTGTCCCTTTATTGAATTAACAGGCTTTGATGATCTATTGAAAGTTCCAAAAGGTGCATCTTAAAAATCACTTGAATTTTAAACTTTTGTGAACTTCTAACAATTGAAGCAACTTTACTTTCCCTCTCCTTGGAAAAATAGATGCAATATTTACTTCATTTAAATTTCAAGCCTAATGTTCAACCATCTTTTTCACGGCATTTTTAGACGTGAGTTTAGACTTTCTTTAAGATGGTATTGGCAGCAATATTAAACAAAAGAAAGCTTGAGGAAAGTGGATGGAAAGGCCGGAGCAGTGCTTGAAATTAAAAAGAATGTGCATATACATTATAAAGTAATGGCTGTATTCTCTCTTTTTTTAAGGAATTCCGCTATTACAGTCTCTGTGAAACACACAGGGGAATAATAGCAGTTTTGTTTTACGTGCCAATGTTTGAATCTGTTTCATCAGCAAAACACAGTGGGTTTTTTGAAGTTTTTCATGCTAATCAATTGTCTTAGCAGATCATACGGTTCTGAAGCTTATTAAGAAAGAGGATCAAGAATTTAACTGTGCTTGAGGCATCCACTGTGGGGGCGTATCATTATTCTTTGTTTTCCAGTATCATAGTTTCAGTTAATTTAACTGCGCTTGGAGAACCAAATGTGTCATAGAGAATCTGCTGGACGGTAGGAACCTTAGTTCATTGCAGTGAGCTAAGTTCACTTAACTTAGTTCATTTTAGTTCAGTGCACTTCAACAGTGCATTTAATCTTCGTGCACGGTATACGGTGAAGTAAGGCGGCCATTACATTGTGCCTGCTTCGTGGGGACACAAATCCGCAAGCAGCCCGAGGATCGTACTGCGGGCTGTGCTCCGCTGGGCACAAGAGGGTACCGGAGCGGAGGAAGCAGCGCTGGCGGGCCGCGGCCGGGCCGGGGGAGGCCGGGGCCGGCCGGGACGAGGCGGGGAGGCCGGGGCCGGCCGGGACGAGGCGGGCCGGCCGGGACGAGGCGGGCCCGGTGCCTCAGGCGGCGGGCACCGCCGCACGCGCCGTGCCGCCCGCGGGGGGCGCGCGGCCTTGCGGGCGGTGGGCGGAGCGCCTCCTGCCGCGCTTCCCAGGCGCCCCCTGCCGGCCGCCTGGCGCAACGACGGCGGGCTGGCGGCCCGGGGCCGCGGCCGTGCGGCGGCGGGGATGGGCCGGGGGCTGGTGGCCGGGAGCTGGTGGCCGGGGGCTGGTGGCCGGTATCTGGTGGCCGGGGGCTGGGGCTGGTGGCCGGGGCCTGCGGCCGAGCCCGCGGCGGGGCTGGCTGCTCCGGGCTGGGCACCTCTGGGGTGTGCAGGCCCTGCTTCGGCCTGCCGCGGGTGAGAGTGCAGCCTGCCAGCTGTAGCCGGACATCTTCAGAACCATTTGTCTTCCCTGTCAAACACTCCGTTATGCGTTGAAAAGTAAAAATCTGTAAATTCTGAGGCGCTTGCTTAAATGACCACAAGGAGAACTTCGAGGCCGAAGCATCATTTCAGTGAACGATGTACGTGAACATCTTGCCCGATTCTCAAATGAAAACGGTAATTTCACATTCACGATTTCTCGGATGTTTTCGTATTGTTGGATTTTTTTGGTAAAGACATTTTTCCTTAGTCTCCCATTCATCTGTAGCATTAGAAATCAATATGTAACATGATTAAGGCAGCTACTTTATTTTTTGCCCCACTTCTGAGTATGTGGAGACGGGAGAATTTGGAGAGGCTTCATTTTTAGGAGGCACTGAGCTTTATTCTTTGAATGACAGGCCTCTGAAAGTGTAAAAGCAATCAAAATATTTTTTAATACTTCAGCCAAAGACCCTGTCATGTTATTAGTTTATTAGAGTAATGTTTCTGAAACGGATGCTCGGAAAGAGTTGTTCCAGCAGGAAAAGATCAGGTAGACTTTTATGATCTAATTCGAAATCCTTTAAACCTTGAAATCCTTGAAATCATTTGAACCTTTACGTTGAAATCCCGCTTCTTTCCCTCCAGCTCTCCTTCATGATTTTTTATTTTAGTAGAAACTGCATTCTTAAGACTAATTAGTGCTTGTCATTGTTATTCATTTAAAAAATCTTATAGACGGTATTAATGAATTTCATCCTAATAGAACATCAGAACTACACATGCTTTATTGAGCACAGTGGATATTAGCTATGAACTTAACAATGTTTGATTTCCTGAGGGGTACAAAGAGAAGTCAAAGCACTAAAGAAAAACAACCTGAAAACATCAGTAAAAATAACTGGTTCATTTGCAGTATGGGGTAGCTCCTGGTAGGACTGAACAATGCTACCTTATTATTTTCTCATAATATCAGAGATTTGAGATTTCATTTGAAAAATCTGGATGTCTAAAATAAAAGATTCTGCATTAAAAAATGTTTACCAGTCTATCCTCTAATCTGTTGGTTTGAAGGACAGGTTGCATCGAACAGCTGGTAGAGTAGTTGAGATACGCAATCATTTTCAGTCTTGAGGAGCATTCATGAGTAAGAAACTGTCTAAGAACCGAGTGGTAGGATAGGTTTTGAACTAGGCAGCTTCCTCCTTGTTTTGAATCTAAAGTGGGCTAACGTGAAGGGAAAATTCATAAAAGCACAGAGAAAATGGAGATGTGGCCAAAAATATTGTTTTGATTTGTTACCAAAGTTTACCACATCAAGTGAGATTGCAAAGAGCGGGAATTACGCAGTTAAATACACGTGCCGTCATTGTATGATGTCTTTCAATGTTCATCTTACAGTTGTCCAGTTTTATTCAATAAATGATACTTTTCAGAAATTATGAAGTCATGCTTTGTTTTGTGCTATAGCAGGCCATTGTATGCCAATGTAAGGAGTGTAGGTGGCGAAGACAGGATTTCTGCAGTACTGTGAAAGAGAATCTTTTTAAAGTCAACTTTGCATTCAGATGAAACATATGATAATAAGATGAGTTTTCTGGTAACCTGAAATTGTTAGTTAACATAAAACACTTCTGTAATGCATTATTTACCGTATTTGGCCAGCCTTCCTGCCAGCAGTACATCACTTAGAGCAGAGTGTTTCTGTCACATATTTGAGGATGCCGGCACTTAGATGTATTATTTAACTTGGCTGTCTCCACCCTTTGTCTTCACTACGCACTCAATTTTGCTGCAGCTCACAAATAAGAAGCCAATGTAGCTTTGCTGGAACAGCCATATCACAAAAGCAAAGACTATTGACTGGCTCTTCTCAATATCACAACTGGAAAGATCATTGCATTCCTTAAAAGTGTTTTCTTTGTATGGTGGAGTCGTGACCTTTCTGGACAAAAAGTGTTGCTTATTCTACATATATTCCCATCAATACTACTGTATTAGAACTTCTAAACTATTCCTAAAATAAAAACTGTGTACTTTCTGAAGAATAAGAGTTGCATAAAACAATGTGGATCTTAATTAGTACCACCTAGTACTTCTCATTCAATCCTGTACTTCTATGTTGTGTTATGTGTGCAAGCAAAATAAATTGGGTTTTTTTAGCATTGCGTATAAGAAATACACTTTTATTCATTGTCTTGTAACCAATTGAAAGTTAACTGTCAGAAGACAAAGGTACTGTTCTGGTTTTTGCACTTCAAGAAATTACTAACTTTCGCTTAGCCACAAAGTCTCATATCTGATGTTAAAGTTTGTGGACAAAGGTTTGAATCTGATGAAGTGATCGCACTGAGAATTGTAGCTGTCCAGCAGTGCCGATAAAAATAATCTGAGACAGATGATTTTTATGTATCTATGATTTTTATGGCTTGTGCTGTGTATATGCATAGCACAAGCCCAGTGTGTATGCTTCTCAGGGACAGTCCCTTCTCAGTCAGACAATTTACCTCTGAAAGAATTTTTCTTTTCTGCCCTCAATACAAATTGCTGTTAGTCACACCTGATAGCCATTTTGTAGCTCTCTGTTAGCTCTTACCTAGGTTGAATGAGTAGAGGGCACGTGGTGTGCTTTTTCAAGTCCTGGTAGGCCTCAGCTTACTACTGTCTTCCAACTGCATCAGGTTAGTGGTCAGGTAAGAGGTAGAGGCTCATTTTGTCACCCTTTGAGATGGCCCGTAGATTTTGTGGTGTGCTAACTAGAGTGAATCCTTGAAGGGCCTTTGAAATGAGGTCCCAGATCTGTAGAAGCTTACTTTGCACTTTGTTTTAAGCAGATGACTTGCTTAAGTCTGGCTAACCTAGTTTGCCTGCCAAGTAGTTGGTTCTTGGCGTTAATGACATGATGAATTTTTGTGTTTGAAAAAAAGGGAGTTAGTTAGATTTAAAAATAACCTCAGTCAGTGACTCGGAGGTTGAAGCTGCAGGTCGTGTCTCCCATAAAACCGGGATAATCATGACTTCTCATTCAGCTCTGGATCTTTTGTCCAAAGTATTTGCTGTTTGACACTCAGTATTTCAGTAATATGTCTACATAGTAGGAAGGGTCAATACAGAGTGCAAGTGAATGTTTTCAAGAAGCATTTCCTCAGCCTAGGAAGAAATTCTGCTTGTGAGCAATCACCATTGTGATTTATCTAAGAGATCAGACCTTTCTTGGCTGTACTTGAGTCTCATTTACCCAGACAAAATCAATTCTGTTGCCATGAATTCTCTACCATACCTACCAAGTTACTACCTTGAATGAGTTGTGTTCATTCCTCTGCTCACTTTCAACTTCAATGGCTCCTTTTCTGTCTTCTCACTGAGCACACAGCAGCATAGAGTAGTCCTACCTGCAATCATGTTCATATCGTCTTGGCCAGAATAGACACTGTGGTAGAGTAGCCTGGGAAGGTGTGGAGATATGGAGTACTGGCTTGATTTAAAAAATATATACTATAGTTTTTGATATGCAAATTCTCTGGTTCCTCTTAGGTTTGGGTTGAGAGCAAGCAGTCAGTTGCTTAAGAGATTTGAAATCTTTTACGGATTCTGTACACTGAAATATGCAGAAAGAAGTTGTCACACCTCTTTATGGGTTTTGAACAAGAGCTGCCTTTTTTTGCTGTAATAAAGCACAGCTGGAGCTTTTTGTAACCTTAAGCATGATTTTGTATATAATTCAAGTTGTTTTTACCTTGTTGTTGTCCAAGTCAGCGTCTCCTGACCTAAGCCAGTACATGCGATGTTCTGGTGCTGCCACAGGTACATTTAGCAGCTGGAGATCCATGGCTCTTGTGTCAAAAAATAACTTTTTAAAATTGGTCCACTTGTGAGACTTGAATTCTTACATACTTGGAATTTTAAGAATAAATCTGATATCCTGTGGATCAGTCTTTATTAACAGGCATAACTGTTTTAAAATGTATGTTCTGAGCTGTTCGTCAGATACTCCTGATAATTTATTTTTACTCATTACTTTATAAACACATGGTTAATAAAACACCAAGTGGGATGTCCTGACATATCACATTGTCATTCACATTCAGGATAATTCAGGATTCACATTATGATGTCCAGGATAAAACAACTAATGATATTGATATGGCAATTGAGATATAGATGCTATCTTTTGCTTTACAGTCACTAGGAAATGATATATGTGAAATACAATGCTAGAAATATTTGTCTATACAAATTATTAAAAATCTTTGATTAGGTGAATGTACTTATTTGAAAATACAGAAGCGTTACAAAGGATGATTTCAATGCTGTTTAAAGTTATTTAAAACATATTAAATGTGACAAATTCCTACTTGGTATGCTGTTTATATCAAAATATAATTACCATAGTTACTACTACACAGTGTGTCAGGCACCTCATTTATCTGTTGACTGTTTTATATATGTGGTTTTAAAGGTTAATAGTTTTAATAGTTGAGAGTGTTGAAAATATACTGCGAGTTGTCTCCTGCATTAGCAAAGATAAATGTAATTATTTCTCTTATACTAGTAAGTTGAAGCTAATTCTAAATTAGTCAAAATATCAGGGCTTCAAAACTAAGTGATGGTGAGTGATGCTATGGATTGCTTTTGGGAAGAATCGGTATTGCTAAATACAGCGTCCATACTTATGCGACAAGCTGCGTGCCTGGATACTTCAGAAAGTGGTGTTCTTCAAAAGATTTTTGTACTACTTTCTCAGTGGCTGAGCATTTGAACGTCAAGATTCATTGAAGTACTTGTATCTGTGAGCTGTGTTAGGCCTAGGACTTCAGTTCTGCTGAAATTGCTCAATGGTGTCTTGTGTCTTGCCAAAATATGGTGGAGTGATTAAAGTCAGTTGTTGCAACAAAGGCCGTCTAAGTATTGCCTGTATAACTGTAAGATTAATTCAGATTTACAGTAGAACACGTGCTTTTCAAGTTAGAAAATATGAAACTTAAATTGTAATTTATGTGCGTTCATGGGTGAGTAAGTATTTCTATGCACATTCCGAAGACTGATGTACTGTAGATCACAGTGTAAGTTTGTAGATAGAAAATTATCATTCTGTCTCTTTAAGAGCTTCAATCTAAGTGCCAGGTAGCAAAGTAATACTGATTTTTGCAAATTAGCATCCTGAATTTTGTAGTTCACACATGGGCATGTGATTGTGTTTTACTAATTTGTTCTTTGTTTGATCTTGACTGTTTTCAAACAATGCTGAATAATGTTTATACTGGACTTATTGAAAATTACGAGGTATAAGACTGGTTATGCCTGAATGGGTAATGTATGAGGTGAATGGCTGAATCATATCAAACCAGGGAAACTTACTCTGGTATTCTTTTAAACAAATCTAAAAGTGCAAGAGTATGTCCAGCTGAGAAACCATGTATTGTCTTTTATTTCTCTTTCTTTATTTTATTTATGTAATATTTCTGGTTTTTCTTTTGGGATTGATTTAGGTTATAGATTATTTTTTCATTCCTGTTGAGATTTCTTACATACTGTATTTTTTAGAAACCTTATTTTTAAATTAAAAAAAAAAATCAAAGTTTCTTTTTCTCCTCTGGATTTCATTTACATTGGTTTAAAGTTGGGTAAATACTTCGCTAATATTTTCCAAATCTGATTTTAGATTTTCCTAATTCTTTTATAAATTACTCTCATTACTCAATATTTTTTATTGTGATAAGATTAAGCTATAATCCCAAATGATCGTTTTCAAAAACTGAACTGTGAAAAATCACTGAATAGTTAGTGAGGTACTTATTATCGGAGCTTCGTTGTTTGTTTTTAAGAGAACAACAGAGTGTTGGTGGAAGCATTGAAAACGTTCTCTGATAGGAGTATCTATTGGTATAACAACACTAGTTACAGTATTGGTTAAATTTCTTCCCTAAATAATTAAATTATGTGTATGCAGCTATACTGATGCATTAAACCTCCTTCCCTCCCCCCTCCCCTATTTCTTTTTTTGCTTTCTGCTGTTTTTAAGTGAGGTAAAAACAATCAAATCTCTAAACTGTGCTGATCAGGGAAGTGCAAGCACAGGAGATCCAGGCATCTTCTGGCGTATTTATGCCAGGACAGAGTTCACAGTTCTCCGTAACCCCTACCAGAGTAGGAGCCTCTGATGTAGGTATAAACCAAAAGTTATATAAATTGCCATTTTTCAAATTGCAAAAATATTTTTTTTCCCCCTAATCTTTGGCTTGTATGTTTTTATACAGTGTATTAGATCATTCATAATCATTCTTGGAACACTTTTTGAGAGAGTTAAATGGATCTGAATCAGCAACTCTTCTGTTTTGTGTAGGTGTGAATTTATGTCAGATTTCAATACAGAGAGGTTTCACACATTTTGGTCTCTTTCAAATGAGATACTGGATTTAGACATGTAAAAAGAAGTGCAGAAGTATTGGTGGCCACAGAAAAATGTGGCAGAGAGGAATAAAATAGATGCTGCTGGGTATGGTGTGAGCAGTAGTCTCAGCTGCAGAAGAAGCAAAGGGAAGATTTTAGACACCTGGGAAGATCCACTGCATGAATAGTGAGCCAAAAAAAAAAAAAGCCAGTGGTTATGCCTGCAAGGAAATGATTAAAATAGCTGAATTGTGGCACTTCATGAATAAGGGAGTACAAACTACATGATGACAGTTTGTGGCACAAGACTTGCGTCTTTTGTTTCAACCCAAGAGCCGGATTCTGGTAATAACAGTAATAAAAATCACTTCCATGCTGATCCTTCCACAACAGCGTAAAACTGACCTGTAAAATTCTGTGTTCTATGTGTATTCCAGAAATAGCTGTTCTTGCCTGCTGCCAACAATTTCAATTTCTCTCGTCTGAAATTTCAATGGGCCTCTTTTCCCCACATAATAATTTCAAATCTGGTTGATCTCTGCTATGAAATTTATTTAGTTTAGTATTTACAAATTAGATACAACTGACTTGTGTGAGTGTGTGCCTTCTTTTTGATGTGTGGAAACAGACATCTATTCCCACTTGCCTATAAAAATAATTTTAATGTGTACACGGCAGTATTTTTAATGCCTAAAGCTCCTGGAAGTATTTCTTGATGTGTTTTGTCCTTTTATAAACTGAATGAAACAAAGTATTCAACAGTACTTTGAGTCTATAAATTAATTTTAAGAGGCTGCCAGGTAGTGCAGATCAACAAATGCATGCAAACACTGCTGTAGGCTGACCAATTACCCGTATGAGCCGCAATTATATTAGTGTGCAAGGGCAATTGGAGGGAAAATTGGACCCTGTGGACATCCAGCTGAGTAAACAGGCTTGAGGAAGGATGGAGGATGTGTTAGTCTGAATAAAATACAGCTAAGCTAATTTTAAAAAAAACAGGCCAGAATTTGTATCACTCACAGCACATTCTTTGTATGTCCTCTAGTTTCACAATATTTTTCTCATTAGACTTCCCCTCTCAAAAACATTCCCTTTGCTGAAGGATTAGTTTAAGATCAGGCACAGGCAGCAGTAGGCTTTGTATGCTGTAAGCCAAAAACCTGTATTTCAGTCGCATAGAGCTGAACATGAAATTAACTGGACAGGTGCTGCTGAGGAATAACAACTCTTTCAGGCCTAAGTAATAATTTATCCCCAAATATAACACGATCTTGCTGGTTAGGGTATGCTTCACAACCTCACTTTTTCATTCCATGAAGCTAGGACTTTCCTGGAGCTGCTACCAAAATCCCTGCTTCCACAGTCTGTTGGCTGCCATTTGGGTGATGGGCTCCTCTTTTTCTCCAAGTGGTGTAAGTGCAGACAATGCAGTAATTCGAGCCCTGCAAAGGTGAAATTCGGCAACTTGTTTTGACAGCTAATGGATGCTGACCTGCTGGGTTAGACCGCAAGTCTGGGACTCAGAATATCTGCCTTCAGTTCTCTGCGTGACCTCTGGTTTTCTTGGGTGGAGCTGCAATGCCGAAGGCGAAAGCTGCGATCCGCTGCTCGAGCGCTGCCGTGCGTACTGCCGCACCCTGTGACACAGAAGCCAAGGCTGTAATCCCATATTGGACTCCCAGAGCTCCCAGGATGACCAGAGCAACGTGTACCCCTGCCTCGGGCTACTGCTGCCTGAGGAGCTGCATGCTTGCTTCCCTCCTGCAGGACACCGGGGATCCTTCCCCAAAGCCTTCAAATGATGCAGCCCAAACTCAGCTGGGGTGCACGGGCAGGGTTTGCCAACTACAGCAGCAGTCATTGCTATGTTATGGCTATAGCAAGTGACGGTGCATATCTTTGAGCAGAGAATTGCAGTTAGAGCAGTCCCCAGGTATTCGGTGCTCCTGCCAGCTCTGAGTAATTCCAGCACATCTTGGGTGCTCGCCATTGCCATTCACAAAGTCCTGACTCCCACGGTGTCTTCACTGGAGGTCAAAACTCCAGTATTCGCTGCTGTAACGTCCTTTTCTAGGGACCGGGTAGCAGGTTTTTATTGCATCCAGTCTCCATTTCTTTTTGCGTCTATGGCTGATGCAGAGGAGGCCCACAAGTGCTTTCTGCCTCAGAGTTATGCTAAGGCGAACATTGTTAAAGGTGATGAAAGGTTTGGTGCTGTCACCTTTTTATTTCCACAAAATATCCTGACAAATGAGATGCAAAGTTTTTTGAATCATGCTGAAAATCACACGGTAACTTTGATAACATGATAATGATAACTTTGTCTGTTATGTACGGTTGCAAACTTGATACTTGCTCTCGTTTGCAATATTGTGATAATTATGAAATAAATTATTAAGCATCATGACAGTTGGAGGAGAATCATTACAGTTGGAGAAAAGAAATACGTAGCTGTGTAAGAAAGACCTTCCAGCTTTAGAATGAATGAAACAACATGATGAAAAAAGAAAAAAAGTAACACACTTCTCAGAAAATTTCACACTGCAAGCTTTCTGGCAGCAGTGTCTGATTTAAATGAAAAAGAGAGAATCAATTAAAAAAACCTACTTTAGGGGACTTTAAAAATACAAATACTGTGCTTTTTGCCTTGAGTTAAATATTAAATGCAAGTAATTGCATTTAATGTGCATCCTATTGCACCTACGTTAGCTTTCTACATACTGTGGATAAGTAAGTTCAACTTACTGTACTGATGTTGATCATATCTCTAAATCAGACTGTTTTGCTACCAAATTCAGGGTTGAGGAGTCTGACTAGGTCGTCTAACACTCATTTTGGCCGGGCTTCCTAAAGACCAAGATTTCTCCAGGCTCTGAGTTGGTAGTCAATGATCTGATAGATCTGTAAATACCTTGAAGAATAATTTTCCACAGTATCTGTGAAAATAAGTACCCAGGTGTACAATTTTAGAAGTATCATAACTGAAGGACAGGTAGCAACTCAAGTGCACCTTCCTTACCTCTGGTAAGGTACAAGGGAAGGCACATGTGAGAGATTTCATCAACTAAGCTAGTCCTAGAAGTATTTCTGTCTTGTGGCTTTTTGCATTTTAAAAAAAATGTTTTTTACCTAATTTGGGGCCATAAAATCTATGCCATCTATACAGAAGCATAGAATTGCAAACTTATACTCTGAGAAGATGGAATCCCAGTTTTTTAAGTAATTTTGGAAGCCCTGTTAATAAACAAAAATAACCCTACTCCAAAGAAAAAGATGTACTGTATTTTTTGGAATGGTTTTATCTTCTGAGATGCGCTTCTTGAGGTGTGACTATAGAAAGGGAAGTGTTAGTGAAGACAGGTACATATTTTTTTTTTTTTAATTCCTGAAAGTTTATTTTAACGTGTAAATAACAGCTGTCAACCCACCAGCTTCCTGCACTTCTGTCAGTCTTCATTATTCATGGCTTGTTTTCTTTTTAGAATTGACAAATGCCTGAATAAATGCACAGATATCTGTAATTAATCTTTTTATATTTTGCTCTTTTTAAAACAAAACTTTTGAAGCCTAGAAAAAGTTGGTTTTAAATAGTGTAATTGCAGAAGATACTTTGAGTTCAGTTTTCCCAATTTATTCACTTCATATAATGTTGTCACTGTTCTCAGATATTAAAATCAGAAATTATTGGAGTGATTTGAAAAAGAATGTTCTGTAAAACATATTTGATGTCTGTTCTAATTGCTAAGTAAAAAGGGGAGAGCACTGCTAGGGGAGATAAATCTTGAAGAGAAAGGCAGAGCTTTTATCTAGAGCAAGCACATGGTGCTCCTGCAAAGAGGGGAACAGCGGAAGCCTTGTGCCCTCAGCTTTACTGGCAACTCTCATGCTAACCATAGGTAAAGAGGCAGGGGAAGTCTTTGTGTAAGAGAAAATAAAGAACAATTTGTGTGGGCAGCGAGCGGGAGGTTTGCTGGTAGGTTTGGCAGGGTCTGGCTGGCAGGTACACACATCCCACCGGCAGAAAGGCAAACCCTCGGGAAGGAGGGACCTTCGAGGGGGTAAGGTGTGTGCTCAAGTGCAGCAGCCTGCGACACTAAGGAGTAAGCAGTATCGCTTGAAAGCATTCATCAGCTCTTTTTTCCATCAGTTGCATATGTAGGAGCACTTAAAGAGGGGAGGAGGAACCTGTCTTATGTTAATAATTATGTTGGATTTCATATTTTTAGCTTATATACACCAAAAAAACATTCAAGTAGCATGTAAGTGTGCCATTTCACACACACAGAGTGGAAAATTGCCGTCTCAGACGACAAAAAGAAAACTTTGATTAATGTACTGTGATAGGTATTTGTTGCTGAGAAGTAGTCTTCTCCAGATACTTCATTTATACTCCTTTACTGACAGAAATGTATCTTCTCCCTCCCACGCTAGTTAGTTGCATCATAGATCTGTAAGGAGTTGCTATTCTTTGGAGATACGGGAAGAGAAGATAAAATGTGGAAATCAATCGTAGTACAGACAACTGGTTTCCTGAGATAACTGTAAAATTTCTACTCTCTCTCTTTCCAGTTGCTTTTCCTTTGAAGAGCTCAGGCTGGTGGACCAATAACCTAGAGTGCATCTGCTCAGACATCAAAGCCGCATTTGCAGTGTCTTGCAGAACTTCTTTCTGGAACTGACTTTTTATAGTCTTTGCTCACCTGTCACAACAGATGCATAAATATGTTGTAAATTCAAAATCTTAACCAGGCTTATGAAAAACAGACAACATAATTTCATTCAGCTCCTCTGCAGTCTCCTAGAAAAGTATTCTTGAAGGTGTCAAGAAACTGGAAATCCATCACTTACCTTGGGAGCCTGATCCTTCAGTTAGTTTATAACTTTTTTCCATTCCCAGTTTTCCACTGTTCTCTTTTCCAACTTGAAATTTTAAGCTTTTCCTTTGAATATATTGGACTTGTGCTGTTCTTTCTAACTGGAAGAATCCTTGAGCAGTCAGCATTTTCTTTACCCAGACTTACTGGTAAGATAAAATGAAGTTGCCTTTCAGCCATATATTTATTTGATAAACTAAGTGAACGTGCACTTACTTACAGTCTTGCTGAAGGGCATTACTGAATAAGCAGTTTTATTGCTGTGTGATGGCGTTTGAAAGAAAGTTACAAATACAGACCTTATATTTCTTTAAGAGCTCTATTGTGGTCAGTGCCACCCACAGAAATAAAATCCTCTTCCTACTTAAGCTTGATCTGCCGATTATTCGCTCAATTATTGTATTAGTGTTTTTTGCTGCAATGTCGTTCTGGGATTTTGCCCGCTACATTTCTAAATTCAAGGTACGGTTCCCCAGACGTAGCTGCATTCTTTGTTCCCATGTGTAACTTTGCATTTAGCTCTAACAAGGCAAATTCTTTTGAATTACATCCAGCTTATTAACTGTATCAGCCATTCCTTTATCACGATGCTCAGCAAATTTTACCAGCAAATTATTTTTTTTAGAGTGCTTTGGTTCATGTGTTTGATGATATGAATCCTCATACTGCTTCTTGTGAGACCACATTAGCACTATCCCCATTCAGTTTTGATCCTTACAGAGAGCTACTTTTTGTGCTCTGTTAGCCTGGCTTTAAACTAGTACTGATGCTGAGAAACTATTAGGAGAAGGCAGTGCAGAGTATCTCCCAAAATATAAGCAGATTAGAATTGTGCAATAATCTTTGTTATAAATCTTTTAGTCTCATCTCAGAATGAAATTACGTCTGTAAATATTTGTATTTATGTTCCCATTTAGATTAGAACAGGCGCTGTAGTGAATCCTCTCATTTGTGATTAATTGAATCACCTTTTCCTCTTATTTTTCTTGCTCCTCATCAGGCAACTTTTACAGACTTTTGCTTGAAAATGATTTAGTGTAGCAGCATTCAAGCTGTGGTTAGGTATTAGCGTTTGTCTTAGTCACTGGTAAACCCTCTGCTCTTTGTCCCAGTGGTCAGCCCTTGGGGTCAGTCACAAGGGACAGCAGATTTTAGAGGCCCAACACCAGATTGCCTAGAAGCAGAGAAAAGTGAAGAGTGATGTCGGTACTTTTTGCTATTACAGACGCCTTAGGGTGGCCAGGGCAACGGCGTGGGGCCAGCAAGTTCAATGCAGCATTTATGGGCACCACTCCTCTTCTAGATAGGCAGCTGGAAGGGTAGTGAGAGCACTTAAAATGACGCAAGTTGAGATAGCGGCGTCACTCCTCTACACGCCCATTCCTCCTCTGGCTGAGGCTAGCACCCGTGTTGGCTGTGCAGTCCCAGCTCGTCCCAGAAGTGGATGCAAACTCTGTCATCAAGGCCCCTGACAGACCATGTGCAGTACTTGCATTAAGCATTCTTTATTGTTAATCTTACTGTCTGAGTTTCTGCATGCTGAATGCTTTTCAAATACTGTCCCTTCCCCACCTTATATTATCCAGGTCACAGAAGCCTGGATAATCCACTTCAGAAGAAACGGCCATATCCCACACGTGAGATAAGGAATTTGGGCTGCCTAACATCCAGGAGTGCATAGGCAACTAGAATTTGAAGTACATGTATTTTTCAGCTCATGCTGATGAACTTTTTGGATACACCGATGACACACATCTGGATCAAGGAGAAATATTATATCAGAAACTGTATTTAGTCTTCTGCCTTTGAATTTGGATCAAAATAAAGAAAATAATAACAGATGAGGATGCCTTAGGTGATCATGTTGAGATTTAAATTTGTTTCATTTTCAAATATTGGAGTTTTATGTATATACCTTTAATGTAGAAGCTGCTTGTAGGGAAATTGAAAATACCTTTCTGCATCCAAGCTGGCTACTCTAAACAGTTGCACATTCAGGGCATATTTCTACAAAAAAACATGCAGCACGTGTATGGGTGAGGAAGAATTCCGGTTATTCATCACTAACAGCCAGGACTGGAAATTTTAACCATATGTGTCTTCAGTCACCAGTAGTACAACATCTTCAGCAAACAGAGAGGGTAAGAATTCTTCTGGGCAAGCCTTTAAGAATCAGCTCTTCAGCTTTACTTCAAGTATTAAATCCTGGCATGGAAAAATCAGGTTATGGTTTGTCCCCCTACCCTAATACTCTCAGAACACAATAGTCAAGAACTTTTTTCTTAGACATGTCAAAGGATCTTGCATCCTGGTAACTCTGAAAAAAATAGTCTTACAGGGGCAAATACAGCAGGTGCTATCTTCATATCCTTGGGTAGGGAGAAGTCACCGCAACATGTATGGACTGGGAAAGGAGATACAATGCATTTTCCACCAAGTGTTCTTTGTTTTGCATCTTGAAGAATCAGGAACCTCGTTTGAGGGATAAAGCGTGGTTTTTTAAGCCAGTGTTGTTTTCAGGTAGAGGAGGTTACAGCCCTGTCAGCCGCAGAACACCAGGCAGGGACAGGGCTGTGGAGGAGTCTCTGAGTGGCAATGTGGCTCTGCCACCCTTCTTCCTTCTTGCTCGCTTTTCGTACAAACAGAGAGATCTAGCACCATCCTCCGTACCTCAGAGCAGCATCTCCTTGTAGCTGGGAGAGGGCCTCGTAAAGTCAGGGACATAAAATTTATCACCGCCACGGTAACGACAGAGGAAGCAGTTGAGCCGTGAGCGTGGTGGAGTTGGCTCCCATGTTGATAACGGGAATGGAGGAAGCGGCTCTGTACGCAGTGGAAGTTGTGCAGGTGGGAACTGTTTTCCCTGTAGGAAGCTTAGGCACTGGTCTGCTTCCCCAGGCGAGGTACCTGAGCAGAACTGTCTCTTTTCTCTGACAGGCTCCGTAAACTCCTCTCAGGCCAAAGGACTCTGAAGTTTTGTCACTTGAAACAAACGCTTGAGGGCAGATGAAACTCAAGCACTCCACGTTTCTGTCACCTTCCAGTTAGGCAGCAGATTATTAGCTTGGCAGATATCAAAAGACAAGCAAGAGTTGGTAACTGAAGGACTGTAAACTCTCCTTTAAAAGAGCTGCTTTCCTAAAAGGTTCAAATAAAATCTAAACTGTGAAATCCTAACACATTTTTGCTGATGTTCTACTGAGCATCTAGATGGAGAAGTCCTACAGGGTCAATTCAACAACCTCTATAGCTTCTCAGAAAAAGATAAAGGAGAAGGAATGTGACCATGTGAGCATCATACACCTTTTTAATGAGATCTTAGAACTAATTTGGCATCTCAGCAGCATAGTGTCTCTCTGAGTATCTGCTGCATAAACACAGATGTACTTGCAGCTCTCCAGGGTAAAGATATGTCTGAACCTCAGTACGTGAATATGAGGAGATGCATACACTGAATTAAATAAAGAATTTTTCAGGACCTGATTTATGACTGTTCAATGAAATCAGAATGCTATTGAACATCTAATTTTGGGCTGATTAGTGCTAGATGGAAAGTATAAACAATAGGCTTTTCCATTAGAAAATGACAGCTTAAATTGGACTTTTTTTTTACAAGAAAATGTTTGGTTTTGAAGAATTTTTCAACACAATGTTTTTCACATTTTTGAATCAATGCCGTTTCACTCCATTTTCTCACTCAAAGTGACTTTCTGCTCAGTATTTTTTTAAATCTCAAGTTAGGCACACAGCTCTGCTCTTGGCAAAGTGGTTCTGAAATGACATTTTTGCAGCCCATAGACCTCAAGTTGCCAAAATAAATTATTTTCAACAGCACTGCAACCATGCTTGTGTTATTTCAGTAAGCCTTTATCTTTGCTAGTCACTAATGTTGTTTATTAGTTTGTCTCTGGTGGTATTGCATGGGGCATGAATAGTACCACTTAGTACCACGGGATAGGTTTGTCATGTTAACAGCAGGCCACAATGAAATATATTAGAACTATTTATATGTAAAAACTATTTATAGGTAAAAACAGTGACCTCTTCGTCACTAAGTTCATCTTCATTTTCAAGTACTAGCATTTTTGGTGAAAAAAATTCATATTCACTCAGTTGTTTGTAAGGAAGAAAGCTATTGAAAATAATGTATCAGTATCCACTAACCTTTGAAATGATCCATTAATTTGTGAAAGGAGTAACATTTTATCTCTAATCAGTCAAATGTAAAGGGAGACAATATAATACTATTCCAGTAAGAAATTTATTTGTATGAGGAAATCAGTTTATATTTAAAATGAAGAACAACCATAAAGTTGGTGAGATGTCCAAAACTGGCAGGAATGTCATTGCTTCACAGAAGGGCGAGGTTAGGATCACAGTCCCCTGCTGCTGGTCAGGAAGCAAGTAGCAAATGTTTAACCCGTTGTCACAGGATTGTTTGAAATTATCTGCCTAAACCCTAAGAATTGGCAAAGAGAGATTTCAAAATGTGAAGTGTCTTGTCCATCTCATTTTGATTTTGGCGCTTGAAACAAGAATTCTAACTATACATTTCAACTGAGGGCAAATATATTACCAAAAACTTTCTATCAGTGATGTTGGCTCTTGTACTGTTCCCTGTAGTATGTAAGAAAGAAGAAAGTGTATCATTACAGAAAAAGTTTTGATAAATCCTCCCCAAAACATGGCAGGAAGGTGTGCAGGTTAGCTGTATATTAATAGTAAATGTAAAAGTAAATATGGACAGGCATTTAGAAGCATGAGGGGCTGAAGATGCACATCTGGTTTAGTTTAATTTTCTTGAATGAGATGTAAAGAGCTGTTCCTCCAAGGCGTGACTCTGAATTCTTTCCAATGTCAAAATGCTTCTGGTTCAGAGTGTTAAACAGAGATGCAAGAACCAGGGCAAGCAAGCCTGCATGTGAAGATTAGTGCCTCTATCCTTTCTGCTACTGTCAGTTCAGACGCTTTTGTTCTGTTAACCACAGCTCCCTGGAGCTTCCCCGTGGAATTGCTGAGTTATGAACGGGTGCATCATGCTGGGACACACAGTCCACTCTTCCCAAGTCTTCCTGCAAATTCCCTAGAGAGCCTACTTTTCATAAATTAGACATTTCAAGTCTGACAAAACTACAGATACTTAAAAGAAGAAGATGTAGCATTGATGGAATTGTTGAATTTCAGCCACAGTCATGTGTGATTGACCAGATTTCCCACATGTGTGCCTTTTTCAAAACCGCGAGATTATTCTTTGTCTGAGCGTACTAGCAAGCCAAATTGATATGTGTAGACTTCTGAGAGTCTTCCCATTAAACTGCAGCTGCTGTTTTCTGAAAAATTACCTCAAAGACAATTGAAAAGCCACAGGTTAATGTTACATCTAAGATGAGTCACTCTCTAGATATCCGATTTTAAATGCTTAGAAAAATAATTAGAAAAAATTATCTGTTGCAGTTGAAATTAGTGTGCATGTATGGATGCATATGAACGCTTCCACAGTTTTGGAGAAGTCTGAACAAAACCACTACTCTTCCAAATAGATCTTGACTTAGGCTGAAAGGCAGATGATACAGAGTGGTATTTAGTCAAAACACTTATCTCAAGAATTGCATCTCTTTTGTTTGAGAAAGTCAACAGTGGCAAATTTCTTTGTAGTAATTTGTGGCTGATTCTGAGTAAAGGAAGAAACAATTGGTTTTTTAGCATATTGTTTCAGTTCGTCAAATTTTAGGAGAAAAATTATGGGTGTTGGTGGAAGAGAAATTTGCTTTCTCATAAAAGATATGTGGTAAACAATATTAATCTATGTCTTAAAAGGGGGTGGAGGGGAAGGTAGTATGACTGCATCTAGGAGAATACTGATGAGGCTGTTCTGTTACTTCACATGTCCACTTGTCATTGTTAGGTCTAGTAAAGGTTTTGGCAAATGTATCTTAAGTGGACTTTCAGTTATAATTCCAAAAGCTTTTGAATGTGAAGATCTATATTGTATTACAGTAGTAGGTGAGTAGAAAGCCAGTGCTATGTAATCTGAGCTCTATTTATTTGTCATATGAAATAGATGGCAAAATAGTGCTGGAAAATTAGTTTGTGAGGAGGACAGCAACTTCAGGTCTGCTAGTTTTGTGAGCTCTTTGCAGGATATGCTATCTCTATCCATATATTTTGTGTAGTTATTTCACAAAGGCCAATGGGCATGTGAAGGTAAGAATCTGTATCATTAACTAAATAGCTTGTTTCGATTATTATCACCCAGAAGGACTGGCTAGGTGCTGGAAATTATTCATCCAATATGTCCTTAGAATGATAAATTGTGTAGATGAATTTAGCTACATTATTATATGAAGGCCTTTCAGAGAAAAGCTTTAAAAAATAGTCTCTGCTGAGACCCCAGAGCCATTTGCAGACAGATAATAATTTTCTCAGGTGGGAACTGAGTTAAATTTTACACTTCTTCCCATTTACACATAGCTTGCTGTTCTGTGCTCCATTAGGGCATGGAAACATGATGAACTGAAAGAAGTGAGGCTAGCTTCTCCTAATGCTGGGTTGCTGAGCTCCTATGAACTTCCAATTCACCATGTTTGCTGTTGCCTGCAGGTTTGGGGTATCTAATGTGGCAGCAGAGGATTTGTCAGTTTGTTGGATTACTTCATGCTCTATGCACAGTGTGCTAACTTTTATGTGGTAAAACTGGGCAAAAGGAAGACACAGGAAGACATGAATAGGAAAAAAAACCAGACAGGCCAAAACTTGTATCAAATCAGAATAATATAGTACCAGCCATTGCTAACAGTCAGCACATATGGATGGGTACATAAATCACAAGCCCATAGTCACGGGGATACTGAAAACTACTCAGTCCAGCTAGTGCTTGTGTTGGGAAAGCTCAACCCTCCCCTCTGGCACGAGACAGATAACTGCTTGAGGTCCAATGATCCTGCAATTAGTCCTGCACCAAAACTCCAGGCAAAGTATGTCTGCATTTACCCTTGCCCACGTGGCTTGCCTACCACAGGCTCCAACCTGAGGAATAACGGTCTAGAACCAGCACGTCTGTTAGGACAGTGCCAACCTACCAGCTGCCGCCCAGAACTGAGCAGGAGGGAACGTGTTGGCACCCACTCCACTGAAGAGAGGATCGTGGCAGGTGCAAACCTTCTAACAACTGGACAGACTCTGGCACAAAACGACCCGCTAAGCCATCGCGAGCAAAATCCATATACAGATATTGCTCCTATACCTCCTGCATGGGACTAGTAGTGGTGATCTACTGGAGGACCAAAGAGGAATTGTCCTTAAGCTGAGGAAGGTGTATGCTCAGTTCCTGAATAGCACGACTTCTGTGGCCATCTGCAGCAGTAAAGACTCACAGTGCTGGGAGTAATGCTGAGCACTTCTTAAAAGCCTCCTGTGCTTCCTGCCTTCCTGCAGCTAGGAAGTCATCTGGGTAGCGCGTTAGCATCCATCACAGGGTGGTGCTGGGCCTGGCTCAGCATGGTGCTGAGTGAAGTCAGAGGTCTTGCCTGGTGTCTGGAGGGGATTATGATTACTGTCCACAGAGGATAAGGAGGATCCCTTTTGGTGGAAGATGTCAAGAACATTAATCAGTCCAGGGGAGTTAACAGGAAACGGAGCTTCTAGATCTTTCACATATGAGATTTTCTCCCAGCCCTGACCTATTCTCCCCTTTTTCTCACCTCTCTTATGTAATGTAACTGGGTGAGATCAATTGCAGCCATGCAACAATGCCAAACACTACATACAGCTTAACCCCCGCCTCTGTAGTTTTCTCTTTACAAGCAAAACAGGCTTTCAGACTGTGACCTGCAGGAGGCTGTGAAAGAGCATGAAAATGCTCATCGTGGGGAAATCATTAACCATTACTACCCGAGCAGCCAGGTGGAATGAAGATAATCATAAGTCTCACTCAGAGATAAGCCAGTAGCTACACTGATATCCCTAGGTTATTCTCAGCAACACAGTTACATGATGCCCCCAAAACGAAGGGGACTCTATTAGTTAGACATGAGGTTGAGAGATTTTCTTCTTGCTTTGACACATCCCTATTGCATCTTAGTTCCATTTTGCATTCACTTTCACAGCTTTAATTGTCCCAAATACATCTTTTTACGTTTAGCACAAGTGGTGTTTTGACATGAGGGGAGGCTAGCTGCAAGACCTTTGCTGCCTTTTCTTCCCGTTTAACTCAGGTGTCTAACTAAAAACAAATGTCTAACTAATAACAAATACATTTTATGTCATTTCAGCAAAATCATTGGAATGAAATACAGGAACTAAATAAAAATATTCTTGGAAGAAAGCAGTTGGAACAGTGTCTTCCCCTTTCTCTGCCTTTTGTTTCCTGAGGAGTTTTGTTTCGCCAAGTAAGACTGGTGGAGATCATATTCCCTGCTCCAGCTGTGCCCTCTCTAGTCCCTGCCCAGCACTCAAACCAAGGCACCCACCATGTCCAGTCCTTCCACCCTGGCAGTGTCAAGCATTTGCTGTCAGAGCCTGGAGCTGGTGCTCAGCCACATGGGAACATGCCTGTCCTTCAGCCAGTTGCCCGTCATGTTCTTCCCATCCCAATTACAGTCTGCCATACCAAGCGGTTACTTGGACAATCCCTAGCTAAGGAGCAATGATTGCTAGTCCTGAATCAACCCCCACATCTCCTTACCCAAGAATAAGTAGTGCTCACACCTAACCAGCTGATAGAAGAAAAGCAGCCTACTCAACATATGTGGTGACTATGGATTCAGGGTCAGACCTGCTTGCTTTAGGGAGAGTGGTCCCTGAAGCCCACACACAGAATTGCAAAATCAGTAGCAAAGATCTTAAGTCTATCAAACTGGGAGCAAAATGTTGCCACCTCTGACTGTTTACAACCAAAGGGAACAGCTGAGTTAAAAGGGAAGAAAAGGCAGCAAAGGTCTTGCAGCTAGCCTCCCCTCATGTCAAAACACCACTTGTGCTAAACGTAAAAAGATGTATCAGGAACAATTAAAGCTGTGAAAGTGAATGCAAAATGGAACTAAAATGCAATAGGGATGTGTCGAAGCAAGAAGAAAATCTCTCAACCTACTTTTTTTCTACGCCAGGGCATATGAAATAAAGGAAAACCATCTAGACTTTGCTAAAGCATTTAATATGTCCAGTAATAAACTGCGATATGCTGGAGAAGTCAAGAACTGATTAAAAATCATGAGATGTGCAAGAAGTGGGATAGAGCTAGTTGAGAGAACAGCGGCAGTTGTGCCGACTGGGAACTCATATACGTGTGGCATATATGGTTTCTGAATAGGACAAGTGGCATGCTTGCCCCATAGGCGGGTGCTGGCTTCGAGGGGGCAACAGCATCCTCATCACCGCTGCCCACCGCGGGTGCACTCGGCGAGGCTGCGAGGGCACAGCCTGACACCGCTGTCCTTGGGCACACTTGTGCAAAAGGGACAGCTACGCCGTGAAATGGCAAGGAGTTGCTGCTGGGGGCTGCATTTGGCTGCCGAACCTTTATTGCTTATGGTGCCCTAGGAAAGGGGAGCAGTCAGCTTTGCTCTTTTTTTTTTTTGCTTTTGGCCAGATTTGCAGTGAAGTCTGGGGGAAGGGCACTGATTTCCCTAGAGCCCTCTGCGTTGTACTGTTGTTCATGCCAGCGCATAGTGAGCACCGAGTAGGGGTTTTGATCCCAGCGGATAAGGTTGTTTCAGCAGGCCCTGAACCGGAGATGTGCTGTAAGCAAAGTGCTTGCTCCACATCCAGTTACAAAAGTGCAGTTTATTTGATGAAGCCTATCAGTATGACTCCCTCTTCAAAGAGAAGGTGAAAAGAATCCATCCTTTCTTCTAAGGAGATTGTGAACAAGCAGCATAATGACTTCCATTTATTACTGGGCTTCTTAGCACTGAATCTCAGGGGATACAATTCAGATTTCTATGATTCTTGCATGGGTCATGGGGATGAAATCCAATCCACATATGAGATGGATAGAGTATTATCCTGTACTGAACACTAATGGCCACCCTCCTCATGAAACAGAGCACTTAGTGAATAAAGAACACTTGTGTGAGACATGCAATTCTTAAATATCAAACAATTTTTTCCTTGAAAATGGCAAGTGTAACTCCATGTCCATCTTTGAATAATGGTTTTGCTTTGGGGAAATTTTTTAGAAATGAGAAAAAGTCACATACTGCATTTCATAAACTTTTTTTAAAAATAAATGTAACAGAATGCTAGACTTTTAGCATTTAAATTTATTGTGCATTGGCTCCATTATTGTACATGAATTATTTCAATCAAAGTAATGCAAATGAAGCATTTTCGGGGGCTGGTTTAGAATGTACAATTGAACCCTCCAGTTTTGGGCATGTCTCCACCACTGTCTGTCTCCTGCCCAGGTTGCAAGTTATGATAGGACACAAGAGTATACACAAGCTGCAGCAGTTCTGTGGACATATTGAAATTATATCATTATTATTTTTTCAAGTTAAACCATCATATTTGCTTCTGAGTTTGACTGGTGTGTAACTTTAAAAACAGTAGTTTTCACTTAACTGTTTTGCCATATCTGCTTTGCTAGTCGGCACTCAGCACTTATGACTTCAAAAAGTTACTTGCAAACAATAGTTTAGCATTACTTTCCTTCCTGAATGTCATCAGCCTGGGAACTGGGTCTCCAGCCTTTTGGAAGCCAGCCTGTCCACCTGCAGGTGGCACCTGCCACCCTCCTTTTTCTACCTGTCCCAAAAAGTGCTGTGCTCGGCCTGGAAGACTACCAGGCACGCGTGATGGGAGCAAAAGGAGGGATATTGGAAAGTCACTACTGATCAGCCTCCCCGTCAGCCGCCTTTATTGCTTTCACTGAAGCCGCCGCTGCTGCTGGTGGCTCCTCTTAGCCAGGGCTGCTTGTGACTTAACTACGGAGCTCTGCGCAGTCCTGGAGGTACCCTGCCACCTCTTGGGCACTCTAGAGCTCCGGAAGAGAGGAAGTACGTCTGTCCACAGGAAAGAAAGTGCTAAAGTGGAAGTTTCTGGTTATAAAATGCCCGGTAAAGGACTTCGTAAGAATGCTGGATTTAATAACTCTAGCAATCAGCAAAGAGGTTTCTGGAGCAAATGCTGCCATGGTTTGATTATTTTTTTTTTTTTTTTTTTAAAGCCTTATTTTTCTCTTTACTAATGTCAAATGGGAAAAATAGAAAGGCTAAGCAAAGTTAATAGCAATTACTCGCCACCACCACCACTGCCGCATTATGAAGGAATCATCAAATTTACATTTTCCAGGGGACGTAACTCAGTTGAAAGCAGTGGATTGTCAGGCTTCTGTAGCCACGTACTGCTCCCTTCATAGAAATGAAAAATCCTGGTGCCATAAAGGACCTCTCCTGGTGCCATAAAGGACCTTATCTCCGTGTAAGTTTATGTGACTGGGTTCTGTAGGTGCCAATGACTATGGACGGCAAACATTTACCAGAAAACAGCAAGGGAAAGAGGAAAAGTATGTGCTGAGGGGCAGCGTGTGAAAGTCTCCCAAGAGCTGTTTGACTCTGGAGACCAGCAGTCCTTTTGGGTTCCCATGAAGGGCTGAGGCTAGGCTGTAAGTGCACCTGGTGAAACAAGAGAGCGCTGGAGGGGATTTCCAAACCTACCTAAAAGCCTCTGGTGCATCAGTGCAATGTCCCACATCTGAATACGCAGCTGGGGCTGGTCTCCCCGCTTGAGCCCGGCAGTGACGAGTGTGTGCACGGGTGTGTGTGTGAGAACTGCGGGAGGCAGTTCATGAATGTGATCTGTGGCTAGCTGTCTGCTATTAATATCAACGGTTTGGCTCCACTAATGGCTGGCTTAATAAAAAGTTTCCTAGGAAATAGGAGCTGTGATCTGTGTCTGCCCACAGGCCTATATTGACTATCGTGGAAAGAGAATTGCCAACACTGGAAGGGTCTCTACATACCGTGGATACCCTCAGGACACTAGGCTGTCTCTATCCACTAGTGAAAAAAATGCTGCTCTAGACTTACAATAATAGGAGTTTTTCAGAATCACTGGGTTTTTTTTTTCCTTCCAAAGACAATCAAGGACTTTTCTAGTAGCGGATTTAAAAAAAAAAAAAGATTTCAAGATCATCCCAAAATCTGAACATTGATCTTGTTCTCTGTATTTAAATCTACATTACTAGTTGGGGTCTCTCTGTGCCAGCACTGCGTATCCTCCAGAGCAGCATACTGTGAGTTCTTGGTTTGAACCTCTCTGTTAGTAGGTGTTGGGACCTTATGGAAAGAAACTAATTGACTCCTGAGGGCTCCTCGTGAGTGGTGGTCTTCATTGGCTCCCTCCTGGATATGAAATGGGCATCTCCCCTTGAGTAGAGTCAAAAGCTGAGCCAGCCTGGAGAAAACAAATCTTACAAAAGCCGAAACCCTTGGGGAAAAGTCAGGCTGGCAATTATTTTCTTAATGTGTTAGGAAGACAGGTATCTAGAAATGAATGAACTTGCTTGCATCTTATTTCACTTAAATAAGAACTAGATTTTTTGTTCTACCAAATTTTATATTTTGATATCTTCTTTTGTTCATTTGAAAATGTGGAAAAAGACGCTTAGCCAAAAAAAATTGGGGTCAGTCAGAGCAAATGTTTCATTCAAATTCACTTGAAAAATCCAACTCACTTGAAAAATTTAAGTTATTCCAGTTAAAACCTCCCCACCCTTCTACCTAAATGGAAGTTTGAATAACCTTGAAATGCACCGCTATTATGTAACAAGCAATACCATATGCTTTCCTCATAAATTTGTCTTTTCCTGAAAGGAAAAAAAGGTCATCTGAAAAATTTTGTCCAATTACATATTTCTCCCTGTGTTGTGTATGACTATCTTCAAGCAGCATAAGAAATGAGATCTCTTCCTACATATTACAGCATTTTAAAAATCCCATCTGCAAAACAGACATAGCTGGGAGCAAGGCAGACCTCCCAGCAGGCAGGAGAAGGCATGGAGCAGCACGTGTATGGGAAACATACACTGACCAGCGCTGCAGGCGTTGTTTTTCTTGGTGCCAGAAATCCCCATTCTGCCCTCAGCCAATGCAAGAAGGCAACAGGCAGCAATAGAAGGGAGGCTTATCGTTAACTCTGTCTTCCCTGGCTGCATAAAAACCCAATATCCGTGTGGTGTTTGTGCCTACAGGAGATGCGTAGTCTTCCTGAAGCTTCAGGAGCTGTGTTCCTCTGGAATGGAGCAGCTCCACTGGTCGCAGGGGGCTTGGTAGAAGAGGATGCTGCACGACTGGGTCTGCTGTGGGCTGGGCATCTAAGAGCAGCCTCGGATCTCTCATAGCGTGATAAAACTTTTATCCTCTTTTAAGCACAGCAAACTGGCTCATGATTACCTAAAGCGTGGGCTCCCTCTCCCAGCCATCACAGTGCTGCTGGGGATTTGTGAGTTGCCCTAGTTGGGCAGATTAGTGGCTGAAGCAGTTGGTCTCTTCACCTGTGATCAGACTTCAGTGGGTGAGAAACTGCAGAAAATGCACCTCTTCACGTTAGTCCCAGGTTTCCTTGCACTGGGAAGTATGTTTGTTAGCTGGGGTTAGGGGTTATGTGTGAAAGAGAGCGGTAGCGTCCTTCTTCTTGTCCGAGGTTTATCTCACACCTGCAGTTGACTGCTGCGTGTAGTCCCGCCATGACGATGAGCCAGTTAGTGAAGGCCATGGGAGAGATTCAGGCTGGGACCATTTAGGACATCTGACTGTACACTGCCTACCAACAACTGGATAAAACTCTGCTGCTGGTGCTCTCCATACCTTGAAATGTTTATCACAAAGCCAGGCTGCTTGACCAGGATGTAGGGACTGAGCCAGAGTGAGTTAACACCTCCTGTGCACTGTCAGTGTGCTGAGCCATCCCACAGCACCTGACCGGAGGCAGATCTGCCAATAATCCAAAATTTGCTCAGGTTCCTATTTATCATTGTGACCTAGCTGAAATGAAAAAGAAGGAAACATCCTCATTTGTTGTACAGAGCTCTTCTAGAAAAAGGGTTATATAAATTTAGGGAACTGGGATGTCCAGAGTCTCCATTGATTCTGTGTCTGGCTTTTTTGATGCTGGCCTCATCAGTGTATTTAAAATAAGAAACTGAGGCAGCAAGCTGACCTCAATAGCACACGTGGAGAAGGGAAAACAATTTTAATCTTTTGATGCACCTGGTGTTGCTACAGAGCTGTTCTGTTGCCAGAGCTCTGGACTTGCTCAGAGAGTCATTTCTGTAGGTGCTGTCACTGTTTCGGGACCTAATTAAATGTGCCATGGATGCCACTTCTGACAGCTGAAGGCAGTAGGTCCATGCCAGACAAACCTGCTGCCCATCCCACAGCAATGGGGTGCATGCATGGGTACCCCCATCACCAGTGGGATCGTTGCACGACTGTGGCAGTAGCTACAGTGAGCTCTCAGCTGGGTGAGGGATTAACTCTGGAGGTGATCTTCATGGAAGGGAAAAAGCCTGGAGAGAGTGGAAAAAGAGGCAAGCGCAAGCATGGGAAAGAAGAGATGCAGCAATGAGGAGTCCTGGTGGGGACTGTGTGTGCCGTAGCGTGGTACCTCCATATGCCAGTAGTCCTGGATTCTTACTTATGGCTCATGGCAAATATGCATAAGGGGCCTGTCAATTGCAAAGACTTTTCAAGTATAAAATACAGAGCAAAATGTGGAAGATGGTAAACTGAAAACACAATCAGTAGAGAGATTCTAAGCGTGTTAAATACTTGCTTGTTTACAGTTATTATTTTAATGTGAAAATTTTAAAAAAGATGCTTTCTGAAATGTGGGGCTTTTCTTGCTAAAGAGGGACTTGTAGCCAAAGCACATATAGAATCTGCAATGCAGCAGTAAAACTGATGTTGATCACTTCAGCCAGGACTAGCAAATCCTGTTCTTTCTGTATATCCCCTTTAATGTGAGCCAGGGTTTATTGATTTCCTCTATGTGCTTATATACATACTTTCCCTTTTCCGCAGCTTAAAATAAAGTCAGAATTATTTGTTCTTCTAAGCCAGCCCTTCCTTCAGGGAATCACAAATTTTCCATTAGGGAAAAAGCCTTGCGTGGAAAACCTTGCAGGAGGAATGCCTTCTCTCTCTGCTGGTGGTAGGTACAACAGGCAGATGACCCGAAGCTGTGGAGCAGGAGGGAGCACTGACAGACAGTTGCCCACCCCCTCGCCTCCCCCTTCCCAGCTAGATCATCCAGAGCAGAGGAGATCATGAGCATCCATGGGCAGGGAGGGGGGAAAAGTCTGTGGCACTGAAATCCTAACCGCACCCCCTCCCCGCTGCTCATGCTGACTTACCAGCCTTCCTACTCCTTGTTAAAGGCTGATTGCAAAGAGTTAAACTGTTTCCATATGTCCAGTGCAAGAACAGAGTTTGTAGCCTTTGGCAACCCCTGCTGCATCCAGCTGCAGCTGCTACCTGTGTGTTCCCCGGGGCGCCCGCCTGTGCACGCGTGTGCGTGCGTGTGCCGGTGTGTAGGCGCGCGTCCACACGCACGTGCGCGCGCGACATCTGAACCGTGCCCCCACCGCGTTGGCGAAACCGGTCTGTCCTTGTTGGGGGAGATGCTAATTCAGAGCAGTTTCTTTCCCCCCCTTTCTTATGCTCGGAGCTGACCGCGAACCATGTCAAACAATATACAACGGAGAAGAATGCAAATAAACTTAAGTCTGCATAGCCCAGCAATGCAGCTAGCCGCCCACTTGCGAGATACTAAACTGGTGTACACATGATGCACAAAGAACGCTGGCTAGTTTCACCAATCCCTTCAGACAAAAAGGAAAAAAAAAAAAAAAAAAGGAAAAAAACCTGATCCTTGTCTTTATATCAGTGAGGTTGGAGTTCTTGCTAATAAAGGAGCTTTTCCCATGATGCAGCGTGATAAGGATTGGCCTACATGTAGCCCAGCAAGCCACTGCTGATGTTTTCTTGATTAGGTGTCTTATCTTCCATTGAGCTGCATCTGGTGAAGGTTGCTGACAGCGTAATGGCAGGGAAAGCATCGGACAGCTCCATAAAATGGCAGCTATGCTATGACATGTCAGCCAGGACCTGGTGGATGGTAAGTTGGTGTGATAACTTTTTTTTTTCCCCTCCCTGGAAGCTTTTTTTTTTCCTTTCTGAACTCCTCCTTCACTGTTGCAATGCACGTGCTGCAAAGTTCACAGTGTGCAAAGTTTCCAGCTCCAGCTCAGTGAGTCCGCAGAGCCCCTAAACGTGACAGCCAGCTAGATAGGGTTTCTCTGCTGTTGTAGTGGCATGGGCCTTCTTTTTAAAACAGCAGCAAGGACAGCGTGGGATTTTTCTTTCTCCTTTTTCGTCTTCTTCCTCTCTCTCTCGTCTTCTTTTGCGTTTTTTTTTGTTTTGTTTTGTTTTTTTTCCATGAAATGCAAATTTTGCAGTGCTTGCCAAGCTAGTTGGTGTGAGAATGTGGAGGTGGAAGCAGTCACGGGAAAAAAGAAAGCAGCCTTGTCATCATGCTCTTGGCTAATTGTTCTTGAGCTGGTCTTAAAAATAGAGCAGTCTGCCTCTTTATTCTGTTTCCTCTGAATAATTATTTAGAAAGTGTATTGTATCATGTTGTGAGCAGCCTCCTAATCAGTATGCGATTGTCCCCCACGCTTCCCCTTAATTTGGAGTCCTCCTCCCTTCCAATGAATGCAGTAACTGGAGCAACTACTGATTAATATGCTGCTTGTCATAATTAAATTTAGTTAATGAGGATATGCATATTCAGTCCATTTTTTCTTTGTTTGGACGAGCATGGCTTTTTTGTTCATATTTATACAGCTGCAAATGAAAGCAGGGAGGTGGAAAAAAAAAACCTTACAGAGCTCAGGGAAGGGTGGACCCTGAGAGACAACTTTTTTAATGTTGCCGGGCAAAGGAGCCCAAAACTTTATTTAATCAAACCAGAGGGGCCGGGAGCAAGTGTTTTGGGAACGAAAAGCTTTTCTCCTCAGCAGAGCTACATGAAGTGTTCTCCATGTACTGATTTTGTTGTGTGTGGACAATGGTCTCTTGTATGCAATAGCCATGCCATGAAAGGGACCTTCCGCTGGCTAGCATTCCATTATGAATATTAATTTCATTCTTGGGTTGCTTTGTCTGGTCGTGTATTTTTACCCTTTTCATTCCTTCATTGATTGCCTTTGCTTGTTTGTCTGGATAATTATTATGCTTACTGCATGGGCTGCTTTTTCACAATTAGTACAGTGCTGAGACAATAGGCACTTTATTCTTGGGCGGTGGGTCTGGGGAGCACCAGTGGATAGCACGTCCCAGTGCCTGGACAGAAGGCAGCTTTCTGATTATAACTGCCTTCCTACACTGCTTTGCAAGGACTTCATTATCTTTCCAAAGGTGGATGTTGATACGTGCCTTCAGTGAGGGTATCATACCTGAAGGGAGTATTTGATTTAAATTATGTTTGCTGCTTGTGATTGTTTCTGTACTTTTTGAATACAGGGAAAGGGATTTTTTCTGTCTTTGCTACTTGTCGAACTACTGCGATATGAACATTCATGTTACTTTAAAAAGAGCAGAGGAGGAAAGTAAATGATAAAAAGCTGTTTTGTGAACCTGTTTTTTCGCTGGGAGTTATACTGTATAGTATTACGTTTAGATTAATGTTTAGATCTTTAATCAGATTTTTTATTGTAAGTGTGTACATTATTGAAAAGAGCTGTTAAAGTGGCTGATGGATGTTTAGACATAGGCATTATGAAAAGTTTGCGTAGCAGATTTGCTTAATATTGCATGTACAAAGGCTTGGTATTTTAAGAGGCATGTCTTAAGTTTAATAAAAGTTTCTCTAAGGATAGCTTTCAGTAAGCTGGCATTGCTTCCAAAGGGAAAAGAAAATCAATACTTTCACTGCATGCAGTATTTTATCCTGAACAGTAATCTGTAAAATACAGGTAATGTAAATGTTCACTGTCACAAGTGTGTATTTCATGCACACTTTAGAAAGGAGTTTAAAAATGCTTGACTGTTAAGTATGGCTGAAAATTGAATGGTATTTTAGCTGTGCATTCTATTTTGCATCATATTTCTAATTTATGAAGTTGCAGTTGTAGAATCTAAGGTAAACCCATATACAATGTGAATTGTTTTCTCTCAAAGAAGGAGAAGTACCTTATGCTTCAATGCCATAGTGTACAAAATGTTACCACAGAGTTTACTGTATAATTATTTATAGTAAAATCCTATCAGGAATATTCAGTATAAGTAAAACCTTGGGAATTCTGAGCAAAAAAACAAGAAAAGCAGGCTTCTTTAGTTTTTTACTTCTCCTTTTCCTGAATGACTGTAAACATTGAATTGCAAATGCCTTGTGGGGAACAGGAAAAGGGGTATTAAGATGGTTACTCATAGTTATAAAAAGTTCATTAACAAATGCTGTTATGACAGGCATCATTACAAAACTTGGTGGTTTTTTCATTATAGGGAAGTTATCTATGTTATAATTATTTTGCAGCATGAATGTTCAACATCAAATTTAGTTTGAATATTCCTAAAATAACAGCTTCTTTTAAAATTTTTTGTTAAAAGTCATTACATTGAAACTATTCTCTGGAAAACAGCATTCTGTCTTTCTCTTAAAATTAAGTGGGATGAGTGTTTAGTAAGTAAAGTCCGTGTTATCCACCTATGATATTGTTCCTATCTTCCTATCTTTCTACTCTGTTTTTTCCTATCTTACTGTTTATTTCATTCAGATTCTTTTATTTAGCTGCAATAATAACAAATTCATTTGATAGGGAAAACCCAAACAAACAGAAATTACACACTCTCTCCATCTGTGTTCTCTTGAATACAGACGTATTTACTAAAACACACACAAGAGGGTGAAAGTTTTACTGAGAATGCAATAAACAACCAAGTGCAAACAAAAGTAAACTTTTAATATATTAAATAACAGGAACTATATGGAGAATTGTTAACTAATTATCTCAGTCTTTTAGATGGTTGTAATGTGACCAGCTTAGTTGTGTATCATCTTACTGTTTTTGCATTTAACTTTGTGGTGAGGGAAAGAACATATTCAGTGAAGAGACAGAATCTATATACCAAGTACTGTTCAGTACAGCTGGCAAATACTCTAGAATTTTTTTATTGAAAAATCTCAATTCATAAAGTGAGGAGGAATGATGATGAGGGTGATTGAGAGGATGGTACCCATAGAAACACTAGATATTTTCTACTGTCTCTTCATTACTAGCAAAGGGCTAGTTTGGGATTACAGTCATATGGTGTTTTGTGATTGACTTTACAGATTTAAAAATTCATCACTTTACAGATTTAAAAATTCAAATGTAGGTAGCTACTTACAAAACTTTGTGGCATTGTTATTAGGCTGCTGGGTTTTTCTTGTGGGAAAGGTTTCCAAATATTTACATCTCGGACACCTATTGAAAGCTATTTTGTTAAATTTGTGCCAAAGTCTGAATGTATGTTTCTGGTTGTCAGATCATTTGCATGCAAATCTATACAGTGTAGATATATATTCTAAAAAATCTCTTCTTCCTAATCTCAAACCCCTATTTTTGTACACAGGTATACATGCATGTGCGGTAGCGATAGAGAATGAAAAATAGTCTATCTATTCAAAACTGGTGGAAAAAAGTATTGAAATCACAGGTTTGTGTTAAGAACAATCCAGAGACAACTAGGAAGTTCTGATTTGTTGCATATACTGCACATTTCCTTTTGCTTAATGGCTTGATCTTATAATCAAAAGCATCATAACAAAATCTTGGAACAAAAAGTTTGTCAATACAAAGTTTATCACTTTCCTATTCTACTCTATATGTTCACTTTGAGAAAGAACTATTTTTAAAAAGAGAGATTTCACATAGTATTAAAGCTGTATTAATAGGGCATATAATCCCAAATGGAGGTAAAAATAATAACTATTTAGATGCTATATTTCAGCATTAAAAGAATTATTCTGATCCTAAATGTATTAGTAAAGCCAGGTTTTAATGTACTTTTTGGTTTAACACAAATGTTAATCACATTCCAAGGGAGTTGCAGTATGTCAATATTTTGCAGCAGCACATCTGTGCAGTTTTCTAATTTGGATTAAAATGATATTCATAACACAACAACTCCATCAGTTGTTCAGATGTACAGCTTGTTAATGAATTCTTTGTTCTCAATAATGACTTTTAATTAAATGATTTAGAAACAAATGTCAGTATAACTGTGGACATATTGAACACGCTGCGCTTATTCATGGACCTAGAACACAACATCTTAATTCTATAAATTTCGGGGGGAGGAGTGGGTAAAAGGGAGGGTTATCTCAAGGTTATATTCATCAGCTGTTGTTCAATTTTCCTTACTTACACAAAAATGCAAACAGTGTACATAACTTACTACAAGATCCTTTATTAACTATGTAATGGTTATTCTGAACAATTAGCCGAAAGATGTCTTTTTTAAGACACGCTGTATATGCTTGTGAGACACTATAAGTATTCATTTTTAGTTTCTGTTCAGAACAGTTACATTTCAGTCTATAATAAATATCTGGCTCAGGTACTATGTACACTTAATATGTCTCAGAATTAGATTGTTTAAAATCAGAAAGATCCGTCTGGAGAACTGTAAAACTTGAACGCACATCCGTTTCTAATGTTTAATGTTTTTTATTATGGAACAGGGGAATAATCTTCCTTCATCAATGAAAAACCTAGAAGTAGCAGGGAATTTAAATGCTAACAGTATATACTAGTGTAGAATGAAGGTGCTGTTGTTCCTGGTTAATACTTCTTCATTGCCGATTTTTTAAAAATGTGTCCTTTTAACCAAGAAGAAGATATTTGTGCTTATTCACAAGCACATATTTTTCTAATTCCTCTGTGTCTTTTCCCTTTCAGTCCCTTGCATGTTAGCTATGTATTTCCAGTTAGATTTGCTACTGTGGGGTGTTTAGCAGTTGCAGCACCTTCTGAGTGAAACAACTTCTTCTACTTGTGCTTCATGCTTGTATCCAGCAAGAGCTCCACACTGGGAGTCTGTCAGCGCCTCCTTTTTTCTGCTCATTCTGGCAATGTTAACAGTTTTCTTATGAAGAAAGCTGTCCATCAACAATATTGTAAACATATGTTCGTGTGTATGTGTGCATGTGACTGCATGTTTAGATACGTGTGCACTGTGTTGGCTT